>NC_050075.1:36425992-36773492 GCF_009764565.3 Dermochelys coriacea | reverse complement strand
AGCTGCGCGTAGTGCTCGATGAAGTCGCCCAGGTAGTCGCGGAACTCCACGGCCACCGACATGGAGAGCGTGAGGCGGCTCTTGTTGCCGCCCGCGCCCACCTCGGCGATCTTGAGGAAGCGGCCCTTGGCGTTCTGCTTCACGTCCAGGTAGAAGCGCTTGTTCTGGATGTCCACCCGCTTGGAGGCCAGCTCCTGGGTCTCGTGCTGCAGGCCGCCCCCCGGCCCCCCGCCGCCGCCGCCGGAGCCCGACCCCCCGGCGCCAGGCGCGCCCCCGCCGCCGCCGCCCTGCTCGCTGCCACTGTCTCTGTCCGCCATGATGCTGCCCGCCCTGCGCCCGGCCGCCCGTCCGCTGCCGCCTCCGCCTGCCGCTTCCCTGCTCCGCCCGCCGCCGCCGCCGCCGCTGCTGCAACCCCCACAGCCACCAGCCGGCCGCTCTCGCGAGATCTGCGGGAGAGAGAGGAGAGAGCGGGTAACACGGCAGAGAGAGGCGTACAGTACGGGGCGCCCTACTGTACAGGAGGCAGCGCCGCGCCGGACAGACAGACAGACAGACCGACCGACCGCTCCCCCCCCCCCACGGCGCGCTGCCCCCGGCCACGCCCCCCCCCCGCGCGCAGGGCCCCGCTGCATCCCCAGCCGCCCCCCCCCCCTCCCGCGCGTGCACACCAGCCCCAGCCTGTTCCCCCCAGGGCACGCAGCACGGGCCCCTTCTCCGAAGAAGGGAACCCAGTTAAAAGTCTCCCTCCCCCCCCATCCCACCCCAAAACACAGCAGGATCGTGGCCAGCTCGCCCCCCGAGCTTTGGCGCCAGTGAAAGAAGGGGCAGGGAATGCAGATCCATCCCCACAAGCCGCCTCGTCCTCTAGTTTTTAAAAGCAGCCTTTAAAAATAACTCCACATAAATCATTGCAAGCCGCCTCGTCCTCGAGCTTTAAAAGCGGCCTTTAAAAATAACGGCAATGCCAGGCGTTGGCAAAGCCCTCTTAAATGCAGTGAACGACCAGGAGGATAGTTACCTTTCAGATAAATTTGCTCAGGTAACAGGAGAAGCTGGGCTATTCCTGGCATGAGAGGGAGAGAGCACAGTATCTCAACAGGGTACTCAAGCCCTGGCGTAACGATCATGGCGAGAAAATGCACCATAGCTGGCCCTGCGGGTCCCCTGGATAACATCATGTACCAAAATAACTGTCCCTGTGTTTTCTGAAGGTACACTACTCCAGTGATGGAACCAAACGCATTCGCCCAGAGTGGAAAGACATTGCTAAATTCTCCCTGCACATTAGATCTGCCGTGACCTTTTGAGATGATCCAGTTTTTCCATTCATTGTAGAACCCCCTCACCCCCCCAGCACTAAATACCACACGCTAACCCCCTGCAAAAGCAGACACCCACATACACAACGGCACAGTAGCACAGATCAGAACGGGGCTGGAGCTGTGGTTTCTATTAACTCATGTCTAACCTTTGTTTGGAGAGGGTTAAATACATATTGAGTTGAATTATAAAAAAATGACCGTTCCCCCAGCCCCTTCTCCCACGGTTGCAGGGATCCAGGGAAAGGAATCCGCCTGGGAGCTTCGTCTCCTTTCAGATTCCGGACCGAGTTCCCGGGGCAGGTCTGAACAGACTCCCTGCTTTGGAAGCGGCAGTTATTCGGGGTTTGAGAGAGAAGTGACTCAGTGTCAGGCCCCGTTCCGCCACAGATGAGAAATCAGAAGGGAGGGTCCCAAAGGAGGGGAGAAAATTCATCGCCTAAATATGCCCGGCATTTCCAGGGAAAGGCAGCTCTTGGGCAGGCTGGCTAGGGCTGACTCCGATCTGAGGAATCAGCAGGCTGGAAACACCCCCCAGGAGGCTCAGCTGGGGGCGGGGGGGGGGGGGGCTTGAAAAAGTCAGCAGGCTGTCTGGCTGCTGTCCCCTGGAAAAAGAAAAGAGCTAGCAGGTCACCCCGCTGCCCCCCCGCGGGCCTGGCGAGGAGGCAGCAGGCACAGTGTTGCGTGCAGGGCGAGCTGGGAAGGGGCTTCCTAGACGGCGGGGTTGGGAGGACGGGAAAGCGGAGGAAAGTGTCCTGGGCTTAGGGTGTGAGGGGGCCCGAGTGGGGGGAAGGGAAGATTCCCCTGGCCTCGGAACAGAGCTCGGGGAGCTAAGAGATGCAGCCCCTGGGGACACCCAGAGCCTCAGTCATGGCCTTAGCCGATTTTAGCCAAGCTCCAGTTGCATTGCCAAGCGCTGGGTGTGCCCAGCAGCCCTGCCCTCTCACCGCCCTCTGCCGGGCAAGGGAAGGGGTGCCCGGACGAAGGGACTTTACCTGTCCGGCCCCAGATGTCACTCCCGTCCGACGCGCCCCTCCGCCCCTCGCACGCACCGGTCTGCCCGGCAAGGCTGGCGGGGCATCGGGGGACCTCCCCGCTGGGACCAGACGGACCAAACTGGCTGCAGTGAGGGCGAGCGGGGTCCCCAGAAGGGCGCGGGGGGGGGGGGGGGAGACGGGGACATTTCGCTGTACCAGGGAACCCAAGGCAGCTGCGGGGAACTGGCGCGGTAGAGGCGAGAGCCCGGCTCACTGCGCCTTCTCCAGAGCCCCCTCCCCGCACCAGCCCCGGAGCCGGGCACTGCCCTCGAGCGGGCGAGAGCGGCCGCCCCACGCCGAGGGGGCTGCGCAGGGAAAGCTCCTTACCCCGCTGCTCTGCCCTTGATCGCCCCTGGCCAGCAGCCACTGCCCCTGCTCCAGTGGTTCATCCTCCCCCCACTCCCACCCTCTTCCCCTTGGGTCCAGTGCCTCATCGCCATGGCCTATCCTCCTCCCGCCCAGAGCGCCTCGGCGGGGCAGGCAGTCTGGCTACTGCTGCCAAGCCGATCGGGGCTCCCTTTCCCTTGCTGTAGCTCCCAGAGCACCCACCCCCAGAAGGAACAGGCTCTCGCCTGACCAGCCGTGTTAGCCCGGCTACCCGAAGCCAAATTCCGAGTCCAGGGGCAACAGGAAACGTACAGAGAGTGGCATTAGTTCTGGCACTGGCAGGGGGTGGCGACTGGGGCTAAGGAGGCAGGAGAAAAAGTGAAACCGGAGTGGCGCTGGCGGGGGGGGGGGCATTATTCGATATGACCCCTGAGCTGTCTGACAGATCCAACCCCAAAGTCCAGCTCCCCAGGACTTGGTGTTCACAAGCCGTCCTGACCCAGACCAAACCCAGCTTTCTAAAACCTCTCCCCAGCTTCTTCCCAAGGCGGCGAGAGGTCTGCGGAAGGAGGGGAAGCTCCAGGGGATGTCTAGAGTCGGTCGGCTTCCCAAGGAACGCCCTGCACAGCCCTTCTAGCGGGGCATTCACACGCCCCTCGGTGTCCTCCAATCTACAGCGACTTCACTTGCTAAGGGAAAGCATTAGAAGAGAAAACCAAGGATCGGGATCGCTTGCCACGTCCCATCATTCTAACCGAGGACCTGAACAAGATTTGCTCTTTAAGGGCTAAATCAGAACCCAAATATTTATGCTCGGTAAAAGAGATAAAGGGGAAATGCACAATTAATTAAAAAAGATGTTTTCCTCTGTGGTAAGTGATCTAACCTATCAAGGGAATCCTTAATAGCCAGCCAGTGCCCTCTCACTCTGTGTGCAGCATCTGCAGCCCACCCCACTACCTACGCCGGAATTTGAGCTTCTCTTTACTATTCCCGTTTTTTCTTCTGTGAAGGAAATGTACCTTTGTTACATTCTCTTCCCCCCCAGGTATGGTCAATCCACTGCTACAGAGACAAATTTTAAAAGCAAGGTTTCAATTATGTCTTTCCCCTTGTACTCTCCTATAAACACACCGAATTAGAGGAGAAACATTCGAAAAGCAGTTTGACACCAGTACTTACGGCTTGTCAGCTGTGGGGGACAGCCCGGAAAAAGGGATACGCACAGCACCAGGTCAATTTAAAGTGTTTGACTAATTTGAAACGAAAATTTTAGTTTTTAGATCTGTTGGAAAAGCAAGATTGTATCGAATAATTATCTTAAATTATAGCATCTAACCAGCTTCTAGAAACCAGATTTATCATCATAGGTTTTAGACAAGACATTTAAATGCTCCTTCGAATTACAAACTGAAAACATCCCTCTGCCAGCCTAAGCAACCAGATTTTAAGAAACATAATTTTGAACTTTTGAAACCATTTTTATTTCCATCTTTTGTGCTTTTAAAACAAATCTCACCAGGAATATCACAAAACGATCTAAACCAGCTAAACTAGTTGGAAGTTAGTTCACCGGAATCCAGACTACAGAAACGGAACGGATTCATTTTAATTCCAAAGTGACATTTTTAAAGTTTGCTGTTTTGCCCTTAGGTTTCCGATTGTGACAACTTTTAAAGAATGACCGTTTTCATGACTGCTGATCGAGTTTTTGAAACGAAAATTTTTTTTATTTAAACTTCAGAAAGATATAGCAGCCATTGTTAAAGATTCGAATCGAAATTTATAAAATTTAAGTACAAAATATCCTATTTACACGACAGCTGTGGGAGACAACTAATCAGCAAATCAAATGTAGGGAGTACAAAAACTAATCTGTGTAGGTTCCAAACAAATTCTTAGATGTAAGCAATAATTAATAGAGAAGAGAAAAGGAAGGGAAAACGAAAAATAATTGAAAATGTGTCCAAGTAAAACACTAACTCCAAATTTTAAAAAAGCTCAACACAAGCGTTTTCGTTAATGTGTGGGAAAATATTTAATATTTTGTTTTTAATCAATATATTTCGTTTAATTAGACAGATTAAAATTAACTTGCAAGACAACTGCTGTTAAGAAGTTGCATGAATGGATCAGGTGAACTTCTTTTAAAGGCTGTTTTTTTTCCCCTAAGAAACTGAACAAGTTTCACTGAAAGCACAGATCCCAAAACTTTACACTCCAATTCTCTCTGAATGTGAAAGTGATGGAAGTTCTGAAGTCAAAAAGACAATTTAATATAAGTGCATCAAACCAACAACTGCTACTTTGAAACATCTACAGGAATATTCAAGAAAGCTTAAAGCCAGAATGTTTCCATTATCTCTAGTTTCTACCAGTCCCTCTGTGAGGGAATACAGTGACGAAATAATTTCACATACATCTTATTCAAATTCAGAAACACTCTAGCATTTAATTTGTACTACTTCAACATGAAACATGCTTTTACTAATAATTAATCTTGTAGCTATTTTACCATTTAACATTATATTGTTTGTAACATTTAAAAATCGCAAAACGTAAATTGTGAAAGAATGAGCAAGCTACAATTTAACAATATTTTTTCTTATGTAATTCTTTAATACTAATTAATACATTTTGATAAAAACACAGAACACAAGAATCCCAGACTGATACAGATATAGTAAATTAGATTTTAAAAACTGAGACAAATGGATTCAACTCATGATATCTGCTCTACCTAGGTGTAGACTGAATGGGACGGGTGCGAAATCTTTAATAAACGTTAATACAGAACAATTGAATCTCAAAAAATAGTACTTAAGTAATTTGTTTTATTCTTTAAAAAAACCCATCAAAACTGAGACACAATAGAGTCAAATCCTGCTTCTTAGCATAACTCTGGTGTACACTGAATGGAGTAGAACCAGAATCTTTCACAAGACAGATATACACCCAGCTATATTCTCCACACTCTTCTTCAGATCTTACAGTTGTTTAAAATGATTTGCTGATCCCTGGTGAACTTTAGAATCATCAGCAACTCTTTTTCATACCCGAAATCAATATATCAATTCCTATGCACTCTAGAGCGAGCTGAAAATGACCCAGTTTGTAAGAATAAAGAGAAAGATAAGAAGCCCTAAGGAGAAGTAACCACGGTCACCATAGGTTGCTATAAAATAAAATATAGGCTCAGGTTTCAGAGTAGCAGCGGTGTTAGTCTGTATTCGCAAAAAGAAAAGGAGTACTTGTGGCACCTTAGAGACTAACAAATTAAATGCGTTAGTCTCTAAGGTGCCACAAGTACTCCTTTTCTTTTTGCGACTATAGGGTCAGTGAACCCACACAAGGCTCTGCACTCTTGGATATTTGAGACTATCAGAATCCCCAAAAAACCAGGCAGTTCCGTCCCTCTGGCGGCCTGGGGGAGAGAACTGAGTTCGATATTTAAAATTTTGACAGTGAAGCCCTGGAAGTGGGGAACCAGTTGATTTCTAAAAGCCAAACTCCTGAGACTGAGGAGAATCCAACCTAAAACATGACGACCTCACAACAAACAAAAAAGACACCCCCACTCATCCCAATAAAGCAATACTATAATTTAAGGGGGAAGAAGGAGGAAAATGCAGGGTCCGATGCTGCTAAAAGGCTTTGCCTTCATAAGATCCTGAACCATCCGACTGCCATGCAACTGATTAAAGAAAAACAAATTAATGTCCTTTAGTTACATCGTAAGACTTAGATGGGGGCGGGGGGGGGGGGGAAAGCGGGGAAACCCACAACTGTGTGGGCTTTACACTTTTATACCCGCAGACATTCAACATGCCAGGGCGATGGGCTCATTTTATTTTCAGACTATTTGCCCGCTGGCCTGGACGATGTTCTAGTCTATTATTAATAATCATTATTTTCAATAGGTCTGATACATTAAGTGCCATCTGCGATTCTCCCCCCCCCCCCCCCCCGCGTTGTGCCTGCTTCGCTGGGGGAGGGGGCCGAACAAATCCGTGGCAGCCAAAGTCAGACCCGATCCCGAGATCACTACTACAGCGGCCCGGGGAAGCAGCGGACATCCCCGGCCGGCGGGCGCAGGCTTACCGGGGCTCGAAGTTCACATGGAGCGGGTGTAGGGGACGCGGGGCTGCGGCGCGCTGGCCCCGGCGGCAGGTGAGCGCACCTGCCCCGCGCGAGAGAGCTGCCGCGGGCAGGAAGGCGGCTGGCTGCGGCGGAGCAGCAGAGCAGGCCCGGCCAGAGCCCGCCGCTCGCAGCTCACGCACAGCCCCGGCGCTCGGCTCGGCTCTCCCCGCAGACGGCGAGTCGTGGCAGCCCGGCGTCGGCACGTAACCCGGCGCTCCGTACTTGACACCGCTGCCGTCAGTGCGCCTCCCCTCCCCCCCCCCTCTGCGGCTCGCCGGGCCGGGTGCCCCGGGGCAGGGGCGGATGGGCCCAGCCTTGCCCGCCCGCTCGCAGCGGGGCGAAGAGCGCCGCCTCCTCCTTCCCGCAGCGCGGAGAGCTCGGCCCGGCCCAGGCAGCAGGTACGGCCCGCGCCCCGGCTGCCGGAGGAGAGCGCGCCCCGCGAGCCCTGGCTTCTGGGCGAGCACGGGCCGCGGGTTGTTAACGGCAACGGGACCTCCCCGGCTCGCCGCTAGAAGGCGACAGGCCCCTCGGTGCGCCGCGCCCCTCGCTCCGCACAGGGGAGGGCGGCCTAGCGCCTCGGGCACTCAGGCTGAGCCCCTCTCACCCCCAGGAGGCGGTGTTGCACACTCAGATGGTGCCCTAGGCCGAGTTGCACACTCAGAGTGCACCCCTCTCACCCAGGCTGTGCCCACCTCACGCCTACATGACAGTGAAGTGCACACACATTATTGTGCTTTACTCACCTCGCTGCTAAGTAGAAGCATACAAGCACACTCAATTCCACCTAGTATCGTTACCCCCTATACCCTAGTGCAGGGCAAAGAACCCTAAATCTCCCATCAAGGCCTAATCCAACTCCCGCAGAAGTAAAGGAGTCTCATTGGCTTCACTGGGAATTGGATCAGGCCCTCAAAGTGCCAAGAATGTGAAAATAACATGGAGGAGGGATATAGTCACAGAGTTCACGGCTAGAAGGGACCATCTGAACATCTACGCTTCCTATTCACCCATTGTCATTAACTTCCAGATCTGATTGACTCCGTTTGTATGTTCGCTTTTCTAAATTCCAGCCTTACAAAGCTTGCCCTCGGATCTGAAAATTCAGCTGGGTCATGCCCTAGACATCATCCTCAGTAATACAGATTGTGCACTTAGCATGTACCTCTGCTGATAATACATAAGACAGAATAGAATCAAGTATGTTTCTTGTAGCTTTTTTTGGCTCCACAATGCCAACCATCAATATACACCTGTTTTTGCCAGTAAAACAACTGTGTAGGGCTCAAAAAATGCACCAGGAACAGATACATTAAGTAATAAGGTACCATTCCAATGTAGTGAGAGAATATACTGTCTCCTCAGTAGTATTAAAAAAAGCGGAGGGGGAGGGAGAATATAACAGGTACTTACCAACCAGGACAGAAAAATATACAGCTACTAACTAGAAAATGGTTTCTTTAGCGCTGTAGCTGCTTGAGGCTGCCAAATTTAAAGGGCCAGCTGCAGAAAGGCATGCTGGGAAAAACAGTAGGGAAGGCTGCTGTAGGGACAGTTAGCAGTGTTCAGTAAATTGATGAGAGAAGGTGTTGGGTGTATCTGGAGTTCTGTCACGTAGTCATTCTGACTGTGGCTATACTTTAAGAATGTAGTAGTATAGGTTTGTTATAAAAATGTTATGGCAGCTAGAACTTCAAGAGAATAAATTACTATGGCAATTTTAGCATTAATGTCAGTGGAGAAAAGGGAAAGTGAGGTGAAGGAAATAGTTGTGTGCTGTAGATCATAGAGGGTTAAGAAACTGCTCAAATTTAAAATAATCTAAATAAGTGGCAAAGTGGATAGTTGGAGTGCATGTAAATATAGTGAATGGAGAAGAAGGCCGTGCATAGGTTTGAGCTGGTGCTGTCTGTTGTGGCTATTGAAGCAGCAGAGAGGTATATTTAGTTGGGATGGTAGAGTTGTGAAGCTTCTGTTTGCTAGCACAGTGTGGTGGTGCCTTGGAAATCTTATGAAAACCTTTTCTTCTATATTCTGTTTTCAGGTGACTTGTTCATTATTTACTGGGAAACTTTGTTTTGCATAGATTTTACTTTTCTCTTTCTTCTTCACTGAAGACTCTTGCTTGCAGCTAGGCATTAAAATGGGAGACTAACTAAATTGTAAAAGCAAACTAGAGACCAAGTGAGATTTTTTTTTTTTTTTAGCCTAGAATCTGGACAGAACTGAAATGGAGATCTTAATGTTCTGGGCCATTATCTGTAGCCCAAAAAGAAATCCTACAAGATGATGTTGGCTAGTCCTCCCCTCCATACAGTCAGTGCTGCCTGTAATCCAGTTTCAGGATACAAAATGCAGATTTAGCTGGAATATATCAAGGTAATCAATTTGTCTAAAGACACATGGTAGTCTGACATAACTCTGGCTTCTGCAAGCTGTCACAGAGTCTCCTGGGAAATATGTTGTACTGTGTGAAGAAGCACCTGCAGCTCTTAACATGTGATTTTATCCAATGCAAGCGTGTTTCCACTTTACTTATTAGAAAAACAAAGCCAGTCATCAAGATCTCTGGACTCTTCAGATCACTTGTAAACCCATGAACTGCTACCGTGTGTCACAGTGACTTCATGGGGTAATAGCAAGGACAGGAGAGAGCCACTTTCTCCTAGTAAGGGAGTGACACTTCTTTCTTGAGCTATAACTTGCAAACTGTCAGAACAGTTCTCTGAGTGAGTTTGAATGATTACAGAGATGTCTGAACTGCTCTGGGCTTACAATGCAATTTAAATACTCTGAAGTATTTAAAAGCTTTATTTTTAAAAGGCTATCCAGGAAGATCTACTGTTGTGATTCTCAGCCCCACCCCACCCCAGCTTCTTAGGAAGGTTCTAGTAGCTGGGATAGCTAGCCTAGCAGGCCTTCACCTTTTCCCTGACTAGAGCTTGCAGTCACCTCAAAGAGTCCAAACTTGCCTCTTGCGATGGGGGGGTGGGAAAGCTACTTGAGCTGTACTAAGAGATCCTGGCAATTACAGGCTAGTGAGCCTGACTTCATTACTGGGTAAACTGGTTGAAACTATAGTAAAGAACAGAACTGTCAGACACATAGATGAACATAATTTGTTGGGGAAGAGTCAACATGGTTTTTGTAAAGGGAAATCATGCCTCACTAATCTACTAGAATTCTTTGAGGGGGTCAACAAGCATGTGGACAAAAGGGATCTAGTAGATATAGTGTACTTAGATTTTCAGAAAGTCCCTCTCTAAAGGCTCTTAAGCAAAGGAAATTTGTCATGGGATAAGAGGGAAGGTCATCTCATTGATCAGCAGCTGGTTAAAATATAGGAAACAAAGGGTAGGAATAATTGGTCAGTTTTCAGAATGGAGAGAGGTAAATAGTGGTGTCCCCAGGGGTCAGCACAGGGACCAATACTATTCGGCATATTCATAAATGACTTGGAAAAAGGGGTAAACAGTGAGGTGGCAAAATTTGCAGATGATACAAAACCATGCAGGATAGTTAAGTCCAAAGCAGACTGCGAAGAGCTACAAAGGGATCTCACAAAACTGGATGACTGGGCAACAAAATGGCAGATGAAATTCAGTGTTGATTAATGCAAAGTAATGCACATTGGAAACATAATCCCAACTATACATATAAAATTATGCGGTCCAAATTAGCTGTTAGAGATCTTGGAGTTGTAGATAGTTTTCTGAAAACATGCACTCGATGTGCAGCGGCAATCAAAAAACCTAACAATGTTGGGAATCATTAAGAAAGGGATAGTTAATAAAATAGAAAATATCATATTGACTCTATATAAATCTTTGGTATGCCCACATCTTGAATACATCTTGAATACTACATGCGGGTGTGGTCACCCCATCTCAAAAAAGACATACTGGAATTGGAAAGGGTTCAGAGAATGGCAATAAAAATTATTAGGGATATGGAACAGCTTCCATAAGAGGAGGGGTTTATAAAACTGGGAGTTTTCAGCTTGGAAAAGAGACGACTAAGGAGGGATATGATTGAGGTCTATAAAATCATGACTGGTGTGGAGAAAGTAAATAAATAAGGAAGTGTTATTTACTACTTCTCATAATACAAGAACTAGGGGTCAACAAATGAAATTAATAGGCAGCAGATTTAAAACAAACAAAAGGAAGTATTTCTACACACACAACACACAGTCAACTTGTGGAACTTTTTGTAGAGGATGTTGTGAAGGCCAGGACTACAACAGGGTTTAAAAAAGAATTAGATAAATTCATGAAGGATAGGTCCATCAATGGCTATTAGCCAGGATTGGCAGGGGTGGTGTCCCTAGCCTGTGTTTGACTGAAGCTGGGAATGGGTGACAGGAGATGGATCACTTGATGATACCTGTTCTGTTCATTCTGTCTGGGGTACCTGGCATTGGCCATTGTCAGAAGACAGGATACTGGGCTAGATAGACCTTTGGTCTGACCCAGTACGTCTGTTCTTATGTAACCAGGAGAAGAAGCTATTGGCCTTGCTTAAACTCTGACTAAAGCTTCAATAAAACCAATGCCTAGCGAAACAGTGAAAGTCTTTGGGTAAAAGCATTACGTATGATGGAGTGCTGAATGCCTCATGAGACTGGTAATGGGACACAGGACACACCTCTAGGTTACTGGTTCAAATCAGTACAGGTTGGCAGAGGTTGAAAGTCAACTGCAGATGTTAGCCCATAGAACAATTTTGGTTTCAATTCCTTTAATAATAGATAGGTGTCCACATCACAAAGAATGGGTCCTAGAGATCAACTTGCCTTCCCTTGAGGCCGTCAGTTATTTGAAGAGTGATGTGGGGAAAATGTATATTCCCACTCAGCCCATTCTATAACTATTCTGGTGGATGAAGAGAAGACACTAATGTTCATGTCAAGTCAATACTTCAATTAACTAATTTTCCTTAAAAGTTAAAATTAAAAGTAAATATCTGTAATTGAGGATTAGCTATAGAATCTTATAGTTAATTACGGAGCATTTTCTCATTGATGGATTTTAAGGTACCCTTCAGGTAGAACATCTAGAATAAGCCTAACATGATGATTACTTAATCAGTGACCAAATACTTCAGGTGAAATCTGATTCCTTGAAGTCCATGGTAAACCCCAGTGAGAGGTTTGCTATTGACTTCAACGGGCTGGGATTTCACCCTTAGTATATCAATGGAAGGTACAGGTGGAATCCTGGTCTACAGCAAAAGCTGGTGCTTGAAGGCTAAAAGCAAGCAAGTTTTAACAGTTTTACTCTAGATTAATCCATCTGGATATGGCTGTTGTTACTACCAATATTTTCCCTTTTCTCAATAATAATATTAATGAAACTTGATGTATAGACAGAAGTTGTTTATGTTGTGCGTAATGGGCCAGTGCTAATGTCCAAGAAATACATATTTTCTCCTTTGGGAGTTTTATTTTGTCCAAAATGTGAGTTATTTATTAAAAAGAACCAAGAACTTTCCCCTCCTATGCATAGAAATATTTAGAGAAAAGATCTTAAATTTCGATAAACTCTTTTAAACTTGAACATATGTGGGTATTGACAGTGTCTTCAATCCAAATATGACTGCATTGGCTGTGGAGCAAAAGAATCCAAAAATGCAGTTGACTAGAAACACTGTAACTGCCTAGTTTAGTCTGATTATCCAAACTGAGTGAAATGTAAAAGGTGCAGTCACTGGTGTGCAAGGCCATGATATAATGCAAATTATGCTTCTTGATGTGGAACTGCTCTTCTCCCCCCCATGTCCCTTAACATATTTAAATCCTCCTGCAAACTTGCTATCTCCATTCGTTCTTAGCTTTGTGTCATCTGAGTTCGGAGACCATGGAGTTAGTTCAGATTTCGCAGTCCATAACTAATATGTTAAATTGTTCCTTCCACTGAGCCCTGTGGGAGTCCAATTATTCTTCCAAAAGGATTTTCTGCCTTCGGGCCAGATCTTTGCCTCTTTTTCAGCCCTTTCCCATCACTCCCGCAGTGGAAAAAGAGTATAACAATGGCTTACATAATGATTAAGTATTTCCCAAGTATTGGGCATCCTTGGGTGTTGCAGAGGCAGGTGGCAGGAGAATGGTTGTGAGGTTGGTTGCAATTTGTCATTCCCTGATTGCCATTAACAGTCTCTTGAGGCTGTAGGCAGCTGGGTGGAATTTAAGGTATCTCTGAGGATGATTGAAGGTGTATAGCCCATGGATTTAGGAGTGTGGGGAAGATACAACATTGTGTAAAGCCACTTTGGATGCCCCTGGTCCTCTGCAAAGCCCAGCTCAAGCGGAGCCAAGGAACGAGACTCCAGCTCTTAGCCAGTTGGAAGGAAGGGTTCAGTCTGTTTTGTTCTTTAGTACTGCCTACATTTTGGATCATATTCACAAACTACTAGTGATAGATCGCACAACAGGCTTTACTTAAATCAAGGTAGTTTTTAAGCTTAATTTTTAAATCAAGCAGTTTTTAAAACTAAGAGATGGGAGAAAGCTGATCGCTGCAGAGGCACACATGGATCGGACAGAGACTTCTCTTAGAGGAGAGTCTATTGATAGAGATTCTCTAGGTTTTAGTCAGGAGGACAGGATGGAAGAGGATAAAGGATGGGCCAGATCAGATGAGAAACATTCACATAAAGAATCTGACACATCAGAAAAGGGCAGACAAATAAACAGTGATAAGTTTTTAAAGTGCTTGTACACAAAGGCTAAAAGTCTAAATAATAAGATGGGTGAACTAGAGTGCCTCATGTTAAAGGAGGATATTGATATAATAGGCATCACAGAAACCTGGTGGAGTGAGGACAATCAATAGGACATAATCATTCCAGGGTACAAAATATTTCGGAAGGACAGAACAGGTGGTGGTGGGGGGGGGGTGACACTATATGTGAAAGAAAATATAGAATCAAACGAAATAAAAATCTTAAATGAATCCACATGCTCCATAGAATCTCTGTGGATAGTAATTCCATGCTCTAATAAGAATATAACAGTAGGGATGATTATCGACCACCTGACCAGGACAGTGATAGTGACGATGAAATGCTAAGGGAGATTAGAGAGGCTATCAAAATAAAGAGCTCAATAATAATGGGGGATTTCAATTATCCCCATATTGACTGGGTACATGTCACCTCAGGACGAAATGCAGAGACAAAATTTCTCGATTCTTTAATTGAGTGCTTCTTGGAGCAGCTGGTACAGGAACCCACAGGGGAGAGGCAACTCTCAAATTAGTCCTGAGTGGAGCACAGGATCTGGTCCAAGAGGTAACTATAACAGGACCGCTTGGAAGTAGTGACCATAATATAATAACATTTAACATTTCTGTAGTGGGAAGAACACCTCAACAGCCCAACACTGTGGCATTTATTTTCAGAAAGGGGAACTATGCAAAAATGAGGAGGTTAGTTAAACAGAAATTAAAAGATACAGTGACTAGAGTGAAATCCCTACAAGCTGCATGGACGCTTTTCAAAGACACCATAATAGAGGCTCAAGTTAAATGTATACCATAAATTAAAAAACACAGTAAAAGAACTAAAAAAGAGCCTCTGTGGCTTAGCAACCATGTAAAAGAAGCAGTGAGAGATAAAAAGGCATCTTTAAAAAAGTAGAAGTCAGATCCTAGTGAGGTAAATAGAAAGGAGGATAAACACTGCCAAATTAAGTGTAAAAATGTAATAAGAAAAGCCAAAAAGGAGTTTGAAGAACAGCTAGCCATAAACTCAAAAGGTAATAACAAAATGTTTTTTAAGTACATCAGAAGCAGGAAGCCTGCTAAACAACCAGAGGGGCCCCGGACGATCGAGATTCAAAAGGAGCACTTAAAGATGATAAAGTCATCGCAGAGAAACTAAATGAATTCTTTGCTTCAGTCTTCACAGCTGAGGATGTTAGGGAGATTCCCAAACCTGAGCCATCTTTTGTAGGTGACAAATCTGAGGAATTGTCACAGATTGAAGTGTCACTAGAGGAAGTTTTGGAATTAATTGAGAAACTTAACAGTAACAAGTCACTGGGACCAGATGGCATTCACCCAAGAGTTCTGAAAGAACTCAAATGTGAAATTGCGGAACTATTAATTATGGTTTGTAATCCGTCCTTTAAATCAGCTACTGTACCCAATGACTGGATGATAGCTTATGTAACGCCAATATTTAAGAAGGGCTCTAGAGGTGATCCTGACAATTATAGACTGGTAAGTCTAATGTCAGTACCGGACAAATTAGTTGAAACAATACTAAAGAATAAAATTGTCAGACACATAGAAGAACATAAATTGTTGGGCAAAAGTCAACATGGTTTCTGTAAACTGAGATCATGTTTTACTAATCTATTATTTGAGGGAGTCAACAAACATGTGGACATAGGGTACTTAGTTTTCCAGAAAGCCTTTGACAAGGTCCCTCACCAAAGGCTCTTACATAAATTAAGTTGTCCTGGGATAAGAGGGAAGATCCTTCCATGGATTGAGAACTGGTTAAAAGACAGTGAACAAAGGGTAGGAATAAATGGTAAATTTTCAGAATGGAGAGGGGTAACTAGTGGTGTTCCCCAAAGATCAGTCCTAGGTCCAATCATATTCAACTTATTCATAAATGATCTGGAGAAAGGGGTAAACAGTGAGGTGGCAAAATTTGCAGATGATACTAAACTGCTCAAGACAGTTAAGACCAAAGCAGACTGTGAAGAACTTCAAAAAGATCTCACAAAACTAAATGATTGGGTAACAAAATGGCAAATGAAATTTAATGTGGATAAATGTAAAATAATGCACATTGAAAAAATAATCCCAACTTTACATACAATATGATGGGGGCTAATTTAGCTACAGCTAATCAGGAGAAAGATCTCGGAGTCATTGTGGATAGTTCTCCGAAGATGTCCACGCAGTGTGCAGTGGCAGTCAAAAAAGCAAACGCGATGTTAGAAATCATTAAAAAAAGGATAGAGAATAAGATGGAGAATATCTTATTGCCCTTATATAAATCCATGGTACGCCCACATCTTGAATACTGTGTACAGATGTGTTCCCCTCATCTCAAAAAGGATATACTGCCATTAGAAAAGGTTCAGAAAAGGGCAACTAAAATGATTAGTGGTTTGGAATGGGTCCCATATGGGGAGAGATTAAAGATGCCAGGACTTTTCATCTTGGAAAAGAGGAGACTAAGGGGGGATATGATAGAGGTCTATAAAATCATGAGTGGTGTGGAGGAAGTGAATAAGGAACAGTTATTTACTTATTCCCATAATATAAGAACTAGGGGCCACCAAATGGAATTAATGGGTAGCAGGTTTAAAAGAAATAAAAGGAAGTTCTTCTTCACTCAGCACACAGTCAACCTGTGGAACTCCTTGCTTGAGGAGGTTGTGAAGGCTAGGACTATAACAGGGTTTAAAAGAGAACTGGATAAATTCATGGAGGTTAAGTCCATTAATGGCTATTAGTCAGGATGGGCAAGGAATGGTGTCCCTAACCTCTGTTTGTCAGAGAGTGGAGATGGATGGCAAGGGAGAGATCACTTGATCATTACCTGTTAGGTTCATTCCCTCTGGGGCACCTGGCATTGGCCATTGTCAGCAGACAGGATATTGGGCTGGATGGATCTTTGGTCTGACCCAGTATGGCCATTCTTATGTTCTTATGTTATGTTCTTAAGGTACATTGCACTATTATACCAGGCTGTCTGGATATCCTATATTCTGCACAAAAATATTGCATTGAGAGAAGAGTAAGGATGCAAAGATAAGCACTTCAAAGTCAAGAAATGAGAACATTAAGGTTGCATCACAATATATTCTTTAATTACCTTGCTCACATAAAGAAAAGGAGTACTTGTGGCACCTTCGAGACTAACAAATTTATTAGAGCATAAGCTTTCGTGAGCTACAGCTTGTGCTCTAATAAATTTGTTAGTCTCTAAGGTGCCACAAGTACTCCTTTTCTTTTTGCAAATACAGACTAACACGGCTGCTACTATGAAACCTTGCTCACATAGTATTTGTTCTGTAGGATCCTTAGCTCAGTGCACAGACTGCATGGTGTGCAGTGACTAAAGAAATGGTGTGACACTTATTTAAGTCACTTATTACAATTGAAATGATAAACAAGACAATTTCTACTGGGTCGGTCAACCCAAATTACAACAGTAGGTCACTATGGAAACTACATTACTTATTTTCAGTTTTTTTAACTAAATCAAATTATTTGTAAATATTGGTTTTAGTCTCACTGTTCAGGGAGAGCTCCTGCTTATTTCACTGGACATCAGCCAAGCTGCATACTCAATGGGGCATGGGGCTGCCAAATTTCAGCTTTCTGCCCTCATCCAAGTTGGCATCAGAGACGTTAGTCATTTTTGTATATATTTCAGAAATTGATGACCAGTTGAAAACAATGGAAAAGCTTAGGCAACCTGCAGTACAGCACACTAGTTAGAACTCCTCCTCTACGAAATCAATCAGGTTTCTTTGACAATGTATTTCAAGTGAACCCCGTGGTGGGTGGTGGGTAGATGTTTGTTTATTTCAATGCATCAGGATCCCCAAGGTTCCGGGGGTGGCCTGACCTACACACTATAATTCAGGTTCCATACACCAAGCTAACCTTCCTGCCCAAGTGAATGTCAAACCTTCTCTTCCCAGCAGGCATCTATCAACTCTTCTCCAATCCAGCCCCCTCTCCACAAAATGTACAGGAAAGATGGCCCTTATGTACCTGAGTGTCTAACCAATCTGGCTGACTATCTGGGGGTAGAAAAGCCCTTCCAGTACCATCTTCTGAATTAAATTAAGGGAGCTCCAGCATGAACTCCTCCATGGATATGAACTGTGGCCGTACTGCATGTGGAAAGAGGTAATCTCTCATGGTGCCTTTTTCCAAACCTGTTTCAGCCTTTAAGTGGTCTCACTGGCTAGCCCCAAGCACAGCATGTTACAGTCGGCGAGAGGTGATGAAAGCATGGGTAAATGTAATGAGGTCCCGATCTGGAATCAGAGCTTGCATTCTTTTTACCAAAGGCAGATGGAGCAAAGTGCTCTTAGCCATGGCACCAACCTGGGTACCTCAGAGCAACTTCGGGCCCACTTTTTAATAGCACAAATGCTGGATGCCCTCCCTCCATCCTGCATCATCCCTGCTGCTTCGTCTGGTTGCTTTTCCCAACCTTGTGCCAGGAGATGCCCTGCAATGGATAGCCAGTATCAGTGGGGTTGGCAGAGGGGGTGGGATTTAGTGCAAGGTCTCATTAGTGGATCGAAGACATCACAAGCTACAAATCCCCACTAATCTTCCCACTGGCTCCATCTATATGTTATACAGGAGGGGCAGGGGAGAGAGTTGAGCCCTGCAGTGCCCCACGTAAGAGAGTTCTTAGGGCGGACGAACAGACACCTCTCACTATTTGGCTTTCCCATCTAAATAGGAGCATGGACACTCCACCCGCTCCACTGGTCCATGGAGGATTGACAGAGGGTCCAGAAAACTCTAGGAACTAGACTTAGCAGTTCCCAGTGAAAGCTGATGGCAGGAGGGAGGGATTTGTTGGCTCCCATGGGAAGCAGCAGGGGTTTGTCATCTCCTGAGGATGTTGGCAGTCTGTGGGTAAAGGCAGCACAGAGGGGCTGCTTCTCCATGGCAATGCGCAGGCTCCCACTCAGCCCTGGAGCAATGCTGCTATTGACTGTATTTATGCCTGCACAGATACCTGTCTGGTATCTACAGGGCTTTGAAAGGCACGTGCCATGTAAAGCAGCAGCTCCCAAGTCCCATCAACTCCCTCCATGGAGTCCTGACCACATATAGAGAGTGGAGCTAGAGAGACTTCCACAAGAGGGGAGTTGCCCACCCCCTCTCCAGCACCCTGGCTTTTTCTCCCCTCTGCAAGCATAGGTAATGGAGGGGAACATTTACCCCCTGGTCATGAAGGTGTTTCCCCTAGAGACAGTGGAAAGAGTGCATTCCTTCCAGAAACATCTCACCAGGCTGTTAGTCTTTGCCTTCTCACAAGGTACCATAGCAATTAAGAAACAGGCATTGCAACACAGAGGAAAGATGATCTAGATATACAACAAGGCTACTCAACAGAAGGGATTGAATTGTTCTGGGTTGTCCTTTTCCATTTTTAAAGCCTCTCACTGTAAAGGTATATTCATGTTTTATATATATAGCTCTACATTTTCAAAAGTTACTACTGATTTTAGCTGCTTCCA
This sequence comes from Dermochelys coriacea, assembly GCF_009764565.3. Taxonomy (NCBI): domain Eukaryota; kingdom Metazoa; phylum Chordata; order Testudines; family Dermochelyidae; genus Dermochelys; species Dermochelys coriacea. Next base: position 36,754,434 of record NC_050075.1, on the reverse strand, counting down.
TTTTTTGGGTTCCCAACATGGGATACCTTAAAAGGTCCTGGCTTTCAAAGGGCAGGTGCTTACCATATCCTTGGTGTCTCAAGCTGGGTGCTCAGTACTCTATCTCTCCCTGCAAATCACTAGTCTCCTTTGAAAATTTAACCCCTGGTTCTTTGCAGAAGGTACCGAATCATGGTAAATGGCTTCTTAGTCCAGGGAAGAGGCTTATTAAGTGTCATTTCTGAAAAGATTTAAAAAATCCCTTTTTATAAAAAGGCAGCAACACAGATCATCATGCAGCCTTTGATAGTATTACTGCTTTAGGGCACTTTAATATTTTTATTGCAACCCCCACTGTTTAGAATATATTGCTGAAACTTACTATGAATTTAGGATTTGCTTTAAAGTATCATCCATCAAGCCTAGTATCTGACCTCCAGAAGTGGCCAGTACCTGATGCTTGATAGGAATATAGAGATTCGCTCCTGCACCCAGTTTTGGTAGTCATGGAGCTGATTATGGATTTCCAAATTTGTGGCTGGCTCTGTGCCAGAGAATGGAGAATGAGCAACTGTGTCTCCTTGGAAGTGGTTCCATAACTTCAGGATTTCCCATTGGGACACTGAATTAAAGCAAAAGGCAACAAATTTAAAGCAGTTAAAAGCTCTCTCCCTTTTTTAAAAGTACAGAATATGTTGTTAGCCTGTGGAACTCACTGCCAGTAGATATCATGGAGGCCCTCAGCTGAGTAGGATTAAAAAAAGGATTAGGCTTTTATCTAGATAATGAAATCATCCACTCTTACATTAGACAGAGTACAATGTATATAGATCATCAATCTTCATCAGTCTCCTTCAGAGGAGAAGCCAACCACCAACAGCATGAGGTTAGGCATACAGGCACAGAATCTCAAAGATATTTGAGTGCCTAACTCCCATGGATTTAAATGGGAGTTAAGCACCTAAATACCATTGAAGACCAAACTACCCACTACAATCTAGTTACTGACTAGTGTCGGAGGAGACAGGATGTGGAACAAGAAGACCCACTGATCATATCTGGTATGATGAGTCCCATGTTCCTGAGTAGATGTGCTGTGGTTAATATAGAGCACTACTGTCTCTAGCCTAGGGATCAGCAACCTTTGGCATCTGGCCCACCAGCATAAACCCTGTGGCGGGCTGGGCGAGTGTGTTTACCTGCCACATCCGCAGGTTCGGCCAATCGCAGCTCCCAGTGGCCGTGGTTCACCGCTCCAGGCCAATGGGGTCCACGGGAAGTGGCGTGGGCTGAGGGATGTGCTGGCCGCCACTTCCCGCAGCCCCCATTGGCCTGGGACGGCGAACTGCGGCCAGTGGGAGCTGTGATCGGCCAAACCTGCGGACGCGGCAGGTAAACAAACTGACCTGGCCCGCCAGGGGGCTTACCCTGTCAGACCACGTGCCAAAGGTTGCTGATCCCTGCTCTAGCCATTCTATCCTGAATTCTAGGATGTCAGTTAGAAATGCTGAAGAGAAAACCCCAAATATGTAAATAATAGGGCTGTCGATTAATCACAGTTAACTCACGCAATTAACTCAAAAAAATTAATCACGGTTAAAAAAATTAATCGTGATGATCACAGTTTTAATCACACTGTTAAACAATAGACTACCAATTGAAATTTATTAAATAGTTGTGAATGTTTTTCTACATTTTCAAATATACTGATTTTAATTACAACAAAGAATACAAAGTGTACAATGCTCACTTTATATTATCATTTTTCATTACAAATATTTGCACTGTAAAAATGCTAAATAAAAAATAGTATTTTTCAATTCAGCTCATAAAAGTACTGTAATGCAGTCTCTATCATAAAAGTGCAATTTACAAATGAAGACTTTGTTCGCTACATAACTGCACTCAAAAACAGTGTAAAACTTTAGCACCTACAAGCATAGGCGCTGACTGCCCTGTGGGTGCTCAACCCCCCTGCCCCTGGCCCCACCCTTGCCCCGCCCCAATTTCACCCTCTTCCCCCAAGTCCCTGCCCCTGCCCTGCCTCTTTACCACCTCCTCCCCTGAGCACACCATGTCCCCATTCCTCCCCCTCTCTCCCAGAAAGTCCAAAGTGCCGCCAAACAGCTGTTAGGCGGTGGGCGGGAAGTGCTGGGAGGGGGAGGAGTGGGGATGCCATGCTCAAGGGAGGGGTTGGGTGTCGGGGGAGCTTGGCTCCCGGTGGGTGTGGAGCACCTGCTAATTTTTCCCCCTGGGTGCTCCAGCCCCGCAGCACCCACGGAGTCGGTGCCTATGTCTACAAGTCCATTCAGTCCTACTTCTTGTTCAGCCAACAGGCAAACAAGTTTGTTTACATTTACGGGAGATAATGTGGCCCGCTTTTTATTTACGTCACTTGACAGTGACAACAGGCGGTCGCATGGCACTTTTGTAGCCGGCATTGGAAGATATTTACATGCCAGATGTGCTAAAGATTTATATGTCCCTTCATACTTCAACCACCATTCCAGAGGACATGATTCTATGCTGACGATGCTTGTTAAAAAATAATGCATTAATTAAATTCGTGACTGAACTCCTTGGGCGAGAATTGTATGTCCCCTGATCTGTTTTATCCACATTCTGCCATATACTTTGTGTTATAGCAGTCTAGGATGATGAGCTGGCACATGTTATTCATTTTAAGAACACTTTCACTGCAGATTTGACAAAATGCAAAGAAGGAACCAATATGAGATTTCTAAAGATAGCTATAGCACTTGACCCAAGGTTTAAAAATCTGAAGTGCCTTCCAAAATCTGAGAGGGATGAGGTGTGGCGCATGCTTTCAGAAGTCTTAAAAGAGCAACACTCCAATGCGGAAACTACAGAACCAAACCACCAAAAAAGAAAATCAACCTTCTGCTGGTGGCATCTGACACAGATGATGAGAACAAACATTCATCAGTTTGCACTGCTTTGGATTGTTTGGACGCATGTCCTCTGGAATGGTGGTTGAAACATGAAGGGACATATGAAACTTTACCGCATCTGGCACATAAATATCTTGAGAACTGGCTACAACAGTGCCATGCAAACTCCTGTTCTCACTTTCAGGTGACATTGTAAACAAGAAGCGGGCAACATTATCTCCTGCAAATGTAAACAAACTGGTTTGTCTGAGCGATTGGCTGAACAAGAAGTAGGACTGAGTGGACTTGTAGGCTCTAAAGTTTTACCTTGTTTTATATTTGAATGCAGTTATTTTTTGTACATAATTCTACACTTGTAAGTTCTACTTTCATGATAAAGTGTTTATGCTACAGTACTTGTATTAGGTGAATTGAAAATATGATTTCTTTTGGTTTTTACAGTGAAAATATTTGTAATAAAAATAAATATCAAGTGAGCACTCTATACTTTGTATTCTGTGTTGTAATTGAAATCAATATATTTGAAAATGTAGAAAACATCCAAAATATTTTAATTAATGGTATTATCCTATTGTTAACAGCATGATTAATCACGCGATTAATCACAATTAATTTTTTTAATTGCTTGACAGCCCTAGTAAATAGTGGATGTTAGTGGATTACAATTGTACAGATCAATTCCAATCCATGAAAAAGAAAAAGGGTCCACAAGTGACAGGGTAGTTTGTCCCCTGAGGGCAGTACTCCAACTGGTCAGTCCACCACAGCCCCTGGCATGGCTCTTTAAGAATTGAAAGGTCTGATTCTAGGTACAAGGATCTGGGGGATATTAGGAGAAAGGAAGCAGGCCAGAGAGTAAGTTGGGCTTGGGAGGAAACCCAGGTACTGCTTCTTTAAGGGCCAGGAGCCTTGCAAAGCTCCCCAGTCTCCCAACCAATGGGGATGAGCTGGGAGAAGGGGCCAGCATAAGTGCTGCCTCCTCCAGCAGTGTAGAGACCAGCCTGCTGCAAGGAATATGAAGGCTTCCTGTCCAGTTCTGATTTACCAGGGAGCAGACACCAGCAGGAGAAGGCTGCCAAACCTTCTCAGCCTGAGGACGAAGCCTGAGGCCAGTTGAAAGAGACAAATGGCAACCCAGCTGCAGAAGCTCCTGGTAAGGAGCTGGACGATAATTATTTGAACTATCCAAGCTTACGGGGAAGGGGCTGGGGCACCTGCTATAATCAGAGACATAAAGACTGAGAAGAAAGCGCCGAGGGGACTGGAAGCAGAGCTTAGAGTGCAGGTTTCCGAGGAGCCCTGAAAGCCAGAAGCACCTTTTCTTTATTTGGGATTTTTTATGGATCCTTTTGTCGGGAAGTTTTGTAATAAGCCACAAGGAGGGTATTATTGGGTCAAGTGTGCCTGAAGTCAAGTTACCGGCTTCCTGAGAAGGAAAACTGAGGAAGGGAGCATGGACAGCACTGCACTAACTCAGCAGGGGGTGCTGCAGGGCAGGCATGCCCTACAAGACCACACTGATCTATTAGTTAATTCTGAGTAACAAATTATATTGAATTTAAACACTCCTGTTATGGTTTCTCTGATCACATTCATACCGACTCATTGTCTCCTGCACTGAGCTTCAAATCACTCATGTCTTATTTGAACGGTATCTTGTGTCCTCAGCCTTTGCAGAGGTAAATTGTATGTGGCTATGGCTAGTAAGACTTGTCTTCACTGCTTTGGATACATATACTATCTTGTCTACACTGAGTTAATTTGGATTAAGGACTGGTGTGAATTTGATTAACGAATGCAACTATATAGACACAGATGTGGTGCTGGTACCCAAACCTGTGACTTCAGAGGAAGCTGCATACAACTGGGACTGGAGATCTGAGGACTCTGAGAAGAGCAGAGAAGAACAGAAGCAGTACTGTGCACACATCATTAATTTATATGTTGATCATTCTCCTCTTAGACAATTTCAAGGTAAATGAGAAAAAAAGTATCTTGGAGAATTTCACAGGTCACCAATCAGATATGAGCAAATTAACCTTCTGCAGTCTCTGTGGGGTGAAAAGGAATTTTGACAACACCTTTTTAATGTGATAATCTTTCTCTGCACAGTCAGTGCTTGGTTCAAAATGTCTCATCTTCATTCATAAATGTACATTTAGCTCCTTGTCCCACTTTACAAAGGCAGGCCTATTACATATATAAACCTACCTGGCTGTTTAAGATTTGTTAGGGAAAAATACAATCATGCAGGCTGTGCGTGTTTCTCAGCAGACAGTTCAGTATTACATATTACATTCCTTTGCAGATGTATTAGTTTTGCTGGCAAGGATGGAATAAATATGCTCCAAAGCGGATTGTAAGTGAGATAGAAGACTGGTGGCAGGAAAGAACCTGCAGCCCATGGGGTGATGAAAAGTGCTGCTCTTGGGCTGCTGCCCTAAGATGCTAAATGGGATAGGAACAGTAGCTATATGGGTGTGCCTTGCCTCCTGGGAGGTTCTCATAGCGGTTGGAGCAGGAGTGACCTTACACTTGGTGTCTGCATCCGATTGCTCCAGTCCCACTGACTCTGCGCTGTGGGTGGGCGTGTCATAGGAGAGGACTGCTGCTGGCTGCAAAGCTGCTTCTGGAAGTCCGTAGGAGAGAGGAGCTGTACCAAATCTTCCTGTTCCTAATGACTGTTGTCTGAAGGCAGGGAAAACAAGGCTTGAGAAGTGACATTCATGGGGCAGGTAACCCTGAGGAGTGACTTAGTTGTAGCCTCTGGGAGAAGTGGCAGAGGCAGCCCCACCCATAGCTTAGTGGCAGGGAAGGGGCTTTTTCCTAGTTCTTTAAATGTTGCTTTTTTATTTTCTAGCACCTTGGCGAGCTGTTGTTTATGCTCAGGCTGAGTGGAGGACCTGGGAGACAGAGAGCAATCCCTTCCCAGCAAGGACCTGATCAGAGCAGATTAATCCTGGAGAACTGAATATGCAAAGGTCCAAGATTTTCCTTCAGTCATCTGGCATTGGATCTAGAAAGGAGATCATTGCGGTGCCTTGTGATTCCAAACTCTGGAGAGGGACCAGTCACTATATTTTCCTGCCAGATTAAATCAAGTGCCCCAGACAGGCTTTGAAAGGAGTGCTCCCAGGTGTATATGTATTTTTAGAATGGGAATTAAAAGGCAGGGGCACAGGATGATCTGCTAGTCTGGGCAGGGAGGCAGAACAATGCTGGCGGGCTCTGCCGTGATCAGAACGTTCTCTGTCCCTGGGATTCATAAGGTAGTCCAGCCCCATCAATCAACAGTGAGACTAAAGTCACCATTTTGGTTCTCTTTGACCCTCCTTGTGAGAGGGAAGCTGAAAAAGTGGGAATGAATAGAAACAAAGCCCTTGCCTGAACAATTCACATTTTTCAGATCCTGTTAATAAACCATTTTAGAATAAATTGCCTGGATTTCCTATAACATAAAAATCCTTTGAGGGAGCTGAGCAGAGAACCAGAAGAGTAGATTAAACAGCTGAGCTTGCTGAAGGAGATAGGAGACAGAGAAGGTCAGATAACATTAGCTGTGTATATTATCAGATAACAAAAAGAGAGCAGGGAAACATCTACCTGGATGGGACAAGCATTTGGGTACTGCCAAAGGATAGCTGATAATCATAGTGGCAGTCCTACTGAGAGAGCAAGAGCGAGCAGAGCCACTGATTGCCAGTGACTTCTGACAAGTCCAGGTATATAAAAGAGAGTGCAGCTACCAAATAAACCTAAGAAGCTCAAAGGAAGAATGGTGCCCCATGGAAAGGTGTCATCCAGTGGAGATGCATAACTAGACATGGGAAGCCCCATAGTCCTTTATTTTGGTTGGCCTGCCTGCCCATATTTGCACATCAGCCTTCTTGGCGCAAACTCTTGCACAGTGCATGCGTTGATTGCACCCCAGACCAAGAAGAGGCTCTGTGGTGCAATGAAAGCTAAACATCGGGGGTAGTCTCTCCACAGGGCATTGGTAGATATCAAGCCCCTTGCAGGCCTGCTTACTGCCTTACTTACAAATAAAAAAGGGAGTAGGCTGTGGGTGAAGAATGGGCATGTCTGCAGAAAACTGGATTTAAGTGCATTCCTCACTGTGCAAATGAGGCACTTAGCAACATCTGAGGCCTTATTAGGCAGGAAAACTTTGGCAGTCTCCCAGCAGTACTCTCAGGAATGCAGGATCAGGTTCCCATGTGTTGCCTGGCCTGGCTCATCACCTTTTACCTTGAGCTTATACACCCAGCACTCCATACCAGTGCTGTGCAGAGCAAGTGTGGCATGCGGCCCCAGAGAAAACCTTCAGTGATAGTAATATCATTCCCTGATCCTACTTACCCATTGCCAGACTATCTCAGCAGCAGCTAAGTGAGATGAATTTCCTCTTGGTGAGGGGGGGAGGAGATAAACACAACTAATTTTTATTATTTACGCTAAAGATGCATCAGGCAGCAACCAAACCCTGAAATCTGACAGTGCAGTGAGAGAACACTAGGGGGCCACTTACTGATCAGCAGGAATCCTAGATTGTTTCACTATTCTCTGGCCCTTTCCTGAGAAACAAAAGAACATTCACGGGCTGGCGTCTTGGAATAGAGATATGATGTTGGTCGGTGGTTATGGGATCTGTTTCTAAAACTTGCTCCCTATTAATTGCGAAAATAAAGATATCTTTCAAACTTCAGGCAAGCAATGCCTGGTGCGTGATACTTACATGCGTGATACTTACATGCCTTTCATCAATGCAAAAGGCAGCGCCCCATGTTGTTCATGCATTTAGCTCGGGTGTGAGATGAGTCGCTTGCAGTTCCTAGTGATTGGTGGGGGAAATAAAGTTGATTTTCAAGCTGTGCTACAATGCCTCACGTACACAGCCACAAATGCCTTTCAATGGGAAAGCAAAGCAGTGTGCTTGTTCAGCTCACACACAAGTCTGAGGAGGAGAGCTCCTGGAAGGACCCAGGCAGTGGCTGTGGCTGTGGCTGTTATAGTACTGAGCAATTTTAGCCAAAAGGCCTCTTGCCTCCTCTACAAAGTACTTCTCATGAAAGACCAAGCCAAAGCCACGTGGGTGGGTGGCCTGGTGTTATGTGTTTGGCTTCTGATACCAGAGGGTGTACGTTCAAATCCCCACCTAGTTCTAGCAGTGGATCAGAAAGGTGTAGCACCCATAGGTTTTTGGGGAAAAACATATGACTTGATTCCTCATTTGCAAAAGAAAGGGCAGCCCATAGCTGGGCATGTTTGTCTAGCCGTATTAGTCTTGCTTCAGATTCAGGAGGCTGCAAGTGCAGTTGCTGACAAATGTGGGAAAATAAAGGTGTCCTTGTGCCGTATAAAGAAGCGTGCTCATGGTGCAGTACGGGGTCTGGGAGTGAGATTAATATTGTGTGGGTGCTGATAACATTACAGATGCCAGCAAGAACTTGCCTTGTTGGAGAAAACATGGTACCTGTCAAAGCCTAAGATGTTAGCTCATGGCTGATAAACCCAAAGCCATCCATTTGCTGATGTACTGGTATGATTTCAGCATTCTCCATGGAACAGTCTGGGCAGTGGTTTGAAAGTTAGGTTACATCGTGTCTTTGGAGCAAATTTCTCATGCTTAGTATGCAAATTCCTTCCCCTGAAAGAGAAAGAGCCTCAGACATTTTTGAGATAAATGTTTGCATAGTTTACAAAACACTTCCCACTGGAGACATCAAGGGACTTTGTGTTGTGGCAGGAAAGTTACTCAACTCTAAATTTTTGAGATAATTCTCTGCTTATACTCTACTTAGTCACATTGATGTTTTCTTTAATTTAGCCAGGTGGAATCATCACGCAAGTTTAAAACTAGGGTGATTCCCCCCCCCCCGCAAGGGCTTGTCTTGTGTTTGAATCCTGGGACCATTCATGCACACAGCACAGTTCAAACCTTTATGGGAACATGCCACTCATTTATCATTGCTTTTCCAGCTTTCAAGAGGATTTCGTATAATATGCATGAGGAATTATCTCAGAAATTTATATCCAGGCCTTCCACCTATTCTAGGGCTTCTCTGTAATTTGAACTCAGGACCTCACAAGCTTAAGCAAGAATTATGACCCTAGAACAACACAGCTTCTTTGTTTGTTTTTGCAAAGGCATCTTGAAAGGGACAGAACCAAGATAATTGAGTGCCTTGTTGATATTTTGGTATGGTTTTCATCTAGGGTGAGAGAGGCTCTGGGTTCAAATCCTAAGTAGGCCTCTGCAGAGGTTAGGAGAATACTATAATTTCACACTTTTGAGAATTCCTTTACAGTTTGCTTTGTAAGGGGGCAAACCAAAGGGAAATAAATGGCTTGTTCTGCCAGTGTCCTAATTATCACCTATGGTGCAGGAAGTCCTGGGTCCAAATCCCCCAAAAGCTATTGCATAAGAGCAACTTGGCACACGAGTAGTGCTTTGGGCTCCCCACAGGCATGATGTTATTACCTAGTGGCCATTCCTAAATACTGCAGGATCTTTGGATTTCAACACTAATTTTCTTCTTCTGTCATCTTCTCCCTGTCCACTAAGGGGAGGACAAGAAATAACCAGCTTATTTTGCAGCAAGGGAGATCTAGGTTAGATACTAGAAAATATTTTCTAACTATGCAGATAGTCAAGCATTGGAACAAGATATCTAGGGAGATTGTGGAATCCCCATCACTGGAAGTTTTTAAGAACAGGTCAGAGAAACACCTGTCAGGGATGGTCTAAGCATGCTTGGTCCTTCCTCAGTGTAGCAGGCTGGAATAGATGACCTCTTGAAGTCCCTTTCAGCCCTACAGATCTATGGTTCTGTGACATCACCCAAAATGTTCCTTTTGTTGCAATAGCAGGGGAGAGGGGAAGAGCACCATTCTATGTGAGACTTGGTGCAGTTGCACCATGTCCATCATGGAGATTAATATGACAAGAAATGGTTCAAAATGTGTGGAGTCAAAACAGGATGAGGCAAGAACGCCAGAGGGCTTCATAATCCCCACAAACTGCTTTAGCTAGAAAAGGTCAAAATATGTGATAGGCGGCTTTCAAGATTCCAGCCAAAAATTACAACCTGGCAGGAGAGTTGTCAGTTTAAACAAAATTTTTTTGCCCCACAAAAGGTCAGTTAAAATGGTTTTAATTTTTTTTATCAGGCATATATAACATTTGTTTTGTGGTTTTCTTGGCTAGTTAAATATTATGGAATTAATTAAAAACGATATTATAGACCGGTCCCTTGCATGAGTCAGATGAAGTATTTCATAAGAGTCCAGCAAATACAATGCCGTCAATAATTACAGGCAATTATACTCTTTTTATAGCACCCTAAGTGAACACAGCACTGGCCAGCAGAGAAGATATGCTGTGGAAATAGATTTCATCACTAAATAGCTTATATTCTATTGGCTATGAGAAAATGGGTACAATACAATGTGAAGAGTTGGCGCAATATAGAATTCACTTAGAGTGTGCTGTGGTCTTTATAAGTGGAATGGTTGGTGAAACAGGTGTGCTTGCAAAATATTTGAAGGTGAGGTGTGGGATAATCCTCTGAAAGCAATCATGTGCCACAGAGGGCAGCAAGAGCCATGGTAATGAACGCTGTTCTCTTTAAACCAGTGCTGAAATTCGGAGAGGAAGGAAAGTGAAGGATTTCTTGTAATGTTTCAAGGGAGGTATAACCCAGAGAGCAGAGCACAGGATTAAAATCCCCACCAAACAGACCCCATCAGATCTCTGAAACAACTGTTTTATCATTGTAGCTTACCTCTTGTTTACTTTCCTTCTAGCTCATTACTTTAATCCATGCTTTTTAAAAAATTCTTGCTCAGAGGTCACTGTAAGAAAATTGGGGTCAAATTTTGATGACTATGAGTTTCACTAATGCACACAACTGTGTGTTTTTCCTGTGTAATGGAAACACAACTTTTTCAAAATCTAGGGTTTGTTTTTTTTCACATTAGAAGTAGCACAGGAACCAAACATCTGATCAGTTGATCTAACAACATAAAGAATGCTAACAGGCCCTAGTTCTTGCAGTTTTAAAGATGATCTAGCAAGCTATTTTTCAAACAGAAGAACCTGCCCTCCCCCTCCCCGACTATTTAAGATGCCAAAAGAGTAACAGGGTATGTGTTTAGACTGAAAACTGGCAATACATTGAAAAACAAAATTCATTGGCTATGCTACCATCTGGTGGTGATTTAAAATATAGCTGATGGTAAATTGATGGGTTGGTGTGTGAACTAACAAAGTTGACCTTGCTGAGAAGCAGGCTCCGTGGCTGTGCTTTTCCTCACTTGATGTCAGATAGACAAGGTGGAGGAGGTGATATCTTTTACTGGACCAACTTCTGGTGGTGAGAGAGACAAGCTTTCAAGCCACACAGAGCTCTTCTTCAGGGCTGGGAAAGATACAGCATCACAGCAAAATGCAAGGTGGAACAAATGGCTTATTACAACAATCTGTAACCCACTAACCCCCTCTTTTTGTCCTATGACTGCAGAGGTGTTAACGGGCCTCTCCACCTTGAATGATCCCTTACAATATGTGCTAAGTTTCAGAGTAGCAGCTGTGTTAGTCTGTATTCGCAAAAAGAAAAGGAGTACTTGTGGCACCTTAGAGACTAACAAATTTATTTGATCATAAGCTTTCGTGAGCTACAGCTCACTTCATCGGATGTTATGTGCTAATTACTCCTGCTAAACAATCATTAGCTGTGATGCTGGGAATTCCACTTGCCACTGTGCTTAGGGTTGCCAACTGCCTAACTGCACAAACCCAAATGCCCTTGCCCCGCCCCGGCCTGCCCCTTCACAGAGGCCACGCCCCTTCCTCCACCTTTCTCCGAGGCCCCACCCCTGCTCCAGCACCCCTCACACACTTTCACCAGGCTGAGGCAGGGGATTGGGGTGAGGGCTGTGGGAGGGGGCTAGGGTGCAGGCTTTGGGCTGGGGCAGGGGGTTTGGGTGCAGGAGGGGGTAAGGGCTGTGGGCTCCGGCCGGGCGCTGCTTACCTCAGGCGGCTTCCAGAGGTGACTGGCACATCCCTCTGCAGTGGCTCCTAGGTGGGGGGCCAGGATGTCTCCGTGCTCTGCCTCTGCCCGCAGGCACTGCCCCCGCAGCTCCCATTGGCCGCAGTTCCTGGCCAATGGGAGCTGCAGAGTTGGCGCTTGGGGCGGGGACAGCATGCAGAGACCCGCTGTCCCGCCCAGAGGCCACATGGACATGCCGGCCACTTCCGGGAGTGGCGCAGAGCCAGGGCAGGCAGGGAGCCTGCTTTAGCCCCACTGCACCGCCAGACTTTGAGTGCCTAAAATCTTCCGGTTCGGCTTCAGTAGCCTCCCGGAGACAGCCTGTTTCTGGGTGACTCCTGGCAAAACCGTGAGGTTTGGCAACATTAACTGTGCTCCACATCCAGCAGTCGTCAGCAGTTCAGGTTTGGATTATGCTGCAGGGGCCTACAACTGTCCTAGGACTTTGAAGAGCATGTCACTGAAGTGTGCTTCAGGTAACAGAGCAAAGGGAGGTGTACAGACCCATTCTACCATGGGCACTAAGGGGTTAACCATCTCCTCTGCTGTGGCTGATTGCTGAGCCAGTGACAGCTGGGGGCTAAGAGGCTGCAGCTCAGAGGAGAGGGGAGACAGAGAGGGTACAGAGAGGAGCTATCCTTAGCAGCAGCCTGGCAGGAAGTCAGATCCCCCACCAAAGGAGAATCAGATAATGTGAGTCTGCAAAGGGCCTATGCGAGAAGGGAGGTGGGGAGCAGCAATGGAGTGTGGGGAACTGGTCACAGCTGCTTAATGCAGGGTTCTGAGGCTGGAACCCAGGGGGAGGTGGGGCTGAGCTCCCCTGCCAGCCCCCAGCAAAAGGGATAGTAAAACCCAGAGGAGCAAAGTGGTCAGGACTCTGTAGTGGCCTGAGATTATTGGGGTCCCAGTGTATGAGACGCTTTATTGCCTTGGAAGGGGAAAGACTATAAATGACCCACTTGTAGTCTTAAGAGGAAACTTACTCAGCACAGAGCCAAATAATTATTGGTGGGATGGGGAAAACTGAGGCAGAGTTGCTGAGACACTATGCACAGTCACAAGAGCCATGCCTGGACTGGGCAGCTTTTCTGTTTTATGGTTAGATGGTGTGTATGCACCATTAGAGTTTGCCAACCTCAAATGCTCCAAAATCATGAGATTGGTTTAAAAATAGGGCTTCTGATTTTAGGTTTTAACCACTAAACACTGATAAAACACCCCTGATACAAAATAAATAAATGAAATTTGGTGTTGATTCAATAAATACTGGAAATGGTTATTCATAGATTCATAGATACTAAGGTCAGAAGGGACCATTTTGATCATCTAGTCCGACCTCCTGCACAACGCAGGCCACAGAATCTCACCCACCCACTCCTACGAAAAACCTCACCTATGTCTGAGCTATTGAAGTCCTCAAATCATGGTTTAAAGACTTCAAGGAGCAGAGAATCCTCCAGCAAGTGACTCGTGCCCCATGATACAGAGGAAAGCGAAAAACCTCCAGGGCCTCTTCCAATCTGCCCTGGAGGAAAATTCCTTCCCGACCTCAAATATGGCGATGAGCTAAACCCTGAGCATATGGACAAGATTCACCAGCCAGATACTACAGAAAATTCTTTCCTGGGTAACTCAGATCCCACCCATCTAATATCCCATCTCAGGGGATTAGGCCTATTTACCCTGAATATTTAAAGATCAATTAATTACCAAAATCACATTATTTTTTCAGTTTGTGTTGACTTCACCCTTTCCAGTGCTGCTTGCATATAGGGTGATGTCCCTATTCCCTGGCTTGTATCTAAGGGCTTGTCCACATAGAGCAGTAATGTGGACTACAGGGGTGTTATTGCCTAAGCGCACTAACGTTGCACAGTAATTGATCCGTGTAGATCCTGCTGGTGTGCACTGAAATTTCCTTAGTGCATTTTAATGTAGTACTGTTTCAAACTTGATCACTATGTATATACCAAGCAAGAGTCCCAACCTTCCCAATTTTTGAACATCTATATGGAACTCAAAAATTGTTAAAAATAAACCCTGAAAAATGATATTAATAAACCCTGGAAAAACAGAACCCCTACTTATATTTTTTCTACTGTTTTTTGAGTCTTTGGGTGTCATGTTTTCCAGCTTTTCTCCACAGCCAAGGGGGCGAAAAAAGTTACTTTTATTTTTTAAATAAAAACCTAGATTCTCACATAATCCCAGGACTGCAGGAGTTGGGGCTTTAAGAAAATCACCAGATAGGGTGAAAGTCACAAAAGAATTGACAGAGTTGTCAATATTGATCTTACAAAGAGGGCAGTGAGCTTTTGATGGAAATATTTGGAAAAAATGATGGAGCAATCCTGGAAGATTTTGAGGAAAGAAAAAATCCAATTGGTGACTCAACCATGATTCCACTCCCCTCCTTCACCATCACCCAACTTTTCCATCTCCAGTCTTGTGCACTTCTTGCATGGGAAGATGGGAGATCTTTTTGGAGCTGGTTAGGGTGGAAAGGCTATGGGTATCAGTGGCATTTCATCCCCTCCCTGCATGGGGAAATCTGCCTAGATCATCTGAATCAGGAGGAATTTGTGGGGGCTCAAAGACATCTAGCAACTTCATTAAATTCTGTATGGTTGGGGAATCCAGCACTCAGCCTTTTCAGCTACTAGGTGGTCTGATGATTTTTAACCACATATTCTGTGTACCACTGATATTATCTGAACTCCAGTATAGAATCAGAATCATAGAAGATTAGGGTTGGAAGAGATCTCAGGAGGTCATCTAGTCCAAACCCCTGCTCAAAGCAGGACCAACACCAACTAAATCATCCCAGCCACAGCTTTGTCAAGCCAGGCCTTAAAAACCGCTAAGGATGGAGATTCCACCACCTTCCTAGGTAACCCATTCCAGTGCTTCACCACCCTCCTAGTGAAATAGAGTTTCCTAATATCCAACCTAGACCTCCTGCACTGCAACTTGAGACCATTGCTCCTTGTTCTGTCATCTGCCACCACTGAGAACAGCCAAGTTCCATGTGCTTTGGAACCCCCCTTCAGGTAGTTGAAGGCTGCTATCAAATACCCCTTCACTCTTCTCTTCTGCAGACTAAACAAGCTCAGTTCCCTCAGCCTCTCCTCGTAAGTCATGTGCCCCAGCCCCCTGATCATTTTCGTTGCCCTCCATTGGACTCTCTCCTATTTGTCCACATCCTTTCTGTAGTGTGGCCTCACCAGTGCCGAATAATCACTTCCCTCGATTTGCTGGCAATGCTTCTACTAATACAGCCCAATATGCCATTAGCCTTCTTGGCAACAAGGTCACACTGATGATTCATATCCAGCTTCTCATCCACTGTAATCCCCAGGTCCTTTTCTGCAGAACTGCTGCTTAGCCAGTTGGTCCCCAGTCTGTAGAGGTGCATGGGATTCTTCCATCCTAAGTGCAGGACTCTGCACTTGTCCTTGTTGAACCTCATCAGATTTTTTTTGGCCCAATCCTCCAATTTGTCTAGGTCACGCTGGACCCTATCCCTACCCTTCAGCGTATCTACCTCTCCCCTCAGCTTAGTGTCATCTGCGAACTTGCTGAGGGTGCAATCCATCCCATTATCCAGATCATTAATAAAGGTGTTGAACAAAACTGGGCTCAGGACCGACCCCTGGGGTACTCTGTTTGATACTGGCTGCCCACTAAACATCAAGCCGTTGATCACTATCCATTGAGCCCAACAATCTAGCCAGCTTTCTATTCACTTTATAGTCCATTCATCCAATCCATACTCTTTAACTTGCTGGCAAGAATACTGTGGGAGACGGTATCAAAAGCTTTGCTAAAGTCAAGATATATCACGTCCACTGCTTTTCCCATATCCACAGAGCCAGTTATCTCATCAAAGAAGGCAATCAGGTTGTTCATCATGACTTGCCTTGATGAGTCCATGTTCACTGTTCCTGATCATCTTCCTCTCCTCCAAGTGCTTAAAAATGGTTTCCTTGAGGACCTGCTGTCATGTTATTGACATAATCTGGGACCGTATAGATCATTGTTGCAACCAAGGTCCTGTAGTGGCACCAAATCTTGTATAAAGGGAGTCAAATAAGGTGTCTAAGACAAGGTTATGGTTTGCTGGTTATGATTATGCTGTCTATATGAGTGTATCATTTTTGTAGTTGAAGTTATGAATATTGGCTCTATACTGTCTGTATTTCAAACTTATGCTATGCTTCTGGGTGGCACCCCAGACAAGCTGGTGTCAGCTCTGCCTAGCCTGCTTGACGGCCCATTGAGGACCATCAGCAATACAATTGACCCACTGAAAGAAGGCAGGTTTCAGAGTAGCAGCCGTGTTAGTCTGTATTCGCAAAAAGAAAAGGAGTACTTGTGGCACCTTAGAGACTAACAAATTTAATAAGGAAAAGCTTTCGTGAGCTACAGCTCACTTCATCCGGTTGCCACAAGTACTCCTTTTCTTTTTGAAAGAAGGCAGACACACCTTGCGACTCAGCAAGGTATGCAGGAACATGTCTGTGGACAGAACTTGTTGATGATTTTCCATGCCATGTGATGGACAGCTTGTCTTTGGAACAAAGGAAGAAAGACCACATGGCAAGAAAATATAAAAAGCTGCTGCAGCTCCTCCATCTGGTCTTCAATCCTGCTTCATACCTCTGGAGGGACTTTGCTACACTGAAGCTTTGAACCAAGGACTGAAAGACCCATCCCAGCTTGTGGATGCACTCCAGAGACTTGATTTGAACCTGCAGTTTATTCTATCACTGCTGCAAGCCTGAACCAAGAACTTTGCCATTACTGTATGTAATTGATTCCATTTAACCAATTCTAGCTCTCACCTATATCTTTTTCCTTTTATAAATAAACCTTTAGATTTTAGATTCTAAAGGATTAGCAACAGTGTGATTTGTGGGTAAGATCTGATTTGTATATTGAGCTGGATCTGGGGCTTAGTCCTTTGGGATCGGGAGAACCTTTTTTCTTTTACTGCGATATTGGCTTTCATAACCATTCGTCCCCATAACGAGTGAAACTGGTGGTGATACAGGAAACTGGAGTGTCTAAGGGAATTGCTTGTGTGACTTGTGGTTAGCCGGTGGGGTAAAACCAAAGTCCTCTCTGTCTGGCTGGCTTGGTTTGCCTTGGTGTGCACAGAAACCCCAGCCGTGGGGTGTAACTACCCTGCTTTAAGCAGTTTGTTCTGAATTGGCACTCTTTTTTCCAGGAACTGAGGTGAGGCTGACCGGTCTGTAGTTCCCCAGGTTGTTCTTCCCTTTTTTTAAAGATGGGCACTATATTTGCCTTTTTCCAATCGTCTGGGACATCCCCCAGTTGCCATGAGTTTTCCAGGATAATGGCTAATGGCTCTACAATCACATCAGCCAATTCTCTCAGCACCCTTGGATGCATTAGATCTAGACCCATGGACTTATGCATATCCAGCTTTTCTAAATAGTCCTTAACCTGTTTTTTCACCACTGAGGGCTGCTCACCTCCGCCCCATACTGTGTTGCACAGGACAGAAGTGTGGGAGCTGACCTTGTCTGTGAAGACCGAGGCAAAAAAAGCATTGAGTACTTCAGCTTTTTCCACATCCTCTGTCACTAGGTTGCCTTCCCCATTCGTTAAGGGGTCCCATACTTTCCCTGACCTTCTTGTTGCTAACATACCTGTAGAAATCCTTCTTGTTACCCTTCACATCCCTTGCTAAATGCAATTCCAGTTGTGTTTTGGCCTTCCTGATTACACCCCTGCATGCTCGAGCAATATTTTTATAACTCCTCCCTCGTCATCTGTCCAAGTTTCCACTCCTTGTAAGCTTTCTTTTTGTGTTTAAGCTCACTGAAGATTTTACTGTTAAGCCAAGCTGGTCGCCTGCCATATTTGCTATTTTTTCTGCACATTGGCATGGTTTGTTCCTGCGCCCTCAATAAGGCTTCTTTAAAATACAGTCAGCTTTCCTGGACTCCTTTCCCCCTCATATTAGCCTCCCAGGGAATCCTGCTCATCATTTCCCTAAGGGAGTCAAAGTCTGCTTTTCTGAAGTCCAGGGTCCGTATTTTGCTACTCTCCTATTTCAGACAATCCTCGTATTTTGCTAGGATTGCCAACCCTCCAGGATTGTCCTGGAGTCTCCAGGAATTAAAGATTATGTCATGTGTTGAAACATCCAGGAATATTTCCCCCATAATTGGCAGCCCTACTCCAGTAGCTGACGGGAGCCAGTCAGGAATGAGGCCCCATGGTGGCAGGCAATGCATTCAGACAGTAAGAAGACCTGGCCATGGCAAGACTAGTCACAGAAGGACTGGATGGAAAGTGAATTTTGGGTTAGTAAACAAAAGTATTTAACGAGATGCCTGCATTTAAAGAGTTATGCTCAGGGTAAAGACACGTGTCATGTTCCTGTGTCATCCGCTCAATATAGAATACTTACAATGCACAGCTAATGAGTGTGCTGCAGACCAAGTGTGATTTGTGGAAATTACTCTGAATTTAGAATGTTGAATAAATTAGAGAAAATTATAAACTGTTTGTTTGTAGAGAATCCAGAAGCAGAACCTCCCCCCACCAAAAAAAAAAAAAGATTCACTGCAGATTAGTTTCAGAGTAGCAGCCGTGTTAGTCTGTATTCGCAAAAAGAAAAGGAGTACTTGTGGCACCTTAGAGACTAACAAATTTATTAGAGCATAAGCTTTCGTGAGCTACAGCTCACTTCATCGGATGCATTTGGTGGAAAAAACAGAGGAGAGATTTATATACACACACACAGAGAACATGAAACAATGGGTTTATCATACACACTGTAAGGAGAGTGATCACTTAAGATAAGCCATCACCAACAGCGGGGGGGGAAAGGAGGAAAACCTTCCATGGTGACAAGCAGGTAGGCTAATTCCAGCAGTTAACAAGAATATCAGAGGAACAGTGGGGGGTGGGGTGGGAGGGAGAAATACCATGGGGAAATAGTTTTACTTTGTGTAATGACTCATCCATTCCCAGTCTCTATTCAAGCCTAAGTTAATTGTATCCAGTTTGCAAATTAATTCCAATTCAGCAGTCTCTCGTTGGAGTCTGTTTTTGAAGCTTTTTTGTTGAAGTATAGCCACTCTTAGGTCTGTGATCGAGTGAGTAGAGAGATTGAAGTGTTCTCCAACTGGTTTTTGAATGTTATAATTCTTGACGTCTGATTTGTGTCCATTCATTCTTTTACGTAGAGACTGTCCAGTTTGGCCAATGTACATGGCAGAGGGGCATTGCTGGCACATGATGGCATATATCACATTGGTAGATGCGCAGGTGAACGAGCCTCTGATAGTGTGGCTGATGTGATTAGGCCCTATGATGGTATCCCCTGAATAGATATGTGGACAGAGTTGGCAACGGGCTTTGTTGCAAGGATAGGTTCCTGGGTTAGTGGTTCTGTTGTGTGGTGTGTGGTTGCTGGTGAGTATTTGCTTCAGATTGGGGGGCTGTCTGTAAGCAAGGACTGGTCTATCTCCCAAGATCTGAGAGAGCGATGGCTCGTCCTTCAGGATAGGTTGTAGATCCTTGATGATGCGTTGGAGAGGTTTTAGTTGGGGGCTGAAGGTGATGGCTAGTGGCATTCTGTTGTTTTCTTTGTTGGGCCTGTCCTGTAGTAGGTGACTTCTGGGTACTCTTCTGGCTCTGTCAATCTGTTTCTTCACTTCAGCAGGTGGGTATTGTAGTTGTAGGAATGCATGATAGAGATCTTGTAGGTGTTTGTCTCTGTCTGAGGGGTTGGAGCAAATGCGGTTAGTTAGCAGATTAGTTGCCCAGCACTATTTATAAATTTCCAATTATCTGAAAAACTTTCTGAAGAACAAGGAGGGAAGTTACTTAACCTGTTTAAACCTCAGCTTCTTCCTTTGTAAAATGGGCATGATATTATTAAGCTATATTTCTGTGGGACTGTGAGCCTTTACTCAATGTTTGCAAAGTATTTTGAGTTCCATTATTAGCAGAGTGCAGTATAAGAAGAGGAATAAACCCCAGAATATAAAGATATGTAGCAATTAAGGATGCTTCTGAGTAGGTCATCGGCAGTAGGAATCAAACCTGGGGTCTCTGAAGCATGAGCTTCTTCTGGGACAGGGCTCTCTAATTCAAAAGTTGTAATCTGTATGTGATCCAGTCACTCGAGGGAGACAGAACCTTGCTGTGTAAGCAGCGGTTACAGGAGGCTAAGGAAGAGAGGGACCTGTTTGTATCAGGGCTTTACTAGCTGGCAGTCAGGTGCCATGCTGGGTCCCTGGCATGGGAGGTACCAGCTACATATGTAAGGCCAGGTTCCACAGGGAAGCGTGTAAGGAAGCACAGTTCCTGCAGGTTAAACAGAGCCCACCAGGATGGCTGTTGCCCATAACTGGTACAGCTACAACAAATACCGAACAGATGCTTGCTCCTAAATATGTATCACAGCATATCAACATGAAATACTGTAAAGATACCATGCAAGAGGTGTGGCAATCAGGAGTTAATATAACAAGGGAGCCAGAGACCCGTTTTCCCCTAAGGATGTGGGTCGCTTAAATGCATCTACTGGCACAAAATCATAGCATGTTTTCTAGAAAATAACAGAACAAAAGACAAAAAAGAAACTGTAAAAGATAATTAACCACCACAAACATACTTACAACAGTAGTTTTCGGACACCACCAAAAAACACATCCATCACCTGGACTTCACAGCAACTAAACTCCATGCCTCGTTGAAGGACAGGAGAGCTTACATTAAATCAAGAGCTGGGAAAGATCTATGAGATCATCCAGCAGTCTCCCTGGCAATGCAGCTTTGTTCCCTCTAGTGCACAGAATCAGAGTGTGTTCAGGTTCTAATGGTGGCTTTCTTGTCTAGCTGCTACATTTGATACACTGAATATTGTGGTGGTTAACAGAACTGGTAGTTGATTTGATCTCTGTGAGGGAGGTAATTGCTTCTTGGATGTTTGTGTTGAAACATACATGTCTATTTTCTCTATTTATTTTTGCTGCTTTCATGTGTTTTACATAATCAAAAACTTTTAGTTGACTGGAAACTCCGCAGATAGCAAAGCTTTCCCTGTGACCCATCCCACATTTTAAAAATGTGAGTGTCAGGAAAAAAGTGCCAGACTGCTAGCCCAGGAGACTGAAAACCTCTCTCTCTATTAAAATATGCACAGCACAAGCTGTAGCAATGCAAGCTTCCCCACCTGCATACCCCACTCTTGATCCACAGGCTCCTCTTACAATGGGTGAGAAAGCAGTTCAGTTACCATGGCCTATTCAGTCCTTTGCCTTTCTGCTGAAACGGCGAAAAGAGGTAAATTTCATCTGTAGTTTTTGTGTTGTAGAAATTTTCTCACTAGGAACTGAATCCACCAACTCATTTCACATTTAATTTAGCTCTAAGTTTTTTGTATTTTATAACTTCCTTCAGGGCTTGATTATCTCTTGAATGGAAACATGGTTGCTCCAGTTTGAGAGATCTACATTTTTTTTCTCCTTAGGGCTTTGTACTTCTCTCTGCAGTGCTTAAAAGTCACCCACATTTCTGGGTTTTGTTTTCCTATTTATTTGAACCTATTACACGAACTCTCATGTGGTTTTAGAGTATTAAGGCCAGAACCCTTGCGTTCCACAATTCTGCAGCCATGATTTTTGCTGAAGAATTCACCTCTTGCTGCAGAATTGGGCTCTGGGATCTCAGCTTTCATTAAACCAAAAGTTCCTAGTCTTCATGATGTCACAGAAAACTCAAACCTGACCCAAGTGTAAATTGATGCAGTGTTCATTTATTGGTGTTTTTTGTTTTGTATTACAGTAGCACCTAGAGGCTCCAAATGAGATCAGAGCTCCATTGTGTGAGGTGCTGTATGAACTCATAGTAAGATATTGTCCTTGTCCCAAAGAGTTTGCAATCTAAATATACAAGACAGACAAAAAGTGGGAGGGGAAATGTCTTTCTGAGCCTGCAGACAGCCCAAAACAGTAGTTTGGAGGGGTGTGAACTGGCCCATTCACCACAAAGGCTGTAAACACTGAAATATAAAGCTGACAGTTTTAAATGCCAACATTACCAGTGTTGCTGCTGACCATTTTAGCACAATAGTCAGTTAATGGGCATGTCCCACAATTCCAAACTCACCTACGCCTCCTCATGGCCAAAAGTCTCAAATGTCTCTTACCCAGCCACTAGTCGGCTAGCAGGTCTGACAATTTCTGTACTGCATGGTCAGTCCAAACATGTATGCTATGCTGAAAATGTGAGAATGACATAAAATAAATGGAATCTGAATATAAATAACATCGGGCCACTGTACTAACTGCAGTGTTAATTTTCATATTTAATTAGAAATCTCCCTTTTTATGTTCATCTGACTGTCGTAAAATTTCCCTCAGATTGCTGCAGAAACAAGGAACTTTGCTTTTGCTTTTAGATCCAGCATTCCACAGAGCTCACAGGGCCTTCAGACTAAGGGTATAAAATGACAACAGTCAGAAATGATTGACCAAAGATCTTTAGGAAGCTCATGAGCTCTGATTAGATTGCAATGGATTATCTCCATTTTTTTTGCAACTGACAGAGATTTGGTGTCAAGGTTCCTTCCCCACTCTGAACTCTAGAGCACAGATGTGGGGACCTGCATGAAAACCTCCTAAGCTTACTTTTATCAGCTTAGGTTAAAACTTCCCCAATGTACAAACTATTTTACCTTTTGCCCTTGGACTTTTGCTGCCACCAAACATCTAACACTGGTTACTGGGAACGAATCCGTTTGGAAACGTCTTTCCCCCCCAGAATCCTCCAAAATCTTACACCCCCTTTCCTGGGGAAGGTTTGATAAAAATCTTCACCAATTTGCATAGGTGACCACAGACCCAAAACCTTGGATCTTAAGAGCAATGAAAAAGCATTCAGTTTCTTAAAAGAAGAATTTTAATAGAAGAAAAAGTAAAAAGAATCACCTCTGTAAAATCAGGATGGTAAATACCTTACAGGGCAATTAGATTCAAAACATACACAATCCCTCTAGGCAAAACCTTAAGTTACAAAAAGACACAAAAACAGGAATATCCATTCCATTCAGCACAGCTTATTTTCTGAGCCATTTAAATAAATCAGAATCTAACGCATATCTAGATAGATTACTTACTAAATTCTAAGACTTCATTCCTGTTCTATCCCCAGCAAAGGCATCACACAGACAGAGAGGCTTTGTTTTTCCCTCCCCCCAGCTTTTGAAAGTATCTTGTCTCCTCATTGGTCATTTTGGTCAGGTGCCAGCAAGGTTATCCTAGCTTCTTAACCCTTTACAGGTGAAAAGGTTTTTCCTCTGGTCAGGAGGGATTTTAAAGGTGTTTACCCTTCCCTTTATATTTATGACACTTGGATTAAAGTTATTTTATCTGTGTCATAACAAACTATTTGGTGGAAAAAACGTTGGTGGTTCCAGATGAAGCAAGAGCTACACAAACTCAGTGCTGTTTCTTTTTTGGTGGGTGCAGAGAGGAACCACAAGAAGAATTAAAATGCGGAGTTTTCCCTTGCCAATACAAGGTGCAGCATCAGGGAAGCATGGCTTGGTTTTACTTGGATCAGAAAGCTGTCTTATATGGAGCAAAAATCTAAATAAATATAATTTGAAAACTTATCCACATGCCACATCTACAATAGTGGGTGACCTGACTTGTGAGTCCACTATAGATAATATTGTGGTGAAAGACGTGGAACCTAGGCTACACAGCCATATAACATTATTTCAGAGATTGTAGTAAACCTAGAGTTTAGTAAGAGTGCTCTCTTACTATTCTAGATACATATTTCCTATTGAGATATCAAAACAATATTGATTTTTTTACAATTAGTCACTGGACTTTTTTAGTAACTTTGCTATTGTGTATTATTATGCCATGGACTTGTTTTACAATAGCTTTTTGCTTCAATTATTCTTCTTTAGATACTAATTTTGATATTTTCTTTTATTGGGGTGGTATTGTTTCCTTGCATCTTTATTTCATTTCCTTGACTGGAGAGGGACATATTCATGTTTATAAAGCAGAATGTAATTTTACAGGATTTAACTAGGAATCTTTCTTTATCATCAATCTTAATCCTGATTGTGATTTCTCAAAAATTCCGAATAAAGAAACACCATCACCTCTTAAGCAAATAAAAATTGGCTTTTCGATCTCATTCCAAACAGGTGAAACTGAAAATCTAAGGGAGACTGATAAGATTTCATCTCCTATTCTGCCAAAGCAAGAGTAGTAATTAGTGATTGAAGAAGGTATACCTGTATTTCAATGTACAGTCATAATGCATGCACAATTTAGAAAAACACTGGAGATAATGGAGAAGCCTGTTTTAAGGAATACATATTAAGAATGGCCATATCATCAGGACAATGAGATCATAGGTGAAATCTAAGACCTTGAAAGAAAAAAAAATGGACACTTGCCCTTCCAGTGGCAAACGCCACAATCTTTTAGCTCCTAATGTCTAGGAGAAGTTTACATCACACCATTCGCAATGCATTCAGAACTATAGCTGGTCAGTAATAAAGAGAAACTACCAGGAAGGCTATGGGGAGAAAAAAGAATCAGACAGCAAGTGACAGATGAAGCCAGTGAGTGGACAGGTATGCATGATGGAGTGGTCCGTCATTGAGTGTGACTGCTGATTGGCTGGAGTTTAGTGGAAGTGAGGCTAAGAAGCTATAAAACATACCCTAGCTGTGAGTCAATCTGACCTGGGAGCTTGGCTTAGACAGAGGACCATTCCAGCTTCTTAAGACTTAGGCATGGTCTACACTAGATGCTTTTGCCACTATATAGTTATGCTGCTTTGGGGTGACACAGTTTAGAGCAACTGCACCTGTTCCCCCTCAGGTCCACCAGGGCACCCACTCAGGCCTTCACCTTCCCAGCTATCGCCACTATTGGGCAGAAACATGGGTCTCTTTCCCTTCTGACTGGGGCATTTCCAGTCATAGAATCATAGAATATCAGGGTTGGAAGGGACCTCAGGAGGTCATCTAGTCCAACCCCCTGCTCAAAGCAGGACCAATCCCCAATTAAATCATCCCAGCCAGGGCTTTGTCAAGCCTGACCTTAAAAACCTCAAAGGAAGGAAAGGTCTCCATGTTTCTGGAAAAATAATGGGTTTATTTACCATTATAAGAAATCCTTTCTTTAGATTCTTCACAGTTGCCAGCCTACGTTGTGAATACCCCAAAAGACAGACTGCCTCACCAGGCCTGCTGTGTCTTCCTTTCCCAGAGGCTTCAAACAGTGTAATTGCCACAGTTAAGTTACCACACAACTCTTTCTAAGCAAGCACATTTATTCTTAAGGTAAAAGCATTACAGAGGAATTCTATTAAAACAATAAAAAGAACCTACATACATACTAATAAGCTCACCAGAGATCACCCCAACTCCATCAAGGGTTCTGGCAGGTGAACAATCCTTCAAACCACACTGAGGGGTTTTCCTGTGGTTACAAGTTCATAACTGCCTTCGCTCAGAACAAGCACCTTTGTGTGTCACTGCTTTGTACCCTTTTGGTCTTGGCTCTGTCCCCATGGAACTAAGGTCCCCTTCTCAGGGTGAAGATACAAAAGGCTGAGTTCTTTCATAACCAGAGGAGTTACATTTACATACACCTCCCCCTAGGGATTTCCCCAAAAATCCACCGAACTTAAAATTCACATTGTTTCAACTAGCCTTTTGAAGCTCATAACACTGCCCCCATAACATGGCTCCATTAGCCATGTTTCCACCCTAGAGGCATTGCATGCAATTCCACAATAACACATAAACGTGCATTTTTAATGCAATGAACTCCTAAAATACTTAAACCTAATTCAGTCAGGTTTGTCCATGATATTGAAGGAAATTGCTATCTGTCACAAAGGGGTGTAATTTTTGTACCAGCAACAGCCCTAGCGTAGACGCAGTTATACAGGCAAAAAGTACTTTTCCCAGTATACTTCAGGAACTGGTATAAGATATACTCGCAATAGAGTGTTTTTACGCATTTCAGATGCGTCTCCCCTAGAAGGGTTTGCCAGTATAGCTACACTGGTACAGCTACACTGGCTAACTCTTTCCAGTGTAGACATGTCCTATGTTGGCCTGGGAAGCATGCTTTCGAGAAAAGCTCTTTTTGGCTTTGGAGGACTTCATTCATTCATTCATTCATTCATTTGCCTTGGAGTGTGACTTCAATTGAGACCGGCTCCCTTTACAAAAGACTCAGTTTAGCCTGGGAATTGAGGCTCGGCAGAGGCTGGATTTAGTCTGTGATGGTTTAGCCCAGCTGGGGAAGTTGGGCTCAGACAGAGGCTCGTGCTAGACTGAAAAGACTTTGTTTAGCTTTGGCAAAGACTTGTTCTAATTCTGAGATTTCTTTCTTTTGCTGGGAACTGTATGGGAATCTTTTCAATCTAAGTTACTTCAGTTCCTACAGGAGCTAAAATTAAAAAGTATATTCTTTTAATGCTCCTGAATCTTTCTTTCTGCTTCTTCCCCTTCCACAATTTCTTGAGTCTGAGACCCACAGTTCATATGAGTTTGGCTGCTGAGTAGAATTCTACTGAACAGAATAATGGGACTAAACTCCCCATTTTTCTCTGTTTTGTGCACATGTAAAACTTGTGTACGCTCTTGTGTGCATCTTTCCAGTGCTACACTAACGTGCCTTGCTATCTACCATCAGTGATGGCATATTTTGTGACAGAGAGAAATATTGCTTTCCCTGGTAATTTGCATTCTTCTAGTATCCATGTCTTGCCAATCTTACTGTGGGAATTCTCTTCCCAGGCAGACTGCAGAGCAAAATCAGATTAATTGTTGTTAACTTTCTTCTTGTTGGACCCATGCTTGGGTGGCAGTCTCCCCAAGCTGGAAATCTTAATACATGTCTTAGATACTGGAGTTATGTCTCTAATGAACACATGGAACATTTGAAGAGAACCGTGAAACTATTCCAAGTAGGATGGCAAGCTGAATAACACAAGGTGTTCAAATTTGGGTACAGACTGAAATTTTGAACATAGGTACTAGGGAACAAACAGGTAAGAGAAAATGGCTGTGTTTTATTCCCCTTATCTGTGTCTGCCAAACCTATGGTAGAATGTAACCATTAGTGAATGCGTGTCCCATGGAGGGAAAGTTTTCTGAATAAAATGATATATATTTCCTTATAAGAACACAGAATCTGGGTGACTGTTCTGTAATGGATTTTGAAGGAGTTATACCTTTTTGGCTTTGTGAACCTCTGTGATGCATGCTATAAGCCATTTAGCTATAGATCTTTTCAAGACTTCCTTTGCTTTAATTGCCAAGTGGCAGAGAACAGAAAGATGGGTTTCAGGGAGGATTTTATTCTTTTGGTATAAATTTTGATTCCTCTTTGAACATCAAGCATGCGCCTGCTTCCTTTGCCTTCAGATGTTTAGCATCTTGCAGCAGGATGGAAGGATAATATCCTCTCACCTAGAGAAAAAGCTTTCTGCTCAGGAGCAAAGGCTAGATCAATCCTTAAAACCATGCTGCCCTCTTTATGGAAGAGGCAGAGCTGGTATCTGTGGACAGAGCCACTAGTTCTGTATTTCTTCCAATAGCAATGATCACAAAGGATACTTCAGTGGAAAGGAAACAAGAGAACTGTCCTCCGGATGTTGAATGATGAGCTGAATAGGGCTCTGAGGACCAAGCTAAGGTTCCAGATGAGTCCATTTTGACTGATGTTTGACACTGCTTTTAAGACTTTCTTGACTGGCAAATGAGACATGAGCCTTTGGGAACTGGTCTCTAGCCCAAATGATGATATAGTTGGGAGAGACTATAAGAAACATTTGATTTTGGTGTGATTTGCTTATTTGAATGCCATTGATTGAATTTTAGCCATATCCTTGAATAGGATCTACTTGCTGGGTCTTTTCTGTAGGCCAGCACTGACTCTTCTGGAGCATCCTTTTGGGTTAAATTTCACTCTTAGCTTCCAAGTTGCTAGATATTGTCTTCCTTGCTCTGGGTGCAAGTTGACTTAGTTCATCCAGTCAAGGTAGATCTCTCCTGCCCCACCCCATTATTTCTCCTTACACTTGAGCAATCCAGTAGTGAAAAATCCATCACCCCCTTGGCCACAGGGTCCCCCGGCTTTTCCCTGGATTCCTGGTTAAGGGTGTGTTGGGAGAAAATGGGCGGGCTTTGTTCCTTGTCATAAAAAAGAAAAGGCCCCTACCACATGCCCAGATCTGGATCCCAGATTCTCCACATCCCAAACTTGTTGTTCTCAGTGTTTTGGATTCATATTTGGGTCAGGTGGACAGAAGCCAGAAGGAATTGCCAGTGATTCAGAACAGCTTCCCTCTAGACAGAAGAGATCCAAGAACACTAAAAAGAGCAGACTTGATACTGGCACTTTAGCTTCTATGTTACTTTCCTCTACTTCATGAGAGGAGAACTCTAGCCAGGTCCTATTACTGTGGGGTCAGAGGATGCTGCTGTAGGTGAGGAAAGGGGTAGGGACAGATTTTGCATGCTGGAGTTAGAAGCAGCAGCAGTTATGGGCTCATTGGCAACTCGCTAGGTTCCAGGGTTATGGGGTTACACCAGTAAGCGTTCTGTTTGGGGTTTCTGCCATACCACCTTGCAATGGGGTGGGGAGAACTAGATGGGGGCGGGGGTGGAGGGGCAATCCCCCTATCTGTGTGTGTAATAATGCAGTGTGGGATTGGGGAAGGACTGATGGGGAGGTGAGGGCTGCTGCTTTCTGTGCTCCAGTAGCTGCCTGGCCATATCAGCAATGGATGTTGTGGCATCTGCGGCCTCCTTAGAGTGGCAGCCATGAAAGATGATGCTTTGCATGTGCGTCTATGTGGATGATTGTGCAAGTCAGTTTCATTGGAGTCTCCCCGAGATCTACACGTCTTTGGTCTAGTCTCTAGTGTTCTCCAGCTTACTCTCCACAGAATGCTCCCGGCCCCATAGCATTCCATCGGTGACCTCACCCAGAGCAGGCTCTTATATTAGGGTCCCTGGGAAGCAGCAGGTGGAATGTGTGCTGTGACTCCTGGGACCAGGGGGACAGGGGCTGTCAAGGAGGGAGGTCCTAGGTGATGAGTCTGGAGGACAATATATGTTGGAGTGGTTGGATGAGGCTGGGGGTGGCATTTCTGGGCTAGGGGAAGTAGCAGATGATTCCACTGGTTTTCATATGTGTCGACACCTGAGTCCCTGTTGAAGAAAAAGAACCTTGCTTGCTCAACGCCCCAGCAGCCAAGGTCCCCTCTTGAAGAGTGGATGACCCAGGGGATGTAACTGCCCTCTACAGCTCAGTCAGCAGCCAGCTCTGATGGGGACATAAGTGAACTGTTGGTGTTATAGCTAGAGCAATGTCCAGGACATTGTGTCATGAATGAGGACAGGTAGGGTGGGGGGAATTGTGCGAGGCAGTAGTTCTAACAGTGTCCTTTGTGAAAATGAGGTTAGGCAGGGGACCTTTAAATTAAGCTCACCCCTCTATATGTGGTGATTATCATTTGTTATTTGTATTCTGGTAGAGCCCAGGGGTCCATTGTGCTAGGCTCTCTAAACACACATAGCAAAGAGATGGTCCCTGCCCCTGCATGTGACATGCACTGGTGCATTCTATGGTAATCGACATACTGGCTTAATCCCTGCCTGACCATTGCTGTGGTGTCCTGATCCCCACTTTTTCAGATGGTGCATAGGGGCTGCCCTTCTCTGTGGGGCTAGCCCAGGGGCTGATGCCCTCTGATTTGCTGTCCCCTGCAGCCCAGCCAAGCATGCTGCCAGGGTTTTGGCTCTATCCTGCAGATTTCCATTGTTTTATGCAATGTTCTCAAGTTGCCAGCTGGAGCCACTGACTGCACTGTTGAGGATCTACCTGCCCCCCACCCCCCAGCTATTCTGGGGTTACACAGATGTTCTGGCTCTGTGGGTCCAGCAGCAGGTTCCAATGTGGGTGGGTTACCTCCAGTATGAAAGAAAGTTCAGCATCATCTGTGAAACTGGGCTTTCTCCTTCTCCCTTCTGCCTGTTGGGCAACTGCACTATTCACCCTGGTCCCCATCCTTGAGTCTAACCTACTGCCTGGCCTTTGCCCTGCTCCACTACCCACCCATCCAATCGCAGCAGCAGCCACCCTGCTCCAGTCAGAGATCTCTGGAAATCCCCTCTGTGAGGTTTTGGGGTTCATTTAGGCCTGGAAGGGGTCCAGTCAATGTCTGCCTTGTAGCCCTGGCTGTCTTTTGTCTACGCAGCTTTAGTTCAGAGCTCTACCCCAGCAGCCTGCCAGCAGCTCGCAAGCCTCATTCACACTTTGCCCAACCTGGTTACTCCTTGCTGGCTGACCTAAGTACCCTGCCTGCCCTGAATTTGCCCCCAAATAGACCTACTGCAGGGACCAGTCCCTCTCACTCAGCCCTCACAAAAAAATAAAAGCTTTGCTGCCTCTACAGAGACAAAAAGAAAAGGAGTACTTGTGGCACCTTAGAGACTAACAAATTTGTATTTGTATTAAATTTGTTAGTCTCTAAGGTGCCACAAGTACTCCTTTTCTTTTTGAGAATACAGACTAACACGGCTGCTACTCTGAAATCTACAGAGACAGTAAAACATTCTGACCTGTCAGCAGTCTGGCAGCAAACCCGTTACTGATCTTACCCAGCACTGATGATCTATAGTGAAAGCAAAACAAGTTTATTTATAAAAAGCTTGGATTAAGTGATACCGAGTAAAAGAGAGAAAGGTAGAGATGGTTGCAAGCAAATAAAAGTGAAAACACACATTTAAAAGACTAAAACTTATTCTAGCAAGATGCGATCTTTGTTCAAGATAGTTTCTCTCACCTCAGTCATCTTTCCAGCTTTTCACTGGCCAGCCTGGCCAGGACCCTTCACAGAAATCAAATCACTTGGTTTCTTTATCTCCTTAAAGTGAAGGATAAAGATGGGGTCTCTTGCTATCCCATATAGTCCCAAAGGAATTGTCTGTCCTAAAAGTCAGGAAGGCCTCCTGGGGATTCACTCTCCGGTGTCTCTCTGGGGTGCAGGAGCCATGTTAATTCTAGAGTTCAGGCTCAGGATAACCTCCGCTGGTTTAGCTTGATGGCTTTGTTTACAGCTAATATGTAAATTGAGATCAACCCACATTCCTTTGTGGAGGACAAACCTGTTTATCACCTTTACCTGGGCTAGGCCATCTGGTCGTAACCATGTTCTAGTAGTAGTACAGAGAGAGAATGTGTTAACTTCATACATAATGTTGTTATGTATGTTTCACAGTGCTATTATTGACCAATGTGTTAGTCAGTTTTCAAATGACAACTCATGACCATATTTTGTACAACTATGATTGCAGAAGTGTGTAGGTTGTGAACACAGGGGTGCGTAGGGTCACCCCTTCCCATCCCAGTATGCTAAGTGCTCCCACGTGTGCAGAGCTGATTACCATACGTAAATGAGTTTGCTTGGGGTGGGGCCATGCAGGGCTGTACCCTAGGGGGATTTGCATATCTGGGTCTGAAAATTCCACCTCTTCGCGGGAGCTCTCATATGGGATCTATCTCTTATTACAATAGGTCCCCAAACCATATTGGCCCTCAGTTAGTCCCAAGGGGACTGCTGGGGGCTGAACACTTCTGAAAATGTGGTCCAATGAGTGTGCAGTAGTCCACATAGATGCAGCTGGTGTATGCATGTACTGCAGATAGGTGATTAGCAGAGTTATTGCATTCTGTGACCCCCTGCCACATCACCGGCAATACAGCATTCCCATTCTGACCTCTGGCAGGACAGCTGTGCGTGTGGCACAGACGGACAACAACCTTCTGAAACTATGGTTATCATGGCATGTGACTGGTGAGTGCTGGAGGGGATCGGCCCGTGGACCAGGGCCTCTGCTCATGATTGCACTGTGATTGGCAGGCAGTAAGGGTGAGGAATCAGGGACATCCGTAGATCCTTTTCTATATGTAATAAACTAGACATGTTTTTTTTCCCAACCTATGTTTTCAAAGCCTGGAAGCCCTGGATTAACAAACTCCTTGGGTTCTGCACTCTGTGTTTACTGTGTGAGAGCACTGAGATTCACAACTCTCTTCTCTGTCGCAGTCCACTGGCCTTATAGGAACACCACTCATCAGCACAACTCCTGACTTTGCTATTGGCTCAACTGCACTATTCTCTAGCTAGCATATCCCTGGATTGCAGAGGGGAAACTGAGGCATACAAAGGTTAGGTGACTTGCCCAGCACCACGAAATAAGTCAGCTGAGTATAGAACTGGAGCCAAATAGAGCAGTTGGAAGTAATTCTTTGTTACTGGTGTAAAGCAAGGAAAAAGCAGCAAGATACATCTACATTTTTGGGGGATTCATAAAAATGTGAAATATTTTTCATTCTTGCTTTAGTAAGGGTGGGAGGTTGGATGGGTGAGCCAGAAGGCAGTGCTTTCCACTTCTTCCCTCCTACTCAAAGCAATGGTTAATTGGAACACAGACCAGGAGGAGAACTGGGGTGACAAGACTGGAAGTTGCTTTTGGAAATGTCCTGGATCTCGTGGGATCTTCCTTCCTTAATTGTCCTACTGCTCTCAGAATGAGTTGTGGCTAGACTGCATTGGGCGAGTGTTCCCAGGGCTGACTGCACACTTACAATTTTCAGGGAGGAAAGGATGGGGGGAAAAGCAGCTCTCTGGTTGAAATCAGACTAGAGGAAGTGAAACTTCTCCCACCTTTGGAAACCAGGTTCTACAAAACCTGGAGGAAAAAGGTGGGGTACTGGAGAGGAGACAAAATCCGGCAGTTTCCTCAAGCTGCTGCTTCTTCAAAGGGAAGAACCCTACCTTCCATGGACTGGGTAGGGGATCAATCTTGCAAGGTGGCAAGTATCCTCAGTTCTACTGACTTCAGGCACTGAGCACCTCTCAGTATGAGGACTTAAGTGTCTGGGGAAGAGGGGATTTCCTGGCCTCTGACTGCAAAGCATTAATTTGTTGTAACTAATTAGAAGTTTAAGAAGCGGGACTGCATGAGCTAAATTCTAGCAGGAAAGGAGAGGAGAGTGTGACAAGGGAATGAAGGGTGCCCTAGATTTATTAGCATTCAGCCAAGTCTCTAACTTTGTGGAAAACCCTCATCCTTAACAGACAGTGGGAGGACTATGTGTACACTAAGGGAGGTTATGGATTAGTTGGTGCATGGGGGTTTACTGAATTTCACATGCTCACAATATATGGACTGGTCAGGGTACCCAGGAGGGAGAAAGACAGATGAAGGGGGAGGGATAGCTCAGTGGTTTGAGTTTTGGCCGGCTAAATCAGAATTGTAAGTTCAATCCTTGAGGGGGCCATTTAGGGATCCGGGACAAAAATTGGGGATTGGTCCTGCTTTGAGCAGGGGACCTCCTGAGGTCCCTTCCAACCCTGTGATTCAAAGGACATGTTTATTGCTATGGTGTTCCACAAAGCAACAAGTGCACATGCTTGCTGCTTTCCTTGGAAGCAAGGGAGAGCCCTAGTTTCCCTCCTGTTGCTTGCTGAGCATGTTCCTGTACAGGAAGCTCTGTAGCAGGTGCTATTGTGCACCGCACAACCCAGCGCCAGCAAACCCCGACTCGGGTCAACAGTCACTACTCAGATTGTTCCTTTGGCTTCAGTGGCAGTAGTCAGCTGCATGAGGTCAGCAGGGTCATGTCTGTAACGAAGATTTAAAAGGAGAGGAGATGGCTGTAACACTGTTTTTACTTGTAATCTTTGGGTCAAAATCTTCTACCAGTATAACTTTATTGACCTATGCCAGAAGAGAATTTGGCCCATACTCCCCTTCTCTTTATTGGTCTAAAATAATGAGACTTTTCCCCACGATTAATGTTTTGCTGGTGCTGTCAGAGATCATTTCTGGAAGGGAAAGCTTTGTTAATGAGTTATGATTAAATCACAACAGCAAAATTAAACAGGTGAATTCTTGAAAAGCTGAACCCAAGAGTGGGTATGGTTCCTGCTGAGGTGTAAAGGGATGGGATGTTTATGTGCTAGTTACTCTGTGTTTCCTTAGGCCATCCTTCCCAAGTCATAAATGTTGCAATCAGGGGTAGCTGTGACTCTTAATTCCTGGAAAGGAGAAGTTTGACTGTGTGTGTCAGGAACCAGGTCCTTCAGCTGTGCCTGCCCAGCCATCAGGCAGCCAATGAGTGCAGCTGGGCCGCACCTGATTGACTAAGGCAGTCTGGTGCCTTGCTCTTAAGCCCTGCAGCTGCAGAGGGTCAGTGGCTGCTCAGTGCACATTCCCACAGCTTATCTGCCTCCCTGTGCTTGCCTCACTCCAAACCCTGCTCCTGCTCTTCTCCACTCCATCCTAGACCATGCTCTGCACCCAGGTTTGTTCCAGTCCTGTCCCATCCCATCCTCACTCCTGCTTTCAAACTAGCCCTGCTTTTGCCTTTCCTACAGGTAATCCAGTTCCGACCCTCGGCTCTGACTGCTGGCTCCAGCACAGTATCAACCCTTGGCTCTGGCATTTGGAGTCTAACATTGGTTCTGACCTTCAGCTCCGATCTCTGGCTCTGTCTGTGCCTTGATGTTGGGCTCTGACATTTAGTCTGTCACTGCTAGGGCTGACCACCTATGACCTGATCTCCTCACAGTTTGAGCTGTCCCTAAAAGGAAGCGATCATTCAGGGGGATAGAGGTCTGGTTCCGTGGGCATGGATCCCAACAAGACCATTGTCTTGTGCCATACAGAAGTAGCCCTGCAAGCGGAAGCCATAGCACCTGCCACCCCAAACCTGACCCCCTGGCGAACTGAAGAGTCCACTGCTGGATAAATTCCATGAGGAGATCAAGGCTTAGCTGGCAAGGATGTAGCCCCCGCCTGGCCTGGACGATTTCATCAAATAATGAATCAAGATCGACGACTGTCTGATGGAGGGCTGCCAAGAGCAGTGCTCAGTCTCCCATGGCCCACCAGTCACCCAGGACTTGCAGGGAAATGAGGCATTTGGTAACTAGAGAGGCAACCGGCCTGGACTTCTAAGAAGTCACATAAGCCCTGGTCCCTCTCTTCACAGGAATACTGAATTCCCTACCAGAAGAGAACCCAGGAAAATGTCTTAATTTAGCCACAATTTTGGCCTTCCTTAACTGGCTGAAACCCCTAAAGAATGGACCAACTTCACTACTAAACCTGGACTTGATGATTTTTAGGTAAAGATCACAGCAACAAGGCTGGAGAAAATTGTAGTCAAGAGACTAAATGAGGACCAGCTGCAGTTATGAAGATAATGCAAATGCAGCAAAATGCAATAACTACCCAGAGGAACAGTAGCAGTAGATACAGAACATGCATGGAGCGGGGGTAGAGTGAGAATTAAAGGGTAATGTCTGTCAACTCAGTTTTGGTCCCTAAAACTATATAACCAATACAATCAACTCAACAATCTTTGAACTGTAAGGAGGCATAACCCTAAGGCCCCGGTGTCCTATCTTTTCAGAGCACTTCCTACAGAACCTTTTTTATTATTTGTATTACAGTAGCACCGAGCGGAACCATGGTGTTAGGTGCTATACACGGAGACACCTCCAGAGCCTGCCCTGAAGAGCCTGCAATCTAAATAGACAAGACACAGTGTTGGGGGGTGGGAGTGGGAAGGAAGAGGCAGAAGCAGAGAGATGAAGTGATCTGCCTGTGGTCACAAAGTTAGACAGTGGAAGCAGTAGGAACAGAAATCATGTCTCCTAACAGTCCATTATCCAGTCCAGTAGATCACATTGCCTCCTATTTGCTCATATTTCTAAACAGCCCCAGGGCATACACAATCAGCAACACTAATGCAGGCTAATTCCTTACCAGCTGATGACGTGTTAATCCAACTCTAAGAACCCTTCCTAGTTTTGTTCATGGTACCAGCTGATTTTAGCCATCTGTGGCTACAAAATTCAGACCTTCTCTTGCCAGCCCTCATATGTGGCGTTCCTATTGAAATAAAAGGGAGTAGTACCAAGCATGCTGGATCGGCCTGCTAATGTTGCTTTTAAAGAGCCTCACACAGTCCATTCAATATTTAGGACAACAAGAAAGCAAAAAGACTAGAAGCACTACATGGAATACACAACAGAAACATTAGGTGTTAACGGGCAGAACAGTTCCCTCTTAAAGCTAGGGGATAGGACAAATATTGAGGGGAACTATAATGCCTTTTTATTAGTCTTCTTGCAGACTTTGCCATGCTTGTTATACATTTATTTTTCTTTAAAAAGCTAGATGCATTGAGCCAATGGTATGTACAAACAAACAGTCTAGAGTGCTCATTTCTTAAGCATTTGAAGGAAGTTGGCAAAATACTAAGCTGGAAATCAAACTGAGTGTCAAAAGACAGAGGACTGTAATGCTGTCAATTATTAGTTTTATTTCTGGCCAGCATGATGTGCAGCTGGTTGGTGTAGTAAGGAATATGTACAGTAGGGTTTAATCCACACAGAAAAGTAGAAGCAATGCTCTGCAGCTTTCTTCGGGGGGTTCCAAATGCTTTACAAATGTTGTTAAACTCATTCTCTCCATCTGGAAAATGTGGATAAGAGACTTGCCCAAGGTCGCTCTGCCCCACAACTCCTGATTCTCAGTCCACAGCTCCACCCACTAAATCACATTGTTTCCCTGGGCTTGTCTACACTACGAAATTAGGTCGAATTTATTAAAGTCGACCTGTAGCCTCTGATTTTATAAAATCAATGGTGTATGTCCCCACTATGCACATTCCTTTGGCAGAGCACATTCCCCACTACCATGGATAGGTAGCATCAACTCACGGAGCGATGCATTGTGGGCAGCTATCCCACAGTTTCTGCCAATTGCCAATTGGAATTTTGGGTTAGGCGCCCAATGCCTGATGGGACAAAAACATTTTTGTGAGGTGTTTTGGGTACATAATGTCAGCCTTTCATGATGCACTTGGCTCCTCCCTCCCTCCCTGAAAGCAAAGGCAAACAATCATTTTTTTGCCTAAAGCCTGGGTTACTCATGCAGACACCATAGCACAGCAAGCATGGACCCCGCTCAGTTGTATGCTGTTGTTGTGAGCATCACAAACAGCTCGTGCATCATCCTGCGATATTTGCAGAGCCTAGCCAGGAGCAGCCGCACGGAAGAATGTGATGCCACGCAAATAGCTGTGCTGGAAGCCATGGAATGGAGCAATTCGCACATACTGGCAGTGGCAGCCAGACTTGTTGACATAGTGGAACACTGCTTCTGGGCCAGGGAAACAAGCACGGACGGGTGGGACCACATCGTGATGCAGGTATGGGATGAGGAGCAGTGGCTGCAGAACTTTTGAATTCATAAGGCCACTTTCATGGAACTTTGCGAATTGCTTTTCCCAGCCCTGAAGCGCAAAAATACCAAAATGAGACCTGCTCTGACAGTGGAGAAGAGAGTGGCGATAGCCCTGTGGAATCTTGCAATGCCAGATTGCTACCGGTCAGTCGGGAATCGTTTCAGAGTGGGTAAATCTACCTCGGCGGCTGCTGTGATCCAAGTTGCCAGGGCAATCAATTCATTTCTGCTAGGAAGGGTAGTGACTCTGGGAAACGTGCAGGGCATAGTGGATGGCTTTGCCACGATGGGGTTCCCTAACTGTGGCACCAGACAACCTTGCCAAAGACTACATAAACTGAAAGGGGTACTTCTCAATGATGTTGCAAGTGCTAGTGGATCACAGGGGCCGTTTCACCGACATCAATGTGGGATGGTCGGAAAAGGCACATGATGCGCGCATCTCTAGGAACTCTGGTCTCTTCAGAAAGCTGCACGAAGGAGCTTTCTTCCCAGACTAGAAAATTACTGTTGGTGATGTTTAAATGCCATTCATTATCCTTGGAGACCCATCCTACCCCTTGCTCCCATGGCTCATGAAGCCATACACAGGCACCCTGGACAGCAGTTAGGAGCAGTTCAAGCATAGGCTGAGCAAGTACAGAATGGTGGTAGAATGTGCCTTTGGACGTCTAAAGGGGTGCTGGCACAGTTTACTCACTGGGTTAGACATCAGTGAAAGCAATATTCCTATTGTTGCTGCTTGCTGTGTTCTACATAATATCTGTGAAAGTAAGGGGGAAACGTTTCTGGCAGGGTGGGGGGGGGGGTTGAGGCAGATTGCTTGGCTGCCAATTATGAGCAGCCAGACACCAGGGCAATAAGAAGAGTACATTGAGCTGCTCTGAGTCTCTGAGAGGCTTTGAAAACCAGTTTCATGAATGATTCAACATTGATGTGACAGTTCTGTTTTTTGTTCCTTACCAACCTTAAGAAGGTTGAGGGGAGATATGATTGCTCTCTATAAATATATCAGAGGGATAAATATCGGAGAGGGAGAGGAATTATTTAAGCTCAGTACCAATGTGGACACAAGAACAAATGGATATAAACTGGTCACCAGGAAGTTTAGACTTGAAATTAGACAAAGGTTTCTAAACATCAGAAGAGTGAAGTTTTGGGGGCAAAAGAGCTATTTGGCTTTAAGATTAAACTCGATAAGTTTATGGAGGAGATGGTATGATGGGATAACGTGATTTTGGTAATTAATTGATATTTAAATATTCATGGTAAATAGGCCTAATGGCCTGTGATGGGATATTAGATGGGTGGGATCTGAGTTACCCAGGAAAGAATTTTCTGTAGTATCTGGCTGGTG
Organism: Dermochelys coriacea; assembly: GCF_009764565.3. Taxonomy (NCBI): domain Eukaryota; kingdom Metazoa; phylum Chordata; order Testudines; family Dermochelyidae; genus Dermochelys; species Dermochelys coriacea. The sequence goes on along the minus strand of NC_050075.1, from coordinate 36,715,764 downwards.
AATCTTGCCCACATGCTCAGGGTTTAGCTGATCACCATATTTAGGGTTGGGAAGGAATTTTCCTCCAGGGCAGATTGGAAGAAGCCCTGGAGGTTTTTCACCTTCCTCTGTAGCATGGGGCACGGGTCACTTGATGGAGGATTCTCTGCTCCTTGAAGTCTTTAAACCACGATTTGAGGACTTCAGTAGCTCAGACATAGGTGAGGTTTTTCACAGGAGTGGATGGGTGAGTTTCTGTGGCCTGCTTTGTGCAGGAGGTAAGACTAGCTGATCAGAATGGTCCCTTCTGACCTTGGTATCTATGTATAACCTACCTCCTTCTTCGCATGTACAGCCCTGTAAACTAAATCCCCACCAATCACAGTGTGCTCAGTGAATAAAGAGCCTCTTGTACTCAATCTGTGCATTTTTATTATGCTAACAAACACTGAACAGAGACATCAATGAATAGTAATGATAACCAGGTAAGGCCTGATAACACAGGGAGGGAAGGCAAGGACACATAGCTTATTACAATTGCACTGTCTAGCAATCAAAGCTTTGGGAATGAGAGCTTTCTGCTCCATGAACCATCCCCTGGAGTTGAGTTCAAGGGATAACGGAGCTTCTCCCCTTCCCCTCCTCGCATTCTAGGATGTCTGGGAGAGGAGGATATGGAACTTAGTGAGGAGGGCAGCTGGTTCATCATAAAGTCCCACTGCACCCAAAGGTCTAGCTGCCTTTCCTGCACCTCAACCAGATGCCTCAACATGTCTGTTTGCTCCCCCATAAGCTGCAACATCTCCTCTTGCATGTTACACACTTGTTCCCTGCTTGCTTTCCTGCCCTCTTGGTTGATGTGCATGCTCTCTGAGAGTGTGAGCCTCCGTGTATGCAGCGGGGCTCTGTCAGCCTCAGAGGAATGCATCAAGTCACAGAAAATGTCTTCCCTTGTCCACTTTTTTCGCCTTCTAATCTGGGACAGCCTTTGTGCTGGAGTGGAGGAAGCACCCAGAGAAAATGTTGCAGCTGCAAGGAAAAGCATACATTGTTGAAAACAAAAGGTTAACTGTCGCAATGAATGAAACAATTCACAGCAGTAAATACATTCCCTGAGGTACTTGGCCAAATTTTGTGTTTTAAAAGAAGAGCCTGCCAGTAAGGTACAAACACATGGCAGAGCGCTGGGCAGCAGATTTCAGTTTGCAGGCAGGCATGGTAAGCACACATGAAAGGGTAGGCGGTGTGAGGGCACACCCGGGGAAATTTTGTAGTGTGGAAACTCTTGGCACATAAACAGACTTTTCCAGGGAGCACCCTTTGCGTGGCTGCACTTGCCACCACCGTATCCCAATTGTTTACCTCAAATTAAACATTAACCACAATTGCATTTAACCCCTGTAGTGTTATTACAAGTGTGCACTCACCAGAGGTGCCTTCTCCGCCATCACAATCCCGCACCAGTGGGTCCTGGGAGGGGATTGGCTCCAGAGTTAGGAAAAGGTCCTGGCTGTCCGGCAGAATGGATCCTCTGCTTGCCTGCTGCGCATTCTCCTCCTTCTCCTCTTCCTCCTTAACAATGTCCTCCTCGTTGTTGTCCGTGGCCGCCTGGGTCCCCTGGGAGGTATCCACGGAGAGTGTTGGGGTACTCGTGGTGTCCCCGGCTAGAACCGCATGCAGCTGCTCATAGAAATGGCATGTCTGTGGCTCAGTAGCAGAGTGACTATTTGCCTCCCTTGTCTTCTGGTACGCTTGCCTGAGCTCCTTTATTTTCACTCGGCACGGCTGTGTGTCCCTGGTGTAGCCTTTCCCCCCCATGCCCTGTGTGATTTTGGCATAGATGTCAACATTTTTTCTGCTGGTTCTGGGCTCTGCCTGCACAGACTCTTCTCCCCACACAGCAATCAGATCCAGTGCCTCCTGTATACTCCACGCGGGAGTGCATTTGTGTACCTGGGCAGTCATGGTCAGTGTGGTGGTGAGCTCTCCACACTGATCAAACAGGAAATGAAATTCAAATGTTCCTAGGGCTTTTTCTGTTTACCTGGTTGAAGTGTAGTGGAGTTGAAAGTGCTGTCCAGAGCGGACACATTGGAGCACTCTGGGACACCTCCTGGAGGCCGAACAAGTCGAAATACACTGTGCTGTGTCTACACACTATAATTCAACCTGGGAAGGTCAAATCTAGCACTACTCCTCTCATTTAGGTGGAGTACAGGCGTCAATTTTAAAAGCCCTTTAGGTTGGCAGGAAGGGCTCTGTAGTGTAGACAAGCACATTATAAATTCACCTAATGCGGGGAATGCCGATCTAATGACGTAGTGTAGACTAGCCCCCTGTCTCTTACAGTCTCAAGAATAAAGCTACCTACAATTCTCTTGCTTTCCTTTCTTGCTGCCAGTTTATATTCTCCCCATCCCTTACAAATGAGCCAGCAGAAGGCTGTCAGTTATGCTCATTAGCAGCATTCCTGCTCTATGAATGCCACCTGTCCAAATAGGCTATCTGCTGGCTTGCACTGGGTTACAGTCTTGGGGCTGCTCCAGTTTGCAAACACAGCCATGGCTAACGGGGGGGGGGGGGGGAGGGGGCTATGAGTTCCATGGGGCAATTTACTAGCCTCTTGTGCCAGCTCTCACTGGAGGCTCTGCTACCCTCTCATTGCAACCAGAATTAGACCCCTCTCTTGCTGTTTTGTAGAGGACATAGACTCTCTAGTATTCATGAGGTCTAGCACCTACAGGCAGCCACACCGAGAAGTAATTTAATCATCCCCAGAGAAGGCAATCCATGATCCTTCCTCCTAGCAACATAGGGAAAGACTTGGGAAATCATAGCCTATGCGGGAATGGCAAAGTTAGAAGAATCTCTATGTAACTTCCTACTATGGGCTTGGGCAGAACAAAGTCAGATCTGAGGGTCCTGCTGCTCTGGGCAAACCAGCAACTGCCCACTCCTGTCAGCTATCAGTCACACAAACACTTAATGTATTGCTGGACTCATAATTTGCTTGGTGACCCCCTCCCCATTGTTCTCATTTTCTAGCAGGGCCAGCCCAGGACCAGCAGATGCCTAAGGCTTTCCACATAGCAGGACCAGACCTATTTTGAAGGGGCATTTTAATCTGTAAGTACAAGAAACAAAAATAAGAGAAAAGAACTCTAGCACTCCCTGTGATTCAGGCCATGTCTGGTATCAGAAGAGAAAGAGAAAGAATATTGACTAATTAATAAAGAATGGCACAATAAAAAATAACACTAATAAAGAAATAAAGACACAAACCTGTTGGGGCAGGAGGGAAAGAGAAACAACAGACCCAGGGTCAGATATCATAGGAAACATGTTTATTTGAGGAGAAGGGTTACAAAGGAGGAGATTCCATCTTACTTATTCAGGGCAGACCAGAAGGGATTGCCTGTACTGAGAAAGCAAGAAGGTGGCACACAAACAGGTTCTAAAAGAGACGGATGGCCCATGATATATATGCAGTGGACTTTCTCTGCCCAGCCCCTTTGCATCAAAGGCACATAAAGCTATGATAGACTTGGAAACAGTGAATTATGGAGCGTGTCAGAATAGTTAGGGAAAGGAGGACAAATTATTCAGTAAACAAAGGAAAAATATTATCCCTTATAGGTTCCATCTCATTAATGTCTGAGTTGGGATTGTCTCGCTGTCAAGACTTAATGCCCCATCTAACCCATTTTCAATATAAAATATGGCCCGGCAGCCACAAATAATGAATTCACATTTATCCAGCACTCTCTCTTTTTTTTTTTTAAACTCTAAAGCACTTCTCAAACTAGAATGGTCCCATGGAAATGCAACCATCTCTGGGATGGAGAGCAGCCATCTATAAAACAATAAGGAGGGTTGGGAGAGGAATATTGATAAAAGGACATGTGGGCAATCCCCTACTTGAGTCTTTGATGCCCCTGAAGAGAAAAGAGGTCACTTTTTAAAGTCCCAGCTAAAGGACCCCACAGGTGAATTCATCTCCTTCAGAAGAAATGGCTGAAGATCTGAGCTGTTCCAACTGAGAGTTTGAACCTGCAGCACTAGAGAGTGGAGGAATTAGACACCTGAATTTTAGTACACTCAAGCCACTTCTCTGGTTAGGCACAGCTAGGAGAGGGGCAGCCCTACCCATTTCTCTTGCAGGGGAAATCTACGGCCCAGATCCTCAAACATATTTAGGCACCTAACTACCATTGATTCCAATGAGAGTTAGGCACCTAAATACTTGTGAGGATCTGGGCCTGCATCACCATCTCCATGAAATGTTTGGGAAAGAGTTATTTGTGTAGAGATTTATAGGTAAAGAAGAGGGAAGCCAGGACAATTTCCGCACTCCCTGTAAACTACCTGTTCCCTGACTCCAAATAGTTGGCAGCTTCCATGCCAAGGAAAGTATTTCCCCTCCTTCCTATATTTCTCTGTGGTTTGCTGAGTATATCATTATGACTTTCCTTCCCTCGCCACAGGAGTTTTACCCATAAATCCCTGTAGTTGCAGACACTGTATTGAGTGTTTTGGGAATTGAACAGGTAGCAGATACCATAACTGTGTTTTCCAGGCTTTTATTAGTGTACTTTTCCTTCCACTAAGCAGCCGTGTTGCTTTTTAAGCCAATCATCCTGTGTCTGCTGTTTGGTTTGCAATTATTTTTTTTAAATACTATTTTGGTGCCTGCTAAAAGCATCAGCAAATCATGCCAGTTATTCTTAGACTAAGATCTTAACCATAGGATATAATGAAACCCACCTTGAGCAAGCACATAGCAAAAATCATTGGTCTAGGAGAAGTGATCTTGGACTAAATGTTGGACTCAGATGTATTACAAACTTTAGACATTCTTTAAAGTGGTTGTCTAAGGTGGAGGACGGGGGGTGGTGGGGAAACTGCATTGCTCAGAGGGTTGACAATGGTCAGAGGTTCTCAGGGTAGGAAACAGGACCCTCAGGGAGGTCACAAACAAGTGTCAGAGGGTCAAGACCACCCTGCCTTGCCTATATTACTAGCTTGGAGGGATGACCACCACCTAGATGGGAGGGGGAGTCCCAGGGTGGTTTGGCTATGGAAAAAAATTGAGAGCCACTGGGCTAGGTCACCAGATCAAATCCAGTCCAAGTTAGTAGTGACTGAGTGTTATTGCTGCTTCTTGACCTATGTGAGACAAGCTGGCAAGTCTTAGAGGAGTGCTTAGTGGACAGATGTCCACACTGCATGAATCACCAACATAGCTGGCATTCACTGGCACCTTTATTGGCAGTCTCAATGCAGAGAGACTAAAGATTAGAATGGGCATGGAGCATGAACCGCCCCATCACCTTTAGCCATGGTCCTGCAGGGCATTTGAGAAGGGCTGCTTTCATCACCACTGCCCACATGGTATCTGTTCTATGAGTAAAAAGAGGGCTTCAGTCTCCAGGGGTGGCATCTACTAGCACAAAGGCTGGGGTTGTCAAAGACACCCAAGGGAATAAGATGCCTACTTAATGGTGCCATTGAACATGTTATTAGAATTATTTTTTGTTACTTGTCTTGTAGCAGCAACGAGGACCCCACTCACAGACTAGGAACCAGTTGTGCTAGGTGCCGAACAAAGACAGAACAAATCAACTATCTTAGCCTTAAGTATGGCTAAGGATGGTTTAATTCCAGCCTTAATTCACCACGAACAATTAGAAATGGAAAAAAACATCAGCGGGTTGCTTCTCGGAAGTGAGTCTTAGGCTCTGATTCAGCAAGGTATTTAAGCACCTGCTTAACTTGCTTTTAATGAGACTAGTCCTGCTTAAAACTATGCAGGTGCTTAAGTATCTTGCTGAACTGTGGCTTTACTGCAGGTTTCTCTGGACCTAGAAACTACTCAGGATAATCTGAATTGGGGGGAAAAACAGAAAGCCAAAGAGAAATATGTTTAGCAAAGGTTCTAACAATGAAAAATGTTTCTGAGACTCTAAATGTGATAAATGTGCCTAGTAACACAATACATTGTTTGAAGTTAAAGAATTACCCAGAGGACATGATCTAAGCAACCTTGGTAGTGGGAGTATGTATTTAAATAAAATTGATGGCTTCATACCGGCTGAAGATCTGAATGGACTCATGCACTATCAAAAGTCAGTGGTAACTTCTGGGAGAAATGTACATGCATAACACTGAATTCAGCTCTGCATAGGAAAGATGGTAGAATACAAGGAATTTGAACATTTATTAATTCCACCCATTCTGGATGATTCCACTTTTTTTTTTGAGATATCGATTCACAATCATAAACATGGAGGGCCCTGGGGATCCAAAGGTACATATTACACCATCATTATCTATCACCCCAATTTATTTAAAAAATCATTAGTGGCTCTAACCATCCTTGGAGTCTCCCAGTGAATTCTTGCCTGACTTTTCTTTTAGAGTGTAAGCTTGGTGGGGAAAGGCCCCTGCCTTTATCTGTGTGTTGTATCACTGCCAAGAACACTACTGACATAATAACAATGCACATATTTGGGTCTGATCCCACTCCAACTAAAGTCAATGGCAGATGGCAGCAAAGCAGGCCGGGATCACAATGTATGCGATTATCTCACCCCCTAGTGTCAATTACCACAACAATGGGAACCCACGGGCTGTGGATTCCAGAGGCAGAATTTGCCTTTTTGAAAATCCTCTGCTATTAACTACTCTTCTTAAACTGCCGTGGCTTGCAGCTTCAGCAATGATTTCCTATGGGATTATAAGGAATACAGACAGGGGAGCACCATCTTTAAAAATAAACAACTTTTCTGAACTTAAATTGCCTTCTCCTGAAAACCCACTGCAGTGGGAAAGTCTTGTTATTATCTTGTTTGTTTATTAAGGAGAGACAGCAGGGATCACTCCATGAAAGAAGCCATTTTCTCTTCAGCTGCTATCTTTTCTTTTGCCAGTTAGTTTCTTTTTCTTAAACTGCATTTGACTGGGGTGTCATGCATAAAATTCCAGCTCCAAAGTAATCTTGAGACAGGAAAGTAGATGTGTAGGGCAGGGCGGCCCAACCCTGTTGCCAGTTTGGAGTTGTGAAATCTGCAGGGCTGGTGCCCCTGGCAACAGATAATATTCCGTTGCAACCGGTTAAGCGGCGCTTCCTCCCGTCCCGAATGTGGTTTAGCTGATTGTGGGGTTGAGGAGGGAAATGCTCGTGTTTTGACCGGAGCTGTAATGCAGTGTGGAGATGGGCAGGTCTTGAGAGGATGTGATCGGAATGCCAAGGGCTGCAGAAATCAGCTATCTAGTTCTCCCTCCCTCCTCCCATCCCCGGGACCCCCCTCCCGGCCACCCTCCCCACGCTAGGCGAGATCGGCTCTGCCCCCGTTTCCAGCCCACCCCTCTTGCAATTGCAGGCTGCCAGTCGCACCAATAAAACAGGGCAATGCTGGGGAGTCAGCTAGGCCCTCTGGCAACACAAATGTAAACCCAGTGACTTACTGGTAGGTTCCCCCCACCCCCGCCTGCTGCAGCCACCGGCTCCTAGTGTCCTTGCTGCAGGCTGAGGGGCGAGACATCGGCAGTCCGGGTGCCCGGGGCTCTCTGCGGCTCGCGGGGCAGCTCCCGGGGACCCTCGGGCTCGAGGCATGGCATAGAGGTAGGTGACTGAGCGCGCATCAATGTGGCACCTTCTGGAGGGGCCGCCAAGGGAAGCCCTGAACTGAGCATCTGCTCGGGAGACCGCGGGTTGCCTCGCGACTCTCTTTGCAGCCCCCACTCGCATGGGGGGGGGGTCCCTTGCACCGGGCGTCCCCGCCCTGCCCTGCAGAGGGCTGAATCCCCGAGGGGGCAGGGAGTCCCCGACACCCTCCCCCCAAGGGAGCGGGCTCCGGTCGGAGAGGTTCCGGGGAGCACTGACACCGGCTCTTCCGGGGCGCAGGGAGTCCCGGAGATCCCCTGCACGGGGAGCCGCGCTCAGCGTTCCCCGGGACCCCTTCCGAAGGGCGCTGGGGACAAAATCCCCGGGGATCGGGGAAGTCACCTGCTCCGCGGGGACTCACCTGCCCAGCCGCTGGGACTGGCTGGCCCAGGCAGGACTCGGGCAGGGGCCGCGCGGGGCAGCGGGGCCAGACCCTGCTGGGGATTTCAGGGCGCTCCCGGCGCAGCGGGTCAGCACAAGTCGGGTGCGCTCTGCAGAGGCCGGGGCATCCCCTCGGGGCCCCTGCCCGACGCGGGCGGGCAGCCCCCTGCCTTCCCTGGCTCCATCCGCCGGTGCCTGGGGGCAGGGCGCCCAGAGTCCGTGCGCCCTGCAGCTCCGTGCCCTGGCGGCTGGGGAGGCTGCTGTGCCGGCCCCGCGGGCGCTGAGATTACGCTGTTTCCGGTCCTCCAGCGCCTCTGGTTCCCCTCCCGAAGCGGCGGCGAAGCGGCAGCCCCCCAAATGGCCTGGCCAGATGCGGCAGGTCTGCTGCTCAGCGCCGCGACTGGAGGAGGCTCCTTGCGCCAGCAGCAGCAGCGCCCGCCCCGCTGCGCCTCCCGAGCAGCCGCAGCCCTGCAGCCCGGACAGGAGCCGCCGCAGCAGCCGCCGGCATGAGGCGCGATCCGACCCCGGGCTTCTCCATGCTGCTCTTCGGGGTGTCTCTCGCCTGCTACTCCCCCAGCCTCAAATCGGTGCAGGACCAGGCGTACACCGCGGCCGTGGTGGTGGAGGGCAAGGTGCAGGCGCTGCCCCCCGCGCCCGGCAGCGGCAATGGCACCCGCGAGCCCCCTGCCTCCGCTGGGGTGGTCCCGGTGAAAGTCTTGGACCTGTGGCCCCGCAACAGCGGGGGGCTGCAGCGCGAGCAGCTGATCAGCGTGGGCAGTGCGGGCTCCCCGGCGCCCTGCTTCAAAGTGAAGAGGAACCACCGCTACATCTTCTTCCTGGAGCCCACCGAGCAGCCCCTGGTCTTCAGGACATCCTTCGCCCCCCTGGACACCAGCGGCAAGAACCTCAAGAAGGATGTGGGCAGGATCCTGTGCGCAGACTGCGGTGAGTTGCCTGGGGCTGCCTTCCTCTCTCCGGTCACGGAGCTGCAGTTGCGGGGATTTAAGGGGGTTAGTCTGGGTGTGTGGGGCGTCTGGGGGCCAGGCAGGTGGGGATGGGCAGCCAGCAGACTCCCTCTGCCTACCGCACCACCAAACCGTTTGGGAGCTGCGTTTGGTGGCTGGCACGTGCTGCTGGAGACCTGCCATCCCAGCATCGCCCTGGGGTTACACGTAGAAAAAAAGAAAGTTTAGTGTTTGTCATGTGTTTGTTGTGTCTGTGGAGTTGTGCGTCAGGAATAGGTACCTGCACCTGGAGACCGTTTGTCTCTCCCCTTAGTGACTGGGAAATGCTAGCAGGCTTGATTTGAGGACGGGAGACTAGAGGGGAGCAGGTGTGAGGGCATTGAATTTGATTTGCTGAATATGACTTGCTCTGTTTTACAAACTCCTGATCTGCATGTTGAACGCTGCTTCTCCTAGGGTAAGGCAGGCACGCAACTCATGTAACCAACGCCTTCCTTGCTGCCCCATGTCCACAGCCACAGAAATGTAACTCGGGGGTTGTAGACTGACTTTCCCGGTGGCTGTTTTTCTATGTGTGGATCGTTTCTGTTCCTGTGGGCTGTCCTGCTTTTCCAAAGCAGCTTAGAAAGGTTGCTTCTTGAGGGAACACGAGCCAGCCCTTGTGAGGTGAACTCCATTTTTGTCGTTGATCTTTGATTTCCTTGAAGAGTGCGAAGGCTGCCTGGAACAGAATTTCTTTCAGATGTTTGACGATGACCTATCCTGGTAACTTACTCCTGCTGGACGTTGTCAGTTGTGCACTAACACCTTAACGGCAATCCGTATTGACTGCATCCGTCACCTCTAGGCTGGTTGCAGTACAGGCATGCAGGTGATCAGGGAGATAGCATCCAGGGTGCTGGTGGAACGGTGCAGCTGCATAACACGTTCCTTGGTGTCAGAAAGTCAAATAAACACGAGCTGCTTTGGTACAATTTGCGATTTAATTCAGAGACTATTTTGAAATTGGATCTCGTTGTTCTTTTTGTTTGTGCTTTTGTTGTCAGTGTCTTATGTTTTTTCATATTTAATGTTTCTTTTTGTTCTTGCTTTTCGTTGATAACTGCAGCCAATCTACTGAATGAAAGACCTTGTAATAGCATGAAGTTCTGGCCCCATCAACTCTGTAGCCACTAAATTGCATCCAATGCACTGCTTTCCTATAGCAGATAACATGTTTACAAATGCAGAGACCAATATTTTATTGACATGTGTATGGGTTTTGGAATAGGCTGGTTAGCAGGGATGTGCAATAATTATTGAAAAGTTTTGCATCTGTCAAAATGGTGTTCTAATTTTCTGAAGTTTTTTCTTCCTCCATATTTAGTTTTTCTTAAAGTAACATATTGTATTTGTTCTGTACTATATATCTTAGATTTCATCAGGTTATTTGCAAATAGAGATGTCAAATTAGTTCAACAGGAAAGTGTTGGTTTATTTATTACTACTTTTTGGCCTGGAATTTCATTATTGTAATCTGGAAAAGCTGGTATATGGTTTTAAAATTTCATGCTTTAATGATCTTTGATTATTTTTGTTTGCATTGAATGATTTTGACCAGGTTTAGGATGTGAGCTTGGCCCTTAGTTTGGCTTTAATTCTCAGACACCACACCATGGTCCAGGAAGTGGTGAGAACCCTGTGGTGCAGTGGAAAAGGAACAACAAATTTCTCCTTAGGACAGGTTCCAATTTGGTCAATGGATTATAAATATATGCAGTGTATATCTCAAGATGATTCAGATTCCCTATATAGGTACTCACTCATCAGGTTAATAGACCTTTTCCCCATGAAAGGCTATGTGACATGCTAGTTATACTTAGCTCTATAATGAACATTTAATTTTTTTTTTTAAAGTAGGCTTTTCTGGGGCAAATACTTTGCCATTGAAGAGGATTGATCCTAGATTGTTAGGCTCTGTCTGCTCTTTAGCTATTATCACAAAGAGAAGTTTACAATTGCTATTAATGGGAGAGAGAGAAGGAACCTCACATATAAATTGCCGTTGAGAAGAATGGGCTAAGAACATAAATATCAGGAGATCTGTATTTAATTTATGTATGTATATGGACCAACACGAACATATAACATTTAGTGAAATAACTGTCTCAAAATAAAAAAGTACATACCATGAAGCATATTGGTAAATTCCATGGGGTTGTCATCTGGAGTCAGATGGTACCACATCAGCAAGTAGGTTGCATGCTTTAGTCCATCAAGAAAAGGCACAATTCTGCAAGGTTCTAAGCAACCCCAAGTGATTTTGCTGAGAGCCGAGAGAGCTCTGCTCCTTCCTGGATCTGGCTCAGAGGGTTAAAGGAAAGCGCGTAGGCTGCTGTAGCTAGCCAGATAAGAGCTGCCATTCTGACCACGTTGCCTTCTTGGCCCTAATGCACTTATTTCTGTATTTTCAACAGTCTGAAAAAGGCCTCTTGGCTAAAAGAATCTGCAGATTGTCAGTGCTGTTGTCTCATCAGAGCTGTACGGCAGGTTGCAAAATAAAGAAGCTGGGACATAGTAACTGTCATAAAGGTGGTTATGTTAAGTAACAGAATTGAACAGCAACTTCATTGCACTAACATTTTGACGACCCATTAACTTCTGCTCTCCTGTGTGCCAGTACAATACTGGGAGGTTAGTGTCGAAGGTGACATGCTGGGTAGGACTGATCTTTTGATTTGTGATGCCCCCAGCTGCTGGAGGTGCGTGTATTGGGCAATCAGGCCATGATTTGTCTTCTCCCTGCTTGCCTTGTGCCGGAGAAGAAAATTGGGCTTGCTGGTGAGTTGTTTCCTGCTGTGAAAGAGGGAGATGGAAGTGGTCCATGAGCTCCAGAATTAGCATGGGATTGCGGGTCCCCTGTTAGATCATGGAGTGGTCTCTAAGGGAAGTGGCGGGTGTACCATTGTTTGGGACGTTGAAAACTAGACTGTGCGGAGCACTGAAGAGCGGAGCCTAGGGAACCCTCCTGCACTGGCAAGGAGATGGACTTAATAGCTCTGCTCTAATGTCATTTCTACAAGAACTAGGACCTCAAATGGCTGCTTGCTTCCCCTCTGTGGCCAGTCTCAGGAGTGAGCCTGGTGTCTAGTGGTTTGTGTTCTGCTCTGCTTTAGAAATTAAGAGCTTGATTCTGGAAGCAGTGCAGCACTTCTTGAGAGGGGCAGCGTGCCCTCTGCTCCCCATTGACTTTAGTGGGAGCTGAGGGTGCTCGGCATGTTGCAGGGTCAGATTGCAGGTTTGAGTTCATGGGCTGACGTGCTACAAAGATGTGTCTCGCATGGTGTTCTGCAAAGGAACAGTGTTGAAACGAGGGCCATCTAGTGCTCAGCCAGAAGGCTGAGGGGCAGGATATAAAGGGGGGACAGGCCGGATGATCGGGTCCCTGATGAGATGCAGAGGACCTATTAGAATAATAAGTCTGTATGGTGCAAAAGGGCAGGACAATACACAATACAGGTGATAGGGATCAAGTACCTAGGATTTTAATTTTCAAAAGTATCTTCATAAAGTGTGCATCCGTCGTGCGTCTAACCTGCATCTCCCTTAAGTGTGTCATGATGTTGGAGGCAGTGTCCCCATAGTTAGACCAAGGCTCTGGGTGTTGGGACTTCTGGGTTCTGTTCTCAACTCTGTCCCTGACTGACTTTGGGAAAGGACAGGGAAGAGCTCTTTGCCTCAGTCTACCTATCTGCAAGATGCATAGAATAGTTGTCACCTTCTCTCAGTGGAGTTGGGGGATTAATGAATGTTTGGGAACACTGGGAGTTCCTTGGATGAAAGGTGGGATGCTTTCAGCATGGTGGTATTGTGTGTGTCATGGGATAGTGTGGGTCGGGATATCTATCTGCCTAAAGGCCATTTAAAAAGCCTCTTTGACAACCAATATTCTAGCTGTGTTATTGCTACCTATATTGTTATAGATTTATTTTCTTTAGTATGTATCCTTCACATGGATTTTCTTTTGGCATCCATTTGCTGCTTGTTTTGGGGTGACCTCATTTCTCTATGCACATGTGGGTGGACCAAGGAGGAAGGAATATGTCCATGAGGCAACCTTCGCTTCCCCTCAAACATTTACAGTGACCAGTGGAATTTTGGCTTTGGCCTACTCCCGTTTCTGTTGAAGACGATGGGAAATTGTGCCACTGACTTTACTGGAAGTGGGATCAGACCTTTAAAGAGCATTCAGCAACTTCAGCTGTTTTACACTTTAAATGACTAAATAAATACCGCTCTGCAAGCTTAATATATATTTTAAAATATCTAGTTGAGTGAGGGGAGGGATGGCTTTGTTGTTAAAGCATAAGATATAGAGTCCGGAGACCTGGGCTCTATTAAAGACTAATTCTGTGATCTTGAGCAAGCCAATTGAGCCCGTTGTGCCTCAGTTTCCCCACAGGAATTTTAATATCAACTTGCCTCCCAGAGCAGGTTTGTACATCTCTTTGAGACCCTTGATAGAAAGCACTATGGAAGTCCAGTGTAGGGCATAGTGTTTGCTATTACAATTAAATAGGGCTATTCACAGCAGTAAGAACTATGCTCCATAGAAAGTATGTCCAAGCTTGGGCTTTATTACTACAGTTGATGCTCCTTAGAGATAGAGTGCCTGATCTTGCATGCAATAGACATTCAGAATTCTTGTTGACCGCAAAGCCAGTTTTGAATGCAAAAGGATTGCAGGATGGGGCCCTAAATATCACATCACTTTTGCTGGGAGGTACATTTCTCAACTTGCTGAACTTGGCATTGGCTTTGCCACACCAGCTGATGTTAATCAGGGATGGGTGCTCAAAGTTTTGAGCACACAATGGCAAATGTACCTTCCTGAGAACTGAATATCTGTGGTCCCATCCAAAACAGCATTTAAAGCACACTAGCACCTTGTGCACAATCTGCAGAAAATGCTCGTTCCTTTTTCTTTGGGTAATTCATTCAACACATTTCAAATAAACAATGAACTGAATATAATGCTGGTGAAAGGTGCTGGCTCGATAGTCTCTCTTTATCCCCAGAACAGGTACAACACAGGCAGCAGCAGTGTCAGCTTCCCTTGCTCACTGCCCTGCTAATTAGAGCTGTCTGAAACTATTTCGCACCACCTTCAGAAAAATCACACTTCCTGTCGTTCGCAGGAAAGCGAAAGCTATCTCCTTCTTTCCTTGAGCTTTTGCAAATGGAAAATGGTCATTTTGCTGCAGAAAGCTTTTTCTTCTTGCAAAGATGGCACATTCACACAATGTGCCGACTCAGTTTTGCTCAGGTGCAGAATTTTGCCTCTGCCCTGACGTGAAAGGTAGCTCAGACTTTGTGACCGATTCTGTCCTTGGGTTCTCAGCTGAGCCTGCCAAAACGGGGGCCAAGTGTTTATTTTATTGCTTACTTTTGGGGGCATAGAACTGTGCCTATCCCAGCCGGCAGATGCCCATATTTTAGAAATAAATGAAAAACATAGAGGTTGAGCTATTATTAAAACAAACCAAGTCTATAAAATGAAGACGTGTCACTCTACTGATTCCTCTTAGTTCAGAAAAGCCTGGGTAAATATACAGTCCTTGCAGTGTGTCCTGGAGGTCAACAGAGACTGGAGTACCTAGGCACTACCACAATCCAAATAATAAATGAGTTCCAGAGCTAAGGGCCTTGCACTCAGAATTCTGGCCACCCATCCTTTGACAAAAACAGCAGCAGACTTTTAGCTCCAATGCCCCCTCAGTTATCACAACTACTGGGGTAAAACACTGTGGGGAGCAGGTTCTCATATACACAGGATCTGAACCATAAAAGGCTTTATAAATCACAACTACTGCCTTGAATTGCGTTTGGAAACAAATCAGAAGCCAGTGCACAGGTACAGCCATCTCCATCAGAGAAGCACCACTATGTAAACGGGTAGCCGTACTCTGGATGCAGCAGCTGAAATATACAAGAGTTCTTCATGGGTAGGCCTAAGTAGAATGCAAAATAGTAATCTAATGCAAAGGAGACACCGCCTCTGTTAATGTCTGTTGCAAGGTTGTTTTGTGATGAGGGAATATCTTGGGAATGAACTGGGCTCCACCAATCCATTTCACCTAGGCCACTAAATAGCAGTCATAATAATAACGGACCTTGCCAGATTTGGTAATCGCTGATCACACTGGTGAAATTCTCCCTCTTTTTAAGAGTCATTCCATTTAATAAATGACACAGCGGTCCTCCCAGCAAGCGCCCAAGCCCCAGGAAATCCCTTAGGGTAAATTATACAGTGTTTTGTGTGTGTGTGTCATACAATGAAAATTAAGGTTTCAGAGTAGCAGTCGTGTTAATCTGTATCCGCAAAAAGAACAGGGGGACTTGTGGCACCTTAGATTCTGACAAATTTATTAGAGCATAAGCTTTCATGGGCTACAGCCCACTTCATCAGATGCATAGAACGGAACATATAATAATAAGATCTATATATACATACAGAGAAGGTGGAAGTTGCCATACAACTGTAAGAGGCTAATTAATTAAGATGAGCTATTATCAGCAGGAGAAAAAAACTTTTGTAGTGATAATCAAGATGGCCCATTTAGACAGTTGACAAGAAGATGTGAGGATGCTTAACATAGGGAAATAGATTCAATATGAGTAATGGCCCAGCCACTCCCAATTAAAACAGCACAACTGGATGTAAAATTTTACTGACATCAAGGATTTCAAGCAAATCTGTAGTGGGATTTTCAAAGGGCTTATGGAACATGCAGTAGGAAAGCTGAGAGCTCATTGTTGGCTGCTCTTGTAACCAGTGGAATTTTCAAAGCTGAGAGGTGCTAGTGTGCTGAAAATTTGTCTGCCTCCTGGGAAAATCTTGGCAGTTGTCTCTAGTTAGACATCTAATAAAGCAGCAAGTCTAAGAATGTCTTCCCCTTCACCTTTACTGTCTTTCCTTCACAAGGCATCCATAAATGATCCCTGTTTCATGGAACCCGCACTGGCACTCACAGCCCACTGACACACAGACATTGCCATGTTCTATTGCATGCAACTGTTACAAATCCCAATGGTTAAATAGCACAGACATGGTCAGATAACTGTCTTCTAACAAGCAATTACTCTGCTAATGATGTTTCTCTGCAGTGCTGCCCATGCACATACTGGATGAAATTAAGCTGAGCGCTGTTAAAACATGCATTGGGGCAAGCAGTGAGGCACAGACTCAGTGCAAAGTCGGTGCAGCCGGGGGCTCTGGCAGACAGTCTGAGAATAGTAAGAGAGTCCTGCAGAACAGAGCCCAATGATGGCAGTGTGCCTGGCAGGTCTGCAAGGGAAACCCCTGTGCTAACCCCACAGGCGAGGAGAGTCCTAAGGGACATCTCCACGTGCACCATCGGAGAACGTGGGATCTGGACACCACAGCGACAGCCAGGCATGGAGCCCACCAGTTTCTCGATCACCACGTGTGTGCAGCATTAATTCTTGACACACACATGGCCAGGCATTGGGGGATGTCAGTCAAGGGCCTCCTGCCTTCACCTTAACACACAAGGTACATGACGCTTGAACTAAATTATAGCAACCGTCGTCGCCAGTTCCCCAATCCAAACCACACAACCTTGTTCTTTGCGTGTTGTTGTTACACTAATGCCAACAGTCCACTTGTCTCCATCATTGATTGGCCTATAGAGAGCAGGTGAGAGATCATCTCCTCTGACTGGTGTCAGGGCCATCTGCTGGTACACCTGACTTTTAATGGGTGAACTCAGCTGCTGGGGAACCCTCAGTGCAAGGCACTCCTCTATAACTGGGACGCTGGTGTCTTCAGAGCAAGACAGCGGAGTTGCACTCCTTTTAGAACCGGCTGCCCTGTGTAGCCCTCCAGGCCAATCACTCCTAGTGGCACCTGGTGACCATCCTCTCTGGATCTCACCCTGAACGTCAGTTGCCTCCTGATAGAGATGAGCAGAGATCTCCTCTTGAGACCTGCCCTGATCCCAGCACTGCAGCATCCTCTATCTGCAGCTTCCTCAGGGAAGACAATTCCTTTGGGGGAATTCACCAGTGCAGTCTCATTTCACGGAATATGGTGACATGAGATCCATGATAGACAGAGAGAGGCAGGATAATGAACAAAAGATGCAGAGGTGGGTAGATCTATGTGGGATACAAGTTAGCTGATTTGTGCTCTGCTGGTGGATGCCCATAGGGGCAATGTTCACACCTCGGTCCCTTCTTTTCATGGCCTGTGGCACATAATAGTTCAGTTTCCTTTGGGCTGTAATGCTCTGGTCTAATTTTGGTTGTTGGGTTTAGTGTGTGGGTGCTGAGGGGTGTTGGTGGCCTGTGAGATACAGGAGATCAGACTAGATGATCTGGTGGTCCCTTCTGGCGTGATGATCTATGCCAAGTCACTGAAGCAGAATCCCAAACAAAACTCCAATGGGTTTATACCCTGCAGCCACTCATATCCAAAAAGGTCACCTCTGAACCCATGTAGCAATGGCAAGACAAACTCACCAGTTTTGATAGCTGTTGTAACAGGACTCAAAGCATGGATGGGGGATGGACCATGGGAGGAAAATGGGGATAACAGATGATATTTAGCTGAAAAGAGTTTCTTGTCCCAAAGTTGGCCATTGCCTGCCAAAGAGGAGTGTGTGAGCGCACAAGCGCACACAACGTTTGGAGCTGGGTTGTATGTGAGCCAGGGCCCATCCCTCATGATCCCCAAGTTGTCAAGGCCACAGCGAGTGTTAAAACCCTAATGATGAGAACTACAGCTATTCTGCTGGGGCTGTCTGTGGGGCTGTGGCTGGCAGAGTGCACCAAAGTGCTGTGCTTTAACTTCCCCCATGTGAATGCTGCAGGCCTCAGCTAAATGGTCCCTAGTTCGTCTGAATGTAGTCCTGTCTGAAGAGGACTACAATACTGCCAACCGGGGGCCTCCACCTTTGCACCCCCAGCGTCAACGTGGGGGCGATACAGTGCGACACTTTGGGGCACGCTGCAGTTCGCAGCCCCCCAGTCTGAATTGCAGGCCAGGGCAGACATGCCCTGCGACTCTGCTCTTCTTCCATGCTATAATTTCAACGCAACTCCACTGAACTGAATTGAATAACTCTGGGTTTACACTGCTGTAAGTCTGACCCTTTGCCACTAACTACTCTTTGCTTTAGGCGGGTGGAGCGTATGTTAGATCTTTAGATGCAGGAGTCGCCCAGTTAACTTAGTTTTCCCTTGTGCATTGGTGTTTTCCTTGGCTGTTGGTCCTGTCCCTTCTTTATGTGATTTGCAGAGGAGGTACAGTGTGCCAAATGTTGGCCTAATATTCTCTGTCCCCTAGTGAGTGTATGCAGTGGTGGTGTAGCCCTGTCGGTCCCAGGGTATTAGAGAGATAAGGTGGGTAAGGTAACAGCTTTTATATGACCAACAACTCAGTCCCTCTGAGTTTCTCAAGGTAAGTTAGGCTAAACCACGTTTGTGATTTTTTTCTTACAGTCAGTTTGGCCCTTCCAAGATTTCTGAAATTACAGCTCCGTTTGGGGGAAGGCAGGTGGGTTGGGAGCTGGGCATGAGGAACTCTGGTGAAAAGCCCAGGGTGGCATATTTATGCAGGTGCTTGGCACAAGTGAAGGCCTGGATTCTGCAGTCAGATCTGCATCAGTGCAAATGGATGCCTGCAGAGGATCTGATTGCAGCCTCAGGGTCTAGATCTTAAAGCCAACAGACTGTGGAAGCGATTGGGGGAAAAAAATGAAGATACTGATAAGCTAGGGCTGTGTCCAATGTCTGGAGTGAAGCACTGAGGAGAATTAAAAGGCATTTGCAGAATCTGTGGAAGGACACACTGTACTTAATAGAAGAGCAAGGCAGTTTCTACCAATATATGGGCAAGAGGCAGATATTTGCATTGATTATGATCAGCTGCTGCTAATCGGCTGGGATAACGGTTTAATAATGATACAATGGCATTGGGAACCCTCCTGCATTCTGTCTGATCTCTGGTTGTGGCACTAGCTTGGCATGACACCACGGGCTGGAATTATTTTTGTTTACTGGGTTGTATCACAATCAGTACTGCAGTCCCTGTGCCTAGCACTGGATTGAAATTTAGCCTCTGGATTATCCAAGGGCATTTTGTCCTCCTTAACCCTTTTGGGCAGCTGGGTGGGTGCAAATGAGGAGCAAGCTGTCATAAATATAAAGGGAAGGTTAGCCACCTTTCTGTATCAGTGCTATAAAATCCCTCCTGGCCAGAGGCAAAACCCTTTCACCTGTAAAGGGTTAGGAAGCTAAGGTAACCTCACTGGTACCTGACCCAAAATGACCAATGAGGGGACAAGATACTTTCAAATCTGGAGGGGCAGGGAAACAAAGGGGTCTGTCTGTCTGTGTGATGCTTTTACCGGGAACAGATCATAAATGCAAGCCTTCCAACTCCTGTTAAGTTAGTAAGTAATCTAGCTAGAAAATGCGTTAGATTTCCTTTTGTTTAATGGCTGGTAAAATAAGCTGTGCTGGAGGGAATGTATATTCCTGTTTTTGAGTCTTTTTGGTAACTTAAGGTTTTGCCTAGAGGGATTCTCTATGTTTTGAATCTGATTAGCCTGTAAGGTATTTACCATCCTGATTTTGCAGAGGTGATTCTTTTACCTTTTCTTTAATTAAAAATCTTCTTTTAAGAACCTGATTGATTTTTCATTATTCTTAAGATCCAAGGGTTTGGGTTTGTATTCACCTGTACCAATTGGTGAGGATTATTATCAAGCCTTCCCCGGGAAAGAGGGTGTAGGGCTTAGGGGGATATTTTGGGGGAAGACATCTCCAAGTGGGCTCTTTCCCTGTTCTTTGTTTAAAACGCTTGGTGGTGGCAGCATACGATTCAAGGCCAAGGCAAAGTTTGTACCTTGAGGAAGTTTTTAACCTAAGCTGGTAAGAATAAGTTTAGGGGGTCTTTCATGCAGGTCCCCACATCTGTACCCTAGAATTAAGAGTGGGGAAGGAACCTTGACACAAGTCCATTGAAGTCACTGGTGTCCAGCCATCGCGAGATCGGAATGAGGCCCATTATGTCTGGCTGGAAATGCACACAGTCCCAGCTTTACACGGAACTGCACTGATGTGGACAGATTAAAACGGTTCATGTACACACTCATTGACCCCGTGAGTGTCATACACAACTTGAATGGAATAGGAGGCTATTGGCATGTGCCCACAGGGCTGTGAAAGGACCTTTTATAGATGTTGCTGAATGATCTGTAGGGCATTATTATTGTGATCTTGTGGCTAGCTCCCTCTTTGCCGACACGCTGCTCCTTCTACTTTTCCAATCTCCCTTTTTTCTCCCTCTGGCCCTGCCTGTTCTGAGCTCCTCTCTCCTCCCCAGGGGCCCTAGGTTTCCCCCTCAGCTGCCCACCCAATGTTCCGCCCCTGTCTGAGTGGCGTCATGTGGACAGCAGGGGAGAGCACAATCTTTGTTCACCCCTCACCAGCTCAGCTACACCCTAAGCCGCCAACAAAACCGTGCCATCTAACACACCTTTTTGGCAGGACTGCAGGTGTAAATCCAGGCTGACACGCACAACTGGGAAGAGAACTACCATGTATCTTCCTCCACAGCCCCAAGCCACGAGTCTCAGAAGCAACTTCTATTAGGTGCAAGAGGGTCTTCAGACCCTGCTTAATGTCTTGTTAAATCCCTCTCCATTAGCTGGGGGAGGGACCAACGGTGTCCGCCCCCATCACTGCTAAAACCTGCAGTGAGACCCAGACTTGGGGGCAAATGGGACGGTGGTCCATTGGAAGGGACATGGGATGTTTTGGTAGTTTAGTCTCCCTGGGAAGCCAGCCTGCTTCCATGAGAGAGGAGGAACTAGACTCAGGGTATCCATACTCTAGTTGCAAGGGACCCTTCCTTTTTTCATTCCTAAGGCTTTGGCTGCAGAACACCTTACTCCCTTTTGTTTGGCTGAGTTTGAACAACTCTGGCTGTAACAGGCCATTTGCTCTGTGGGATAATGTGGTTTTAGTGGGCTGGGGCATCAGCCACCTCCTCCTCTGGAGTCCTAGTGGACTAGCCATGCCCTCACTTATGGGCATGTGTTCACAGACCCCAGATCTGGAACAAGCTTTACCCTTTGTCTACTCCTGTCTTATACAGAAAGTCCGTGATTGGTGTAGGTTTTTGCGTAGTTAACTGGGAGGCTGGTGCTGGTGCTCAGGGTCAGGTCTGATTAGCTGAGAACGGGACTTTTCCCTTAAGGAAAAAAAATCAGTGCCAAATCCTAGCTTTTCAGCCCCAAAACATACAGGCGTAAGAGCTCTTTACTTTTCACCATGTAGCTGGGACCAGAATTTTGGGAGGCTGGGAGAGGTGTTTCCGCCAGCTATAGGCCAACCTGGAGAATTGCCACGCTCAAGACATCCCCAAAGAACATCTCTGTGAAACATACCAGGTATGTGAAATAAAAGCACTGCGGTGGGCTTATGCTCACAAGAGCGTCCTGCTATGCAGAAGAGGGAAATTAATTGATCCACGTGTCGCCGGACCTGGAAGCCTTTGTCCAGTATGTGAGAGCAGAATTGGAGAAAACGTAAGTTGAATGATTAACAGGTGGAGTACAAGCATTTCCCTGTCTGTGGTAGCTACCACAAAACACCAACACTGGTAAATATACGTGGTGAGGCAGGGCTGGCTTCATCTAACGAGCTGTGTGATTTGGGAAATCACTTAACTATTCTGGGCCTCAGATCAACCATCCTGCTTGAGCAGGGAGTTGGACTAGATGACGGCCTGAGGTTCCTTCCACCCCTGATATTCTATGATTCTATGATCTGTATAATGGAGAGAATAATACTCTGTGGGTGTTTGGAGTTTAGCTAATAAATGTTTCGAAAGGGTCTTGAGGTCCTGGGATGAAAGCTATTGTATATGGTACGAGCAAGTCTAAATACAGTGGGTTATTTTTAGCACCCCCTTCAAATGACCCACTGTGCTCCTGTGCCATGTCAGTCACTTGGGGTCCAGGAGAGAGGTTAAATTGGGGATGTGTTCTGAACTGGGCGGTGCGTGGAGGGAATTAGAGAAAGGGGGAGCTGCATGTGGCCATTTTGAAGCAAAGAGCATTTGGGGATGTTTCCGTGCACAGTGTGGGTAGCTGGACTCCGTTCCTATCTATCACAAGCATGCTGAGTTTTAGAGGAGCTGGCAGTGTGAGCAGTTCATAGACCTTCCTGGCAGAAATACCCGGTCAGCTACTAGTCCGGGCAGCAACTAGGATGAGACGGAAGTTCCTTTTGTTAATTCCCAAATTTCCTTCTCCTAGCCCCAAAGAACGCAGGGAGTGCCTAGTGACTTTCTTCCTTGCAAGTGTGCTGATCATCCTGCTAACTGGGAATCAGCACCGCTGTGTTGGCACCTAACGAAAGATGCAAACAATTTGTCCATAACTGACTATTCCGCATGCTATTTGGAAAATATCTGACTTTCTCTAGAAGGGCCAGCAACACCAAATGGAGGAGCTGCCCAAAGCAGCGTTAAATGAGTGGAAAGAGTGTCATGTATCTAAGCGCTGTTTGGGACTTGCCTGAACATTGCCTGCATGGCTGCATAGACTCCACTATCAACATCGGCTGACCAGGATACGTATAACCACCAAGCTAAATGGAGCTGAGCATTGCAATGTACCTGACCAATACATGTTCCAATGTGATGGCAATGTATTGCATTGTTATTAAGGCAGGGACACCAGCCTTTTTTTGCAGGATGTGGCCTGTGAGAACTCTTTGAAGTGAGAGGCAGGTCACACACAGGTCTTTGGTAAGTAAGCAATGGCCAAACCTTAGTCCCACAGTGGGAGTTTTGCCATTGATTTTGTGAGGATCAGGATTTGGCGTCATAGCATGTTTCATCACACTGCTGCTGCATGGCTTCCAAGTTTTTACATAAGAACATAAGAATGGCCATACTGGGTCAGATCAGAGGTCCATCTAACCCAGTATCCTGTCGTCCGACAGTGGTCAATGCCAGATGCTTCAGAGGGAATGAACAGAACTGGAAATCATCAAGTGATCCATCCCCTGTCGCCCATTCCCAGCTTCTGGCAAACAGGGGCTAGGGACACCATCCTTGCCCGTCCTGGCTAATAGCCATTGATGGACCTATCCTCCATGAATTTATCTAGTTCTTTTTTGAACCCTGTTATAGTCTTGGCCTTCACAACATCCTCTGGCAAGGAGTTCCACACATTGACTGTGCAATCTGTTAACCAGATTGATTTTTCCTCCACTGGATGGAGAGGAGAATTTTCTCCACCTTAAGAAGGTTGTACAACACCTAGCATAACGGGGCGCCGATCCTGACCAATATCTGTGAGTGCTACAATCATATACTTAATGCTTCATAATCATAATAATAATAATTAATAATACATTCTGCACAAATAATTTGAGGTCTGGGCAGCAATAACCTCAAGAGCTTGTTGATCTTTTGAGCTCTCTATTTACTTGTAATAGTTAAAACCCAGGTAATATGAATATCTCCCGGCATCACTTCTCTGGGCAGTATTCTGCTGATACTGCTGATCAGGATGACTGATCTGAAATCCTTATACCTGTCTGTGCTGATTCCTGGAATTCACCAAGATGAAAGAGACAGTGTTGTGGCCTGCTTTAAGACAAGGAAAATGTCATCTTCAGAGGATGAGATTTTATGTTCCTATCCAATAAGGGCTTATCTTCACTGCAGAGGAGTTAGTTTGGGCTGTCACCCCAGCCCTGCTCCTATTCACGCACGCAAATCTCTTACCTGAGTTTAGTGGTGCTTTCAACCCGGGCTAGCTGGCCCTGCTACAGGTACAGGCTAAAGCTCAGGTGCTGCTTCCCTCAGGCTAGTAACCCCCCCGACATTGCAGTGAGGACGCAGGCTAGCTCACTCGCGTACTAATAGTCCTCCAATAACTTCCCACAATTCCCCCTGTGTGCCCAGAAAGATGGACAAATTCTCCCAGAGTTCACCGGAAAGAATCAGATTGGCCCAACCAGCTGCAGCACAAAGAACCGTGGGATGTGCCCCCAGAAGTCCTAGCAATCCTCATATGGGAGGGCAACAGGTCACTCGGGCAGGGCTCTGCGGCATGGCCACTCACAGAAGGCTAGGCTAACCTGGGTGCTGATCCCCACAATTAGCTCTGCAGTGAAAACAAACCCTATGCAACATGGTAGAGCTGTGGAGCCATGGGGGTTTCTGTTGCCGGTGGCTCACTAGGAGGGCAGATAAAAGCATGTGCATTGGTGGGGCAAGCCTGCGTAGCCACCAGCCTGGTGGTCACCAAGCTGTGGTCACCACTCCAGGCTGTCTGCATGGCAGCGAGAGCCAGGAAGTGAAACTCTCCCCCGTAACTCAGGACGTTATAAAGGCCCCAAATGAGCCACGTGCTCAGCTCTCAGCTGCAAGAGGCTCTCAGTTCTGGGCAGGCACGCGCTGCTCTGAGCTAAGCACGCGCCGGGCCCGACTCCAGTCTCGCCCCAGTTTTAGGCAGCTGCAACGTTGCTGGTCTTTAGTGGAGTCACTCCTCATTTCCTCTGGTATAAGTGGATGCAGAGCCGCCTCCAGTGGATCAGCTTCCTCTTACACAGACGTGACGTGTAGCTCTCAATAGTAGGGGGGCACAATTTAAAGATTCTCGGGGGGGCGTGTGACTGCTGGCTCCTTTCCCACTGCTTCCGCACCTCCCACATCCGCTCCAAGCTGGCACCTCCTTGCCCCAACTCCTCTCACAGCTCCTTCCCAACTTTTCCCATGGCCTCCCCATTGCGGGCGCAGTGCAGGCTGGAGCCAGCTCCAGATACTTACTGCTGAGCAGGACTGCAGGCGAGGAAGGGACGGTGTGGAACTCAGAGAACTTCCCTGCGCACCCTCTGGCGGAGCTTTGCTGCCAGCCCGGTCTCTCTTCCCTGCTTTGGGCGCCTCTTAGTCGGGCTCAGAGGGAGCGCTAGGCGCTGGTGCCTTTCCCAGGCATGTCTCTCAGCCAGACTCCCACCCTGGCAGAAATCTGGCCAAGGGAGGTGATCCTGAGTGCTTCCCCCCGGCATCGCCTCTGTTCTCATGTTTGCATTAGTGCATGCGGCACACCCTCAAGCCTGTTAGCTAGTCATTTGGGGCCATACATTGCCTTTGAACTGCCGGTGGCACTTGGGTGTATGGATCAAGGGGTGTCGCTGGTGGCTCGGCTCTGAGAGCTGAGGAAGGAGATCGGCCCCTAGGAGGGACAGCTGGATCTGATGCGTACAGCAGAGAGGAATTATTCTGAGCTATTTGTTACGTGCTGACTGAGTGCTACCTGACCTAGAGAAAGACAAGGACCCTGCTGCAAGGAGTCTAGGGCTAGAGTCTCACAGGTATTTAGGCCCTTTCCTTTGAGGATCTGGGCCTTACTGACTAAATAGTTCTGCGTGCGTCCTGAATGGCGGTAGGCAGGAGAGGGGACAAGGGTTTAGTGAGGAATCAGGAGATATGGAGAGTCTCTGAGGAGTTGAAGAGATTTTCCATTTGGAAAGGGCTCCTGTGTCTCATGCATGAGATGTGCATCATATTTTGTATATGTTAAATATGTAGATGGTCTGTGAAGTGAAAAAATGGCCAGTCATAGACTATCAGGGTTGGAAGGGACCCCAGGAGATCATCTAGTCCAACCCTCTGCTCAAAGCAGGACTAATCCCCAATTTTTGCCCCAGATACCTAAGTGGCCCCTTCAAGGATTGAACTCACAACCCTGGGTTTAGCAGGCCAATGCTTAAACCACTGAACTATTTCTCCCGCATCTTTCATATTAGGTCATGTGAGATCCATATATAAAATGTGTTACATATATAGCATGTGTAAATTGCATAGATTTTTGTTTCCCATGGATTGATGCTACTGATGGCTTTGGATTGGTCCTCAAGATTCAGAGACAGGAGATCTGGGTACAGTTTCTAGCTCTGCCACTGACCATGGATAAGTCACTTAGCAACTCTGTGCCTCAGTTTCCCCATATGTGAAATGGGTATAATAATGCTGTGTAAAAGGTTTTGGGATTAATGGATGAAAAGCAGCAGTTGTTATTTTATTACATGTCAGTATCAGTAATTTGCATTAACACTGCTAATTAAAACCTTCAATTTCTCTGGAATCTCAAAGCACTTTACTTGTGTGAATCAGTTAAAGCTCATGTCACCCCTTTGAGGGGTGTTGTCATTACTATCCCCATGTTTTTACAGATGGGAACACTAAGGCATAGAGCTGCTAAGTCACCTACCCATTGTCTGAGGCAGGACCAAGAATATTATTTAGCACGGCTGGAAGGTGTTGAATTGAGATTCCTGGAGGGGAAGGAAGCCCTTTGCTTTTCCCCAGGACTGGTACTGTGTGGGCAGGGTCAGTGCCAGCTCCCCCTGCTCATCTGACAGCCATCAGCCAGCTGGTTTCGTCCCCATGCCGGGGAGCAGAGCTATGTGAGCAGTGCTCAGCACAGCCTACAGCAATGAAAACTCAATGAGTTTCAGGTTTGAATGTGGATTTAAACTAGATGACTTAAGTGTGAAACATGTTTGGGCCCTTAAAAGTTTAGCCACATTTTGCAAGTGACACTTGTGTGTGTGTGTGTGTGTGTGTGTGTGTTATGAGGTACACGTGGGAAGTTCCGCTGTATTAAGATTGCTGCTGACAATCCACCAGACACTCAGTTTCCTGAAATCCAATATACATTTGTTGTGTTAAGACAGATAATCAGGATGTGCCACTAGAGGGCACTCATAACACTGAGTGCACATCATATTCCTGCATTGCATTCTGGAGAGAGAGATTTTTCAAGGCAGTTTTATAGCTACAGGTTGCTTTCACTTGGTAGGTCACTAGGGCAGAACAGACCCTCACCCTGATGAATGCCTGCAGAATGTACAGGGCTTAATGAAACTTCCATGTTTCATCTGGAGTCTTGCCTTTGCCGTCCTGGGTTTTAATGATCCTGAAACTTGCAAACAGGATCATACATACAATTCTACGGACCAAAAGTCTCCACAAAACTAATTGAAACCCACACAGACCCAAACAGGGCTTTTTTTTTTTTTTACAGCTTTACCTACTGAGATCCACTCTGAAGAGATGAGGGGAGAATTCACTCTCATGCCCATCTCTCTGCTCAGACTGCTAATCCCTGAGCCATTCAGTCCTAGATCACGGTCAATTTCAGTCTGACCCTTCACAAGCACAATGGGCCTCAGTTGCCTCATACTCATACTGGCATAACTCAGAAATAATGCCCATGACGTCAGGGGAGTTACACTGGGATAAAACAGGTGTAAGGGGAGAATACATTCCTTTGATGTAGCAATCCATGTTTTCGCTATTGTGACTGTCAGCGTCTCTCCCTTCCTCTCCTCTTGTGTGCAAGAAGGAAACACATCCTGGTTGCATGAAATCGGTATTCCACTCCCAGCTCTGGCGTTTGGGGGCTGAGTGATCCCTTGGGCAAGCCACGTACCAGCTCTGTGCCTCCGTCTCCCCGTTTGCAAAATGGGGATGATCATGCTGCTCTGACAGGTGTGCCACGAGACCTGATGCGCGAATGCCTGTAAATGCTGTGTGATGGGTGGGTGGAAGGTGCTACAGGAGTGCTCAGAATCCACCAAGCCTTGCCACTTAAACTGTAGCTCCCTCTTGTGGCAGATGGCAGGAATGCAGGCAGTGCCTCAGCAAGGTTTAAAAAAATCCAACAAATGGAGAAGCTCTAACTCTGAAATCATAGCTATCCTTATCTGTGCCTGGCTGAAACAGAGGATGTGTGACAATCCTGCCCTCTGTTCATCTTCCAGTTAAGGCCTGAGTTCTGGGCACTGTTTCTTTTGCAGCACTCGGTGCCATCACAAACACTGAGCAGTTTGAATACAGCCTTCTAGATTCATAGATACTAAGGTCAGAAAGGACCATTCTGATCATCTAGTCCGACCTCCTGCACAGCGCAGGCCACAGAATCTCACCCACCCACTCCTATGAAAAACCTCACCCATGTCTGAGCTATTGAAGTCCTTAAATCATGGTTCAAAGACTTCAAGGAGCAGAGAAGCCTCCCTCAAGTCAACCATGCCCCATGCTACAGAGGAAGGCGAAAAACCTCCAGGGCCTCTCCAATCTGCCCTGGAGGAAAATTCCTTCCCGACCCCAAATATGGCAATCAGCTAAACCCTGAGCATATGGGCAAGATTCACCAGCCACATACCCAGGAAAGAATTTTCTATAGTAACTCAGATCCCATCCATCTAATATCCCATCTCAGGGGATTTGGCCTATTTACCCTGAATATTTAAAGATCAATTACTTACCAAAATCCCATTATCCCATCATACCATCTCCTCCATAAACTTATCGAGTAGAATCTTAAAGCCAGATAGATCTTTTGCCCCCACTGCTTCCCTTGGAAGGCTATTCCAAAACTTCACTCCTCTGATGGTTAAAAACCTTCGTCTGATTTCAAGTCTAAACTTCCTGGTGGCCAGTTTATACCCATTTGTTCTTGTGTCCACATTGGTGCTGAGCTGAAATAATTCCTCTCCCTCTCCTGTATTTATCCTTCTGCCCTCTCACAGGTGATAGCCGCATGTTGCCAGGCAAATGCAGAACCTGAACTCAGGCCTTGGCAGGATAAAATTCATAGATCCACAGACTCTAAAGCCAGAAGGAATCTGTTAGTTTTTAAGGTGCCACTGGACTCCTTGTTGTTAAAGCCAGAAGAGACCATCATGATCATCTAGCCTGACTTCCTGAACAACACAGGCTGGAGAAGTGGCCTCAGATAATTCCTTTTGAATAGAACAGATCTTTAAAAAAAAAAAAACCCATCCAGTCTTGATTTACAAAATTGCCCGTGATGGAGAATCCCCCAGGACCCTTGGTCAATTGTCATGCAGTTTCCCCCTGGAGCAGCGGCAGTAGCAGTGTGCTGAGCTGTGGCTGGGAATTGGCTTACTGTCTGGGAGAGAAAGGATGAGTTGTAAGTTTCTGTGCTGTGGCCAGGCTGTGCTGGGAACAGTGTCAGCAGCAGGAAGGGAGACAAGTGAGCTGTTCCTTGAAGGGACCCTGCTTCCTGTTCTGTGTGATTACTGCAGCCCTGAGTGGGCAGCCGGAAAGGCTCCTTGGCCACACTGCCTGGAACCTGTTTACACGCAGCACTCAGTGCATCTTCCCTGTATCCCAGGGACATGCCTGTCATATCACAAACCAGGGATCTCTGCTGAGCTTGTTCAGTCGGGTCATGTGATAGGCAAGGTCACACCTGACCCTCCGTAGAGTGCAAGGGGAGAAAAGGCAAGGAGGTAACCCCATGTGTGCAGGGGCTAGCCACAGGCTTCTTGAGGGCTGCAGGCACTGTTCTGAAGGGGTGCTAAGTACCTGAAAGATTAAGAACATGGGGAGGGAGGGCAATGGCCCCTCCGCTGCCATGTGCACTGGGTGGAGTGCATGCTCCATGTGAGGGTAGCAGACCTGCCACTCCAGGTGTGAAGGAATTCTGGCTGACTCAGCCACAGCCCCTCCTGGGTTCTGCTGCAGCCTGTCCACTCTGCATTGCTCTGGCTGTAAGAACCATGCTCTAGACCCAGAACTGTAATGCTGGAGAAAGCCCAGGCAGGATCAAGGGACATGGCCTGTCCCCAGTAATGAGGCTTTAGGGGTGGGGGCCCTGCAGCACCTGCCTTTTCCTGGGAAAGCTCCCGTCCAACTGCTCCCATCCAGCCCAGAGCTGCCCATGACTCTGGGTTCTGCAGGTGAAAGTTGTCCGGCTGGCAGCCCAGAAAAGGCCACAAAATGGGTGTGGCTGGGAGACAGGCAGTGTAAGATCCTCCTGTTCTGCCCCCGGTATGCCTTGACCCCAACCCCGGTGGGGAAATCACTGCTAGTCCCGACTCCATGGCTCATTCAGCCCTCAGGTGAAGCCACCGACAAAGGGAGGTTTTATGCCATGGACACTTGTCCACTGGGCATTGGACGGAGAGCCTCCTGCTCCTTCCACATGGCCCCCATGATCAGCAAGTGATGAGCTTTCACTTGTCACTGTGGATCCAGCCTGGCTGAGTTTGTGCTTTTACCCTCCCAGCCATGCAGTGTTCTAGGGCGATGAGGCTCAGGGAAACATTTGCCAGCACTATCTAGCAAAGACTGGAAACTGGAGCGATACAAGGAGAATGTAAAATTAACCATGCAATTGTGAGGGCTGCTATGACACTGGGGCTCAAACCCGCGATCTCTAGAGATAAAACCTGAGCAGTTATAGTTTAAAATAACTCTCTTTAGCTAAGACAGTAATAGACACTGATCCTCTGCAGAGCCACACAGAGGGGTACCTATAATACCCACCAACCAGTGTGTTAAACAGTAATTCATCCTGGCCAAGGTCAGGGGGCTGCCTCTGGAGGGGAAGGCTTTTGTGAAGCAGGCAACCGTCTTGCAGGTTGGGGATGATAAACAAGCTGCATTTCCTGGGTAGCAAATGTTGAGCATAGGAAGTAACTGGATCCAGGACGGCCCTTCTGAAAGCCTCGGATCATTTTGCAGACTGCACAATGCATGCAGAAGTTGCTTTGCTCACCTTGGAATTGAGGCCACCTCTAGGGTGGAGCCAGCAACCTGCACAATGACAGTTCTGGGACAAGAAATGAAGAAGAATTTAATCAAACGGGGATTAAGGGTGGCAACATATCATTAGAATTTAGGCCAGGCCTTGGGGTTAACACCTCTGTTATTGCAAAATGTCCTATGGGATCTTAAGTGACCACATGCAGTCAGGAACACGGTTTTATGTCTCAGCCACGGATAGCACCCACAGTGTCCTCTAAAAATATGCCAGGGCATTGGCTTGTTACTGACTGAGAGAGAACAGTGGTATCTGGCGAATGAGCAGCACTTCTTCATGTATAAGCTGTTCTCCCTTGGATGTCTCTCAGCCATGACCATGCCAACTCCACAGGGTAGTATGTATCTTCTGCTGCACAAATCCAGCTGATGCCACAGATCCCAGAGCTGGTGCTGTTTGCTTGTCTGCTTCACTGTGGGCCTGATGCTGACCCTCCCACACATTCTAACTCCATTGACTTCCTGATATAAATCAGAGGTTGGCCTTGTAGCTTTAAGTCTAGATGTGTGAGGTTGTGTTGCCTACTGGTTATGACAGGAGGCCTGGGTTCTATGGCCAGCTCTGTAACTGACTTTCTGTGTGAGATCTGAAGCAAGCTGCATTAGCCTCTCTATGCTTCAAATCGCTGCTTTGTCCAGTCTTTTAGATCTGGGTCCCTGATTCCAGTAAGCTCTCCCCTATTTATAATTGACTGAGCCTCCAAGGTCCCCATCTGATGATAGATACTGTAAAACTCCTTACATCTGACCCCAGTCAGAGCTTGCAGCGCTATCAGCTGAAAATAGCCACAAGCCCACGGGACCAGCTGCACAGTTGTTTTGTGGGTTGTCTCCGTTTTGCTGCTGGCATGTTGGGTTAGGAGGACAACCCACCGACACAGCTGCGTTCCAAACTCCAGAAACGATGTTTCCCCATGATAGCACCTCTTTGAGGGTGGCTGGGGCTCCTTTAAACACAAGCACATGGGCCATAAATCCAAAATGGCAGCCACAAGGATCAAAGCTGTTGCACATGAGTCTTTGCATCCTCAGTGCCATAGGTGGGTAAAGGGATTAATGGATATACATTTGGAGATCGTTTGGGATTTAAGATCCTGCCTTCTCTAGAGCTCTGCAGGAATGTGCAGAAACTGCTGTGAAAATGTAAAGTCCTTCTCTGTCCCTTCCTCTCAGTCCATGCCCCAGACAGCCTCTTGACTTCTCCAACAGCAGCATCAGAGACAGTTCCCATGTACGCAATGGGGATCAGACATCCACTGGGTACAAGGATTTCTCAAAATATCAGGCTCCCGTGTCCAAACCCTGGCACGTCCTGTTTCAGGATCCCAAATTTCTGGGCCACTTGATGCTGAGAGCTGAGAATTGCATTAAGGTTCTTGGTCATGGGGATGCATGCTCCCATGCATCTTTGTTCCACAAACCTGGGGTCACTTTACTTCATTGCACACGCTTCAGAAAGGTCTTGAAAGAGCCATGAGAACATGACAGGGAGGGGCAAAGCGAAGTGGGAACTGCTGTGGGCACCCCATTAACTTGCTGAGCTCCTGGGGTCCCTTGCTCTTTCAGAACGACCCAGCCTCCTCCAGCTTCACCGGTTTTCTCTTGCACCACATTCAGTCTGCGTCAGCTGTGGCTTGGGAGCAGCACTCGAAATTTGCCTTTTTCCATTTACAAGTGGAAAGCTTCTTAAGGGAAGGATTGAAATCCTTGGTGTGCCAGACCCTCAGGTCTGTTAACTGCCAAGTTAAATCCAGTCTGAGCGAGGAGATAGTCAAGCACTCCCGAGCTTCCGACTCTGGCTAAAAGAGGCTGCCTGCTCCAAGTCATCTAGCTCGAGGATTTATTAAGTGGGTTGGTCCAACAATGCAGGCGGGCCTGAGGTCCTTTCCAAAGAGCCAGGCAGTGCAAACACAGCTGGTTACAAGCTGGTTAACCCCTTCAGACTAGGCTGACAAAAGGGGTTAATTGCATAAGTGAGTTCAATGCAGAGTGTGAGGTTATATTGCCTAGGGGTTAGGGCAGGACGCCTGGGTTCTGTGCCTGACTTCCTGGCTATGATCTGGAGCGAGCCCCTTTGACCTCTCTGTGCTTGGCTTTCCCACTCTGTGAAATGGAGACAAAGCTACTTCCCTGCCAGGCCCAGTTAAGGGTTATGAAGTGATCTGGGCAAAAGGCACCAGCGTAGGGTGAAGCATCGTCAGTTGTCAGTGGTACCTAACTAGAATCTCTCTCCCCTGCCTGTCTGGGGAGGGGCACTCTGAGACGAGCGGGAAGTCCTGGAAGCCATTGTATGGAGAGAATTATGCCAAGTGAGAGTAGAACTTGCTGCTGCCCTCACCAAGCTAGGAGCCCCTGGGGGTTTAGTGCTCCCTGCAGGAGGAGTGAATGAAGGGTCCTCGAATGCCACTCGATCGCCACCATGCACATGCGCACATGGTTGCAAGCTCTGTGGGACTATGTAAATAACATGGTGAAGCCGTTCCTCAGGGTAGGGTCTGTAAGGCCCCAATGGGTCTAGGACCCAGGCATGCAGAGCTGTAACTAGCTTGCACTTCACTTCCCATGACCGTCTGTGGACACAGACCATGGGAAGTTCCACCTCAAGGGTGTGACGGACAGCAGTCCCATGACTCCTGATTGGCTCCCTGCCCTATATAAACCCCAGGGGTGTTCCAAGAAGTGTCTAGGCAATGGTGTGCATCTCCTGTAGCAGCCATGACCTTTCCTGGCCTGACCTGAGCTTGATTTGGACTTTGCCTCCTGACTCGGACTCTGACCCTCGGCATCGACCCTGGCCTGGAACCTGACTCTGAATTCCTCTGCCCCTCCCCGCCGAGGTTTGCCCCTGCTCTGACAGGCCAGTGAATGGGCCTGACTGATGACCTGCAGGAGACATGGTGTCCTTGATGGCTGCAGAGCTTGGTAATGCCATAGTAGCAGCATGTCAGCTCAGGGGAGCTGTGAGGCAGGAGCAGAGATTCAGGGACAACCTCTGCTCCAGCAGTTCCTCCTCTTTTCACCTTCATTGTCTGGGTAGCACTTTTCTGGAACAGGAGTCCCGGTGCCAGCTTGGTCTCGTCTACACTGAGGTTTTGGTGGCAATCGGGTCTAGTGGTGCTGCGGCTCCACCAGTGGAAGGATTGTTGGGAAGGCCTAGTGGAGACCAGTTATTTGCTCAGGACATGGTTAGACAATGGGGGGCCATTTCCTGGCATTCCCACTAGTGTGTGCACAGAAATCCCAGTGCAGACATAGAGTCCACGTGAAGGGAGCTCAGCCAAGAGGGTCTGTTAGTTAAGGCTGGACAGGCTGGGAAGCAGACAGGGGTTAGGGGGCGAGCCTGGGAGCGAAGACAGCCAGATCTCTGCTCTGTCACAGGCACTTAGGCAAATCCTTGAGTCTCTCGGTACCTCAGCTGCCACATGTACAGTGCGGATGACAGCCCTGCCCTGCCCGACATTGAAGATTGCATATAGGTGCCAACCTTGTGGGTGTTTCAGGGCTCAAGCACCCAAAGAAAAAAATAGGGGGTGCCCAGCACCCACCAGCCACGACTGTTCGGCAATTGCAGGAGGTGCGCGGGGGAGAGCGGAGAGCAGTGAGTGGCGGGCAGGGCACCTTGGGGGAGGAGGTGGGAAGGGGCGGAGCAAGAGTGGGGCCTCAGGGTGGAGCAGGAATGGAGCACCCGCCAGGAAAAATAAAAGTCAGCACCTGTGGGATCAAGTTAAATTCTAGAAACCATGGGGATTGGGGCAGACAGAGGTAGAACATGATCCAGTGGCTGGAAGTGGAAGCTAGACAAATTTAGTTTGTAATAAGGCCCAAAACTTGTACCAGGGAGGGTGATTCATCATTGGAACAATTTGCCAGGGTTATGGGGGATTCTCCATCACTGGCAATTTTTCAATCCATATTGGATGTTTTTCTGACAGATCTGCTCTAGGGATTTTTTTGGGGCAGGTCTCTGGCCTGTGTTATAGAGACTAGATGATCACAGCGATCCCTTTTGGCCTTGGAATCTCTGAATCTCTGGAATTACCTAGCTGGGAGCAGGACATGCTCAGTCTGAGACATTCTTGGAGCAGGAGGATGGGAAGACGTATGTTCTCCATGGACAAAGCTGTGCTAGCGACTGGTGGGCTGGGTCTTTGTGTTAACAAGCCTGTTTTTATCACCTCTATTTATGTCTGAATAGTTTGGGCTCTTCCTTTTCTCCTGGTTTGCTCTGCCCTATATTTCCCTGAGACATAGGCCTGGAATCCTTCATTTGGCAGGGGGATGCGTACGCTGCATAATGTATACAACCACCAGGTGGAGCTGGGTACAGCCCCTGGGCCGTGGTAATCCTCATGCCCGGGGCTCTGGGGTGCCCTGCTGTGTTCTCTGTAATCTGCCTTCTGCTTTACCTAGCGCTGCATAAAACCCCCATCACCCAAATCCTCTCTTTGCTTGGGGAGTTAGGCAAGGAGCATGTCAAGCAAGCACCAACTGTAATGAAGAGAAGAGTTCAACTGGTCTCTGTGTGGGGTTACAGAGCTCAGCAGTTGGACTGCTCTTTTATCTGCTATAACCCTTGTTATACCCTTGGGAACTTGCTGGCCATTGGCCTGCTCCCTAATTCACGCCCTGGCAAAGCTGCTCACCAGCTGTGGTTTTATCCCCTGCTGGCTACAGTGGGGTGTTAACCCTTTGGTGCACTGGCACGGCAAAGCAGACAAGGGAGGTGATGAAAGAGATCGTTGGCTTTGACGGAGATAAATTGTTTGTACCTGGGAAGCAGTTGGGAAGGGAAACAAAGCTTGAAAAATCAAGTAAGCAGGGGCCTGTCCCAGAGCCACCAAGAGAGCCAAATTCAGCCCTAGCATAAATGGGTGAAATGCCAGTAATTTCAGTGGGATAAAGGCCACTTGCACCACACTGAACGGTGACATTTTGCTGTTGAAGTGATGGTTGCTTGGTTTCCCAAGGTGGGTCAGAGTTATTGTGACTGTGTCTAGAGTCCTATGACTGACAGCACCTTCAGGAGCCAGTATTACACATACCCTGTATGTTGCATGGAGTTCAGCTTGCTCACGCAATAGGCATGTTATGTTATACAGCATGTACCTAGACACACATGTTGTATGTTTTTTTCAGAAATTAACTAAATTCTGTGACTCTGTATGGCTTGGGCAAGTCATTTCCTGGCTCCCTTCTATGCCTCAGTTTCCCCATCTGTTAATCGAGAATAATAAGCCTTGCGTACCTGTGGAGCACTGTGAGTCTACAGCCCTGTTGGCAAAGAGCCTTGACAGGCTATCTAGCTATAGAAGTACTGAGGATTATCATCATCTTCCTTCCTTCCTTCACACGAGCTGTGTGCATGGGTATGCGATATTCTGCTGCTCCCTGGATAGCCTTTGGAGAGAGACATCTCTCTGTGAGGATGGTCTCTGGGGGCAGGCAGGGCAGCAGTCAGACAATCTCACTCCAGCACACTTCACTATAATGCAAATTGGGGCTGTAGGGTGCTCTGATCTGGAGGAGCAGCCAGCCCAGGGCAGTCAGTCTCATTGCATTTTACACTGATGAAGCGTCTGAAGATAAGAAACTTTAAATTCCTTTTCAAACGATAATGCAGGCGCCTTTTTCACCAGAACAGTGACCAACAGTTCGTTTGAGCTGTTCAGGGCTGCAGCCCCAAAATAGAAGCGACAGCTGACAGTTGAAAGGGAGCTGACGCTTACCCACTGAGGAGATCAGTGCTTCTCATCTGAGAGTCTCCGCCATATGTGCCAACTTTTATTTTCCCCTGGGGGTGCTCCACCCCTGCCCCATCCCAAGACCCCGCCCCACTCTGCCCTTGCCCCCAAGGCCCCGCCCTTGCTGTGCTTCTTCCTGCCCCTGCACTGCCCCTTCCCTATGGCCCTGCCCTCACTCCACCTTTTCCCGACCCCCGCTCTGCTCCCTCCCCAAGGCCCCTGCCCACTGGTTGCTTGCTGCTCTCTGCCCTCCCGCAAGTCCCTCCCCAAGCTGCCAATCAGCTGTGGCTGGTGGGTGCTGAGCACCTACTATTTTTTTCCCATGGGTGCTCCAGGCCCGGAGCACCCATAGAGTCGGTGCCTGTGGTCTCCGCACATTCTCACTATGTATGTTTCTCTACATTTGTAGTTTCCAAGGTCAGAAGGGATCAACTGTGATCATCTAATCTGACCCCCTGCATAGCACAGACCACAGAACTGCCCCCAAATAAGCAAATCTTCTAGAAAAACACCCCATCTTGACTGAAAAATTGCCAGTAATGGCGCATCCACCCTGCTCCTTGGTAAATTGTTCCAATGGTTAATTACCCTCCCTGTTAACAATGTACGCCTTATTTCCAGTCTGAATGTGTCTAGCTTCAACCCCCAGCCATTGGTTCATGTTAGACCTTTCTCTGCTCTTTTGAAGAGCCTATTATGAAATATTTGTTCCTCACGTAGGTACTTATTAACTGTAAAAGTCACCCCTTAACCTTCTCTTTGTGAAGCTAAATAGATTCTCATGGTTCTTCTGTGACCCCTGTCCAATTTATCAACATCCTACTTGAACTGTGGACACCAGAACTGGACACAGGATTCCAGCAGTGGTCACACCTGTGGCAAATACAGAGGTACAATAACCTCTCTGCACCAACGCGGGATTCCCCTGTCTATGCATCCCAGGATTGCATTAGCCCTTTTAGCCTCAGCGGTGCATTGGGGGCTCATGTTCAGCTGATTATCCACCATACTGTATGGATTTCTATATATAGGTGTGTTGACTAGATAAGTAACTTCATGTCATTATGAAGTGCATATATTTCAAAATAGCGTATATTTATTTTTATGAATAATTGTGATATGCATTTATAAAGCATGACTAGTGGTAATGTATATGATTTTGGTGTGTGACACACAAGCTGAAACAGATAAAATTATGCCCCTCAATAAAAAAAAAGGCATCAATTCTCAGTCAAAATAATAATATTCCTAGGAGATAAATCATTATTTGGGGGTAGAGACAGGTGAATTTAGAGAAGATTGTGGCAAAGAGATCCAGGTCTATTAGGAAAAAATCTGTGCAGAGGAAGGGCTTTGATATTGTGTGGTCTGCTGTGGTAATAAGCACACGTCTTCCCGAAAGTGAGATCATTAAGAGGGATTTTATTCAGAACAGTTTGTCAGCTTAAGGTTGTCTTTCCTGGTGAGAAAAGCACAC
This sequence comes from Dermochelys coriacea, assembly GCF_009764565.3. Classification (NCBI taxonomy): domain Eukaryota; kingdom Metazoa; phylum Chordata; order Testudines; family Dermochelyidae; genus Dermochelys; species Dermochelys coriacea. The sequence continues at coordinate 36,677,885 of NC_050075.1, read as the reverse complement.
AGAGTAATTTACTGGCTGATCTGTCCGAAGGAAAATCCTTACTCTAGAATTCTTACTTTTATGACACTCACTTCAAAGTAATTTTCTGTTTTTATTATGTAGAACACAAACCATAGGAAGCTCACTTACAGGGAAATAAACCCTCTTCTTCCATGCTGCAGCTTTACCCTGACAATGTAGAATATTCCTGAGTCCTCTTCTTGTATTTTCCTTCCCGTGCCCAAGCCACATGGGTCCTTGTGTTGTTTGAAGTTCAGCAGAGTTGACAGCATGTGTTCGGCTGGAGGCTTGGGGTTCTTCTGGGCAGGCCAGATGGATGAGAATCTCAATTCCATACTTCCCTGTGCGCTCCATCCCTTAGGGAGTATTTCTGTAGACTTTTATGGAAATGTTATGTGAGTCTACAGCAGCGATCTGGTTCTCTTTTCAGTTCTGGAGGTTGTTTAGAGTTGTTTCTGTAGCACCCTGCTTGGTCCATCCCTGTTAAATTCTGTAGGATTTTTCCATAAGGGATGGGTTGTTTTGGGCCAGCCAGAGATGGCTTTGAGTACACCCCCGAGTCCTACACAGCCTCAGGACTTTCCTGTGGCCCAGGGATTTGGCTGCTGCCCCTACCATCTCCCCTTCTCTGTAGATCCAGTGGCCATGGAACTCTCTGGCTGCCAACTTTCCATCCCTTCTCCCCTTAAAGGGACGTCACTGAAGGGTCCCACTCGCTCTGAGCCCACTCCAAGGAAATGGGAAGACCCCCATGACCTCAGTGGCAGGTGGATCAGGCCCTTGGTGAGGAGCAGGAGGGAGGGAAAGGCTATCATTCTGTGGGTAAGAACTTGCCCAGTTCAAACCCAGGAGCTCACAGTTCCAAGCTCCTTGGTCGGTCTGCTGCTAAGCCATGCTGTTCCTGGCAGTGCTCTCTGCCTACAGCTAAGCTCCTGGCAGCTGATATCTTCTCTGCTGGGGATTTGTCCGGGAGGCTGACTTCAAAGCAAAGTCATTGTGCTGCAGATTGGGGCTGTCTGGGGAGGTTTATTGTGAGCACATAGGAGAGTAGAAATGAGCTGGAGAAACAGTAGGGCATGTGCCAAGATGATCAGCAAGGGAATGCTGGGGTTGGATGGTCAGGGATGGCACGGGGGAGGTGTTGGTGACTTTATATGGGTTCCATCCACCCCAGGCAGTAATCACCTGAGTTGAGCGTCACACAATCAGGCAGGAGCTGGTGCAGGGCTGTCTCCTGAAGGACGTTCTCTGCTCCTACTCAGGGTTATGGGTAGTTCTCCCCTTGGTTATTCCAATCAGCTCATGCACTCTGAGGTTCAACTGGCACAGCCTATTCGGGGCTGCCTCAGAGTACTGGAGTAATAGGGGACATAGATTTTCAAAAGCAACTAAATCACTTAGGAGCCTAAATCCTACTGGAAGCCAATGGAGCTTTGGAAAGTAACTGTCCCTTCTGGCCAGCCGCATCTCCCCCATGCTGAGAGCAAGGCAGACAAAACGGCCATCATGTTACTTCACCAGCAGCCCTTTTCTGCCTTTCTGATTCTCACCATGTCATTTCCATGCCACAGATTCCATGTGGACTGGCACTGGAGGGATCCAAAGACGCCATGTTCCCTGAGCGCAGGAAATTGACCAGCTCTGTAAGTTACACATAAATCAAGTGCTGGCCCTTGGCTTACACACAGGCGTTGCTACTTGTGCCCATTAACGACTGGCTCCTCGCCCCTGTGAGGGGCAGACTGTTTCCCTTTTACCCAGGAAGGAACTGAGGTAGTGCAAAGGTAGGTGACACTCCCTAGGCTACCCACCATTGTGAGGCTCCCCCACACCACCTGCCCTTAGCCAAGCAGCCTTTTCTCTGCCTGCTGTGAATCAGCAACCTGAATCCACCAGTCTTTGGCAACACAAGCACTGCCTGCCAGGCCCCTGCAGGACTCGTGCTCTCGGCGAGGCTAGTGAAGGGCGCTTGCCCGCCCCCGAGTCCTCTCTGAGTGCTTTCATAAATGTGGACGCGCTGTCAGTTCACTTCCTGTGTGCAGGATGCAGGGGTGCCATCTCTGCCTTCTAAATATACCTGCAAAGTTCGTTGTCTGTAGATAATGTGGCTCGTTTTCTCCTGCGCGCTCCCTTCCTGCTGATTTCACATCTCTTTGTTAAGCTCTGACTTCGTTGGTAAATGGGCATCCATCATGTTAGCCGACGATGCTTACTTTACATCCTGACAGCGAGAACAATGAATAAACATCTCTTGTCTGACAAAAATCTGTTTTTTGCCTCTGCTTATAACTTAAGCTGCAGACTCTCAGACCATAGTTTTAGTCTATAAACATCACTCCTTACGTAGTGTCTGTCCATCCATTTCACAATATTATTAAGCAGTGTGCCACCAGCTTGCACTGGAGACTTCACATTTGGGTCACAGTGCTGGATAAGTCTGACAAGGAGCTGAAGAAAGCAGTGCTTTGTGCATTTGATACCGAGGCCCCCAGTGCACTGATCACCTAGGAGAACTGCAGGTTCAGACCTCTGCATGCAACCTTGGGGACTAAATGGAAATGCACATGCAGGGGGTGCATCAGCATGGCAGCTATCACCCGTTTTGCACAACTTAAGTGGGCTTGGTAGCAGCAACGCTTAGAACTTGCACAGAGTCTTATATTTAGGGGCCTACCAATTTCATGGTTCATTTTGGTCAATTTCATGGTCATAGGATTTAAAAAGTCTTAAATTTAATGATTTCAAATATTTAAATATGAAATTTCATGGTGTTGCAATTGTAGGGGTCCTGACCTAAAAAGGAGTTGTGTGGGGGGGTGGGTCACAAGGTTATTTCAGAGTGGATCACGGTACTGCTACTCTTACTTCTGCACTGCTGCAGATGGTGGCGCTACCTTCAGAGCAGGGCAGCTGGAGCGCGACAGCTGCTGGCCGAGAGCCCAGCTCTGAAGGCAGAGATGCTGCCAGCAGCAGCACAGAAGTAAGGATGACATGGTATGGTATTGCCACCCTTACTTCTGCACTGCTGCCTGCAGAGTGGGCCCTCAGTCAGCAGCTGCCACTCTCTGGCCACCCAGCTCTGAAGGCGGCAGTGCAGAAGTAAAGGGTGCTGTGGTATTGTATTACCACCCTTACTTCTGTTGGTGAGGCACTGCTGCTGGTGGGGCACTGCCTTCAGAGCTGTGCACCTGGCCAACAGCCACCACTCTCCGGCCGCCCAGCTCTGAAGGCAGCGCAGAAGTAAGGATGGCACTCAGCACCCTCCCTAAAATAACCTTGCAGTCCCCCTTTCCCCCCTTGCAACTCTCTTTTGGGTCAGGACACCCAATTTGAGAAAGCTGGTCTCCCCTGTGAAATCTGTATAGTATAGGGTAAAAGCACACAAAAGACCAGATTCCACACGGGGAGACCAGATTTCACGGTCCATGACACGTTTTTCATGGCAGTGAATTTCGTAGGGCCCTACTTATATTGTAATGAACTGGCTGGAGTGTGTACACTACTGCCCTCTACCAGAGGAGCTCTGAAGTGCTCACATGTGTCCCAGGTAACTGAAGATCTCCTTAGCTCAGGGTGTAAGGCTGGAAGATCTCAGTTCTATCGCAATGTTGCCATGTAGCTCCCCGTAGCTGCGCTCTGCAGCACAGCACTGCCTGAGGAGTCCTAGGTGGCTACGGGTTCAGAATGCTGCACAAATTACAAATTAGCGAATGTAAATCAACGGCCACAGCTCACACACGGTGTAGTTAACAGCGTGCTGACAGAATGCTATTGTACAAAGTGCTTGGAGAAAAGCAGTGCAGGGAATCCAGGCAACAAAGAGAACCCATTACATGAATAGTTATGGATCTATCACGACTTGAACATTTCTCCCCCGCTTGCCTTAGGGAGTGGGAGAACCGTCTTCATTTGAACTGCAGCACTGACTTCCTGAATCTCTAGGCAGCACCAGTGCTTCTGCTGCTGCTTGTAGCTTGCCTATACAGCAGCAGAGAGGAGCTGATGAGATGGGTGAAGGAAACCTCCTACTGACATGCATTTTGTCAGTTTCACTCTGCTGATACTTGGGCAAACTTGGAGCAGAGGCAGGCACTGGATATACTCCTAGAGAGGAGGACCTAAGAGAGAGACTGGGGAAAGGGCAAAGAAGCAACCACAATCAGGAGGCTCTGGATGGTTTCTTCTCCCATCTAGCAGGGGGAGGGGATACAAGGTTTCAGGTCTGAATGCATCCGATGAAGTGAGCTGTAGCTCACGAAAGCTTATGCGCAAATAAATTTGTTGGTCTCTAAGGTGCCACAAGTACTCCTTTTCTTTTTGCGAATACAGACTAACACGGCTACTATTCTGAAAGGTTTCAGGTGGATCACAGCCCTACTAACTGGCGATCCATATGGAAACTGAAGCTCCCTGCCCAAGCATGGTCCAGGGTCAGCTCCTTGGTGGGAATCCCACTACCTTCCCCTGCCTCACAGATGGGAGTGGGGAGACTGGGTTTCTTCCCACATTGTCTGGGTGCAGGGCCCCTTATCTTTGGAGGCAGCCTCTGACTAGTGGATTTGCTAGTCTGTGATGGGTGAACCGTTCCTGTGCCAAGGCCCCCAGTACAGTCAGTCTCCTAATCTTCTCCTTCGTTAGGCGCTCTATTTATCAGGCCTTCAAAAGAACAGAGAGAAACCCACAGCCCAGCAGGGATCTCTTCACCCTAAGATCCAGGCTAAGGGTCCCTTCCCCAGTCATTGAACTGTAGCAAGCAAAGGAAGACAAAAAGGCCGGAATGTACCTCCTGCCGCAGTCTTGCCTGCTCCCATGACCTTCCCAAGAGGCAGCAGCAGGTTGTATATCTCTCGTTGGATTAACTGGCAGGGTAATATTGGCTACTCAACTTCATAACCCCTGCTGGGCCTGCATCCATCCTGTAATAGTCCTGGGGTAAGGAGTTTTACTTCCAGGGATTAGCTGGTGCTGGGGTGCTTACTGTCCAGAGGAGCTCTGTCTCAAACCCCGGGGGGGCCAGATCTTACCACCATGCCCCATGGGCGATACTGGCAAACATAGACATGTGCTCAATGCAAAGCACATAGAAATGTGCAATGTATTTTTCTCACGGACCAAGTGAATTTTTCAGTACAACTTGCACATCCTTTAAATCAAAGTTTAATGTTTGCCAGACAGTTAGTTGGGCAGAGCAAAGCTTGCAACAAACCAAACATCACTCGAACCTGATTGGATAGCCGTAGCTTTAAAAGGCATCCCTGGGGTTGTGAATGGGCAGGAAGGCATATGTTGCTATGCTAACCGCATCCGATTCATTTTTGGCACTAATAGTCTTTAGTTAATACAGAAATTCAGCTTAATTTCTGGTTATAAAATAAATCCCAAAGTGAGGTAAGAGGCCAGACGCTTCAGGGAAGCCAGGAGGCGGGTGAGTGGAGCTGAGATGGCTGCTGAGATCCTGAAGCAACAATACACCCAGCCCTAAAGTCCTTACAAATTACCTCCAGCTATCAGACCAAATTACAGATGAGGAGGCAGATGGTCAGGGTTAGCTCTAATTTTAACAGGCAGAGCTGAATTCATTAAAATGAATGCTCTTCCAAGATCCCAATTCATATTCCAGTATCTACTCTGATATTCCCAGCAAGCTGTATTTAGGGAAGAGAAAAGGGAAAGAATTAAATATAAATTTCAACTTGATAGCAAAGAATATAGGGGAGTGACCCTCTGCCAGCCTGCCTAAATACCTAACCCACCGGATCAGATGCTCCACACATGCAATGTGCATATATTCCTCCTTCCCCCAAGATCAATACCATGAAACTTCCCCCAGATCCCAACCTGTTATGTCCCGGGGATACACTCCCTAAAAATCTTCATAGAAATAAAGTGTACTGCTTTAAAGCATTACCAAAGTACTACCTGCTCCATGGTCCATAAGGGAATCAATCCAACAAGCGGAGATACAGCCATGGAAAATAAAAAGCCTTAGAGAGATGGAACTAACCCCAGTTCAGGTTCACCACTCCCAGGATTGGTTTGAGATTCCAGGCTTCCACTAATACATCCAACAAACATCTCACACACAACAGAGACAAATAATCCCAGCCTAAAACAACACTACACTGTTCGTAGGAGGGACACCAGCCCATCATCTGTATATGGATACGGTGCCCTGACTGGCCCAGTCCTTTACACTTCTGCCTGCAACAAATACATCCCCAGAGACACTTACTTGTGTGCCTGGCTATGGATAACAACCGCAGGACACGTATCGAAGGCTCTCCTTGTGTGTAGCCATGCTAACACTATTTTGCACCAAACCAATCTGTGTATAGCAGCATAAGGCAGAAAGAAAGAGTTATCCACCCACTTGTAACATTTCCTTCTCTCTCTCTTTCTAGGCCTGTTGATGCCCCCTGCAAATCTAATTGCAAACTGGGCTGCATGTTTACCTGGAAATGGCTTTTAAAATATGAATAAGCCGCTTTCTAGGTATTTCTCCCCGGTGAAGTGTTGCAACATTAATCAAAAGCCACTTCTAATAAGTGCCAGGATTGAGCCAATCAAAACAATATACCAAAGGGGTGACTCCCATGGAATTTGCTTTCACCTTATATTGGGCTCAAGCAATAGCTCTGGTCCCCCTCCACTGGGGGATCGCTACAAGTTATTTAGTTTCATTTATTTGGGCCTGAGCAGGTACCTGATGTTCAGCAAGGCCGAGCACCCAGCAGTGTCATTGTCCCCCCTCCCCCATTTGGGAAAATACTGGTCTTAATTTTATGGTGTCCTCCCAGTGGAATTTGCGGAGTTCCATCCTCTTCCTCACAATTCATCCAATGCCCCTAGCTAGCCAGCCTGAGATAGGGTGACTATACGTCCCATTTTGGCCGGAACAGTCCCTTTTTTTAAGCCCTGTCTCAGCTGTCCTGACTTTTTTGGCAAAAGTGGGGTTTGGCTCCTTTTCTCTTGCCAACTTGATCAGCTGGCAAGAGCAAATAGACCAAATGCCCACTTTTGTCAAAAGAGTGGGGTGTGAGGGGGTGAGCAGTGACTTCAGCCCCACACAGTGAGGGAGGCAGGGGTTGAGTAAGCAGCAACTCCAGCGCCGTGTGGGGATGGGGGCTTGGGCGAGTGGCTAGGGCCAGCCCGACGTACGGAGAATGTGGGAGGGCTCGGGCCAGCCCTGTGTGGTGTCCCATTTTCCATTTGGGAAATATGGTCACCTTAGGCTGAGAGAATCATTCAGCAGCCTCCCCTCACACTAACCAGGCTAACGTCCCCTTGATCCTGGCTAGTGAGCCACGGCTGTGTTGGATGCTGCCCATATTGCTAAAGGTGAAGGCATTTTGATCATGGTGTGCACAGGTCACCTTTAGAAACAGTGGCCACTGAGCTCAGGCTCTGGAGGAGCCATGTTATCTGGTTCTCACCAGCTTCTCAGCAGGCTTCTCATTGATTTTTTTTTTAATGAATTTTAAGCTTCCCCGAGTTAAAAGGTTTTGAGGTTAAGCAGTTGTTTAGCAGAATTAGCCAATCAGTTAGTCCCTATCACTGGCGACAACCAGCTGCGTTTCAAACATTAACCCTTCGTCAACCACTAGAGCTTTAGAAAGGCTTTATATCACTGAGTCATTATAGAGTAGGGAGAACTGTCCAAAATCAGGTTTAATCTCTTTTCCTCTCTCTCTCCCCCTAATTTCCAGCTGACCCTGCCCAAAATTCCCCAGTGCTTGCTTACCTGCTGCAGCGTTCGAGTAGAGAGACAGGACAAATGGCCATGGATTTCTAGGCATTTTTACAAGGTTTCAAGAGTTTATTTCACAGATTGCTATTACCTGAGAAACATCAGCGTGTTTTAGCCCAGTGGGTCCCATGCCAAGGCCCTGCAAGATGCTCTGCAGAGCTGCTTCTCTCTCGATACTAAGCATCTGTCAGTCTTCAAGCAGCGATGCCTGCTGCTAGCTTCCCCATCAGCAAAATGGACAGATAGTACTCGATTCCCAAGCGTGGCAGGGAGAATCTCACTGGGCCCCTTTGGGGCAGGGGAGTTTTTAAAGCTACGTCAGGCTAGCTGGGAAGGTCAGAAAATCAGGTGCAGCTTGGCCACTCAAGGGGCCAGATTCATCCTGGGTCCATGTTGGTGCTGGCACAGGGTCTGAGCTTGCATGTCCCTGTTCAGGGGTCATTTCAGCCTCTGGTGCAGGCTAAGGCAGCCCTGACTTACACACCCCATGGGGTTAGCCCTCATGATGCCTTTTTCAGCCTGTTCTTCATGTGTCCCCGGTACCAGCCCTGTCATGGGGTCTTCTGTGGTGGGAAATGAGGGGCTGGTCTGGCTGTGGGCAGTTCAGCAGGTGGGAGATGTAGAGCAGGGAAGAATTCTCCCCTGGATGTTTGGGTGCCCAGGCTTCTGCTGGGTGGCCCACGAGGGGACGTCAGAACCCATTGTCAGAAGCATCCAGGGTTGGCTATCAGAGCTCCTTCCCCCATTCTGGGATGTCACAGCTTCCTTCAGTCTGAAGTCAACCCCAACACTTCAGCAACCTTCCCCTGGCACCTGGCTGGCTCCTGGAGCAGCACAGTGACCTCGCCAGCTCCTGCACTGGTAGCAGGGAGGGGTGAGAGCCCACCTTGCGCCCATTGCTGGGGATAGTGGCAATGTCCCTTCCACACCCTGCTAGCAGATGGGTCTGAGTGCTAGCTCTCTGCCCTCCTCGTAAGCCCTGAGTGATGGCCACTGTATTTAAACAGATACAGAGACAAGTCACCCTCTTCCCCCTGCTACATGGTGACACCCTGAGCCAGCGCAGCCTGCCCTGCTCCCTCTAGCAGCTGGCAGTATGGCCTGGTATGGTCACTCTCTCACACTACTGGAGAAAAGGGTTTCGGGGGGGTCCCTTCTGAGACCTCACTCCCAAGGAGCGGAACCAGGAACGATGAGTGACTATGCTGGGAAAATCAAACCTGGATCTCCTGGGTACAGTGCCAGCAAGTAACCCTCTGGGGTTGGCTGTGGCTAAGCTCAGGGTTGGCCAATGAACGTCCAGAGTGCTGGGGCATCCAAACAGGAGGGGGGCCTGAGTGCCCAGGGCTCAGCAGCATTTGCAGTAATGCCCATACACCCATTATGGGTGCTCAAAAGACCCTTTTCCATGCATGTTAGCATATGTAAATTAGCAATGTCAATTAGCACTAGGCAATGAAGAGCGAGCAATGTAAAAGCTGGCTCTTTCCAGGAGCCAGTGGAGAGTGGCCCAATCCACAGGCAATGTATAGCCTTAACAAGGTCAGGGGCTGAATTACAGCCTCTCCACAGCGCTGTCTCCAGCCATCAGTGACCCCCGATCCCTGGCATGTGTGCTCCCCACCCTCTCCCTACTTGCCTCTCCTGGCCCCAATCCTTATTCTGGCTATCTTCCCCCTGCCCTATTCTCCTGCTATAACCCCCCATCCTGTATGCACAGGGCTCCTTACTTTGCGATATCTGTTTTCAGGCTGCCATGAGGGTTGCTGTTTGAACACTTTCACCTGCACCTCTTAGCTTACTTGTGCCTCTTATGTGACTAACTTCTGAGCACCTGGAACAGCCCCTGGGTGCTTCTGGAAATGTGGGTGCCATGATCCCTCTGGGGCTGCCCTTACCTGGTCCCTTCGAGTGCGCAAGTGACTGGACACATCCAAACACTAGCTCTGAAAAGCCCCTGGGTGCCCAGCTTGCAGCTGAGCCCCAAGGTGTCCTCAAAGGGCTGTGACCCAGCTCATGCATTAGATGGTGCTGGGGTAGTGTTCTGGGACTGTTGCAAGCGTCCCAGGGGGAGGTTGCTAACAGAAGGGCTACCTGGGGACAGAGCTCACATACAGAGCAGGAAACCCTGCCACGGAATTGCTTACAAAATCTTTCCTCAGGGTGGGGGTTTGCTTCCACCCCAGAAGAAGCGGGAGAGTTCACCCCCCAGATCCTATGAACCCCCCCCTTGAGTGGGGGTGTGCTGGAAGCCCGGCCCATCTGCACAGAAGCCTGAACTCTCCCCACTGACTGTAGAGCACCCTGCTGCCCATGTCTGAGTCTCCTTCACCCCCTGGAGGAGGAACATGCCTTCTGTTGGTCAAGGGGGCATCAGGTGCAGGAGTTCTGGCTGTGCTCAGATAGAGTAGCTGTCAGCTGGCTGATGATGACATCACAAAGCAGGCACCAGGAAGGGAGAGGGGGGTGGGTATGTACAGAGAGGTGGGATGGGAGAGAGAACAGGTGGAGGACAGAGGAAGGGCAAGGTGCTGTCGGTGCAATAGCTCATATTGATTTCTCTTTTGATAATCCTGTGGTGCAATCAGGGAAGGGCTGGCTGCTGGAAAGCCAGATATCTGCCTCCCCAGGGCTCAGGAATGCAGGGAGTCAGTCTCTGGCAGAGTTTAATAGCCTGTCTGGCGTGGTTTGACTGGCATCCCTGCTCCCAGCAGATACACTAATCCAGCCGCTGTGTAAACAGGAGATGAAGAAGAATATCTGTGATTGTATGTACGTGCTGGCAAAGTATTAGGGGTGATTAGAGGGAATTAGAATTGTTTTATAATGGGGGACAAAAGCATATTAAAAGTCGATGGGCTATCTTGGGCAGGAATACGTGATATTTAATGGACCACTGCCTAATGCAGAGGTGGGCAAACTACGGCCCGCAGGACCATCCTGCCCGGCCCCTGAGCTCGTGGCCTGGGAGGCTTGCCCCCGGCCCCTCCCCCACTGTCTCCCCTCCCCCGCAGCCTCAGTGCGCTGCACCGACTGCTCTCTGGCCCGCCGCTCCTGCTGGGCAGTGCAGCGGCGTGGTTGCAAGTTCCTGCTGCTCGGAGAGGCATGATAAAGGGGAGGGGTTGGATAAGGGGCAGGGGGTTCCAGGGGGCAGTCAGGGGACAGGGAGCAGTTGGATAGGGCGGAGGTTCGGCAGGGGGCGGTCAGGGGACAGGGGGGTTGGATGCGGGTGGAGTCCTGGGGGGCAGTTAGGGGCGGGGGTGTGGATAGGGGTTGGGCAGTCAGGGGACTGGGAGCAGGGGGGTTGGATGGGGGTTGGGTCCCGGGGGGCGCAGTTAGGGGTGGGGGGGTGTCCCAGGAGGGGCGGTCGGGACAAGGAGCGGGGGGGGTTGGATGGGTCAGGGGGGTCTGAGGGGGGCAGTCAGGGGGCAGGAAATAGGAGGGGGTGGATAGGGGGTGGGGTCCAGGCTGTTTGGGGAGCACAGCCTTCCCTACCCGGCCCTCCATAAAGTTTCGCAACCCTGATGTGGCCTTCGGGCCAAAAAATTTGTTCACCCCTGGCCTAATGCCTTCTCCCTGGCCCGGCAGCCTCTAGATACCATGACTTGTAAAAAAGAAGGGGGAACATAAAGCAGACTCCTGGTGGTGAGGCCACATGCTTCTGAGATGCAGGGCTGTTGTAATGAGGCAGCTGGGATGGTAACCAAAGAGAAGTCTGTGATAACTCCTTATCAATGTCTGAGCTTTATGTGAACCCAGAGACCTCATTAACTGGAGGTCTGAAAATGTGGGTGCTTAGCAACACAATAGTCACCTTCAGGGAGTGCGGCGTACGATCACGTTGCAAAGCTTTGCTAAGTTGTGTAGTGTTGCTGTGGTTCACTTAACAATTGCCATGTTCCATATTGGAGGTAGCTGCATTTCAGTGGCGAATGAAGTGGTTCCTATATACAAGGTCTGTCCAGATTTGGGATCCTTTGACATAATAAGCGCTCCAGCATGTAGGAAGTGACTAAACTGTTAATTGTCTTCCAGATCTTGCTAAGCAGGGAACCCTGGCACAGTAATAGAATCGTGTGGAGTTATTTGTTGGGCCTGAATTACAAATTTTGCATCTGGCTTCAAACTTTCCCAGAGTTCAGGGGTGATTGGTCCTGCGGTTTTGGATGGCTCGTTACAGAGATCAGAGATCAGCTGCCAAGTTCAGATTCATTGCCAACTTTCCCAGCACTGGTGAGGGAATAGGAGGGCTAATGTTGGATACCAGAGTTTTGGGTCAAACCCATCCCATCCAATTGGGTTGATCCCAGCCTAGTGTTGCCAAATCTTGTGATTTGATCGTGAGTCTTGCCATATTTGGTGTTTTCCTTAAAGCCCCAATTCATGGAGTCTCGTGATCACAGAAGAATCTCAGCTTCTACTTTAAAAATAAGTGTGTTTCTGGCCCTCCTGCTTGTAGAGAAATGCCTGGAAACACGAACCCTAATGGCTCAGCAAAAAAAAAAAAAAGGAAAATAGAACAAACCCAGTGTTTATGATTTTTCAAAATCTCATGAATTTGAAGCCAGTCTCGGAATTTTTTGTGGTGACTCATGATATTAAAATGCTTTGGATTGGTAATGCTGAAAAAGAGAGAAGAGTTTCCCTTACAATCTGGGCCACTCCATTCCCCTCCACCCTTATCGTCACACCATAGATCCATGGATAATTATCAGAGAACAGAGGCCATCACACTGTCAGCAGAAAGCATGGCAGGCCAGCTGAGCAATGGTGTCACTTGGGAACTACCTACTAAGTCCAAGGCACCATCTCACATCTGCTCAGGGCCCCTGTTGTTCGCTGGGCCTTATGCAGAGTCAGGTGTACAGGGCCCATGTTTCCATGGGAATAGGTCTCCCAGCAAGCTCTGCATACTCCCAGAAAGGCCATCAGGCCAGCTGGGGCACGTGAAACCATCCAGTGTAGGCAGAGCCCTCTGCTAGCCTGTGGTACTGATGGCAGATGGGTGGGGAAAGGACCCAGAGAGATGGGGCGCAGGGTACTAGGAATACACAGTGCTTCAATCATCCTGGTATGTAGTGCTCAGTTACTGGGGGCTGTTTGGGGGTAGGGCACTTGGATTTGTGGGACCTTGTGCGACTGCACAGGAAACGCAGGCCTGAAGCTGCTGCTGGGTTTGCCCCTCAGGCTCAGTGAGTCCCTGAGGCTGGGGAGTGCCCTGGAGGAGGTGAGTGCCCCATGGGCCACACTGCGTGAGATCTCACAGGACTAGTGGTGATGTAGCAAATAACGAGGAGAGCTATCTGATGTCCAGCTCTCTGATAGAGCGAGGACCTTCTGCACGCCACACGGGACTCAGCCTCCTCCCTGGGGAGCCCCAGGCCCTGGGAACAGTCACCAGGAAATATTCCTGGAAATCATGCAGCCCCGGGCTGCCTGTCTCAATGACCCCATGGCAGGCGCTTCCTGTGCTCAGAAGGGCCCACAGTGGGTCCTGTGGTGAGTGCCCTTGGCTGCGCATGGAGAACAGCCTTTCCCCCACTCCTCTCACCCTAGACTTGCCTGGCCCTAAACTTGAAATTTACAACAGATTACCCATGAGCCTCTGCTGCCAGTGCAGGAAGGAGCTGAGACTGGCTGGTGAGTCAGCGTGCCTGACAGCTAGGGCTTTCAGACGTGTGACTGAGAAACAGGCCTCCACAGGTGAGACATGAGTGCTGGAGATAGACTCATTTCAGCGCACAGTTCTGTATGGCTTGTCATGCCCTTAGTCACGTGCGGGCAACTGCACGTCTGAGCCAGCATCCCCATACACACCTGCTTGAAGTTAGACAACTATATCCACATCTGTATAGGAATAGCCTGCGTCTCAAGAATGCTGATCACTTGCGACTCCCACGGTGGAGCTGGGGGTAATGCTTCTGAAAACCAGGTGACTGGCTTTAGTCACCCACCTCTGAACTCCCTGACTGTATTTCTTGAGGATATCTCCAGGGTTTCTAGAGGGGCACTTTCTGCCTCAGCTGTCAGAGTGGTAGCCGTGTTAGTCTGTATCAGCAAAAAGAATAAGGAGTACTTGTGGCACCTCAGAGCAGTGTTTCCCAACCTTGGGACGCTGCTTGTTCAGGGAAAGCCCCTGGTGGGCCGGGCCGGTTTATTTATCTGCCGCGTCTGCAGTTTTGGCCGATTGCAGATCCCACTGTCTGCGGTTCGCCGCCACAGGCCAATGGGGGCTGCGGGAAGCAGTGGCCGGTACGTCCCTCAGCCCGCACCGCTTCCCACAGCCCCCATTGGCCTGGAGCGGTGAACTGCAGCCAGTGGGAGCCGCGATTGGCCGAACCTGCGGACGCGGCAGGTAAACAAACCAGCCCAGCCCTCCAGGGGCTTTCCCTGAACAAGTGGTATCCCAAGTTTGGGAAATACTACATTAGAGACGAACAAATTTATTTGAGCATAAGCTTTCGTGGGCTAAAACCCACTTCATTGGATGCATGCAGTGGAAAATACAGTAGGAAGATATATATATATACACACAGAGAACATGAAAAAATGGGTTGGCCATACACTCTATAATGAGAGTGATCAATTAAGGTGAGCTATTATCAGCAGGAGGAAAAAAACCTTTTGTAATGATGATCAGGATGGCCCATTTCCAACAGTTGACAAGAAGGTGAGAGTAACAGTGGGGAGGGGAATAAGCATGGGGAAATTGTTTTACTTTGTGTAATGACCCATCCACTCCCAGTCTTTATTCAATGATGTCCAGTTTGCAAATTATTTCCAATTCAGCAGTCTCTTGTTGGAATCTGTTTTGAAGTTTTTTTTGTTGTAATATTGCGACTTTTAGGTCTGTAATCGAGGGACCAGGGAGATTGAAGTGTTCTCCGACTGGTCTTTTGAATGTTATAATTCTTGACTTCTGATTTGTGTCCATTTATTCTTTTATGTAGAGACAGTCCGGTTTGGCCAATGTACATGGCAGAGGGGCATTTTTCGCGCATGATGGCATATATCACATTGGTAGATGTGCAGGTGAACAAGCCCTTGATGGTGTGGCTGATGTGATTAGGTCCTATGATGGTGTCCCTTGGACAGAGTTGGCAACTGGGTTTGTGTTCCTGGGTTAGTGTTTTTGTTGTGTGGTGTGTGGTTGCTGCTGAATATTTGCTTCAGATTGGGGGGCTGTCTGTACGCGAGGACTGGCCTGTCTCCCAAGATCTGTGAGAGTGAGGGATTGTCCTTCAGGATAGGTTGTAGATCCTTGATGATGCGCAGGAGAGGTTTTAGCTGAGGGCTGAAGGTGATGGCTAGTGGCGTTCTGTTACTTTCTTTGTTGGGCCTGTCCTGTAGTAGGTGACTTCTGGGTACTCTTCTGGCTCTGTCAATATGTTTCTTCACTTCAGCAGGTGGTAAAACTATTTCCCCATGCTTATTCCGCCCCCCCCCCACCACTGTTACTCTCACCTTCTTGTCAACTGCCATCCTGATCATTACTACAAAAGGTTTTTTTTTTTTCTCCTGCTGATAATAGTTCACCTTAATTGATCACTCTCATTATAGTGTATATGGTAACACCCATTTTTTCATGTTCTCTGTGTGTATATATATATATATCTTCCTACTGTATTTTCCACTGCATGCATCCAGTGAAGTGGGTTTTAGCCCACGAAAGCTTATGCTCAAATAAATTTGTTTGTCTCTAAGGTGCCACAAGTACTCCTCATTCTTTTTGTCTCAGCTGTGAGTTGCATGGTCCTTATCAGGAGGTCATGTGCATGTCAAAGGAACTGCTTTCAGTTGCATTTTACAGGGCCTGCTCAGTGTGTTGAACCACTTGGGAAGATAAAGCAACAACAGGAAAAGGGATGTGTGATAATGACAGAGAAGTGTATCAGGCATACCCCAAAGGTGTTAAACCCAGGGCCTGTCTTAGTTTATATAGACTGGAGGGCAAGGTTAATGTACGTAGGTAATACCTCTCCCTTTGGTTATTGCTGCTGAGTGGTTATGGGAATTCTTGTGCATAAATCCACAGTCCGACATGGACAGTCACATCTTCCCATCCCGGCCCTAAGCAGTGATGTGATTATCAGAGCCTGGTGCTTTCAGCGACGGGGCTTTGAGCAGGCTGTCTATACGGTTTTGCTCCAGAGCTCCGAGAACTGCTTGAATAACATTGTGTCATACACAATGCTAGCAGGGCTCCCCAGGAGGAGCTGTGTATCCAGATGACAACAAAGGGAGTGACAGCTGCTCCTTGGAGGAGCGGGCCTCTGTTTGCATTGGCTTCCCTTAGCCAGTTACGAACAGTCTGTTTGCACACTGTGGTACATCACAGCCTGGCCCCTGTTCCTGGGCCGGACGACACCATTTAGTGAAATCCCAGTGGTTTGTGCAGTCCCAGCCCGTCCCAGTGAAGAGTTATGCTATGGCAGTTGTTTGGGGACCTTGCTGAAGTATTTTTAGAAGTGGCTGTATGACACGCAATGCCGTACCCCTTCAAAGCACTCTCCAGACATTAATCAGCCCTTGGAGGGAGCAAACTATGGAAGTACCAGCAGCCCTGGGGAAACTGAAGCACAAGGAGGTGAAATGACTTGCATGAGCTCACACAGAGTCCCCGTCTGCTGGCTCCCAGCCCTAAGCCTTTCCCACAAGATCATTCTCCCTTTCTCAGAAGGTGCTATCACAACAGGAGTAGGTTGTCACCAGCCAGCCCTGTACAGGGACTTGACTGTTCTACCACAGCATCTCCCCCTTGCAAGGAGGCTGTCAGAGACGCACAGTGGCAGCAGTTCCCAGCTGTCTCTGGTGGGGCCCACTCAAGGTGACACTCCTGAGTGGGGGAGGAGGGTTGAAAGCTTGGTGTCTCAGGCCCAAGGATGGGATACACACACACACAAGCAATCTCTGTGTGACAGGCAGGAATATCTCATTGGAATTGATCCAGTCCAGAATCCACTCCCTCAGAGTGGCCCATGCCAGATGCTTCAGAGGAAGGTATCAGAACCCCATGGAAGCGGCTGTGGGATAACCTGCCCCCCCCAACATTCAGTCTCATTCTAATCCCTAGGAGTTTGAGGTTGGTTCAAACTCTGAACCATGAGGTTTAACAGCCCTTCTGAAATTGTTGTTAGCAATAACTGATAAATTTGGAGTTCCTTGTTATCCGTTTGCACATGCATTCCCTTTTGGAATATTACTACATTTAAAGGAGGAGAACTTTCACTGTCTACCCAGCCGATTGGTTGGGATTGGAGCCTAGGACCTCAAGCACAAAGCAAGAACTGTGCCACTATTCTACCAAACTATTGCCTGCTTCTTTGCCATGTCTGTGACAGGTTGGCCAGGACCTTCTTTGGGGTCTTCTCCTCAGTGTCAGTAGTGCTCTGTCCCTCACTTCACTCACTGGGACCTCATCTCCCCTCAGGCAGGAGAGGTGGGAGGTGACAGCATCTCAGGCTTTGGGGTCGGTGTGAGCAATGTCTGCCAGGGGCCCGGCTAGTGGAGGTGCTGAAGCCGAGAACAGAGATACAAGGGGCTCTGTGTGTGGTGGAGATGTCATTATGCACAATTACATGGTTTGGTTTCAACAGCTTCTTCTTGACCTTGGTATAAATTTGCAAGAAGAATGGGAGATGGGATATTTAATGGAGAAGCTCACCAAGGCCATTGGGGAACTCGATGTCTGTCGGAATGGAGGATCCAGGAAGCTGCTCTCCTGAGCAGAGTTTGCTCTGCATTCATGTTGTGTGTGTGAGCGTCCCCAGCTACCTTTGGCAAGGTTGCATGGATGCCAGTTTGTGCAAGGCTCTGCCTTACTGGGAATCCAGTTTGGAGATCCAAGCTTGGTCCTTTTGCTTTGTGTTCTGCTTCAAGGCCAGCACAGGTGTGGAGCCCTGTGGGAGCACGCTCAGCCCTTGGGGGTGTGGGCAGGGAGGGCAAGCCTTGTGCTGGAACTCACATCAGACCTCCTATGCTGGAAGAAGGGTCACAGTCACTGTGATGTAAGACTGGAATTGGAGGAGAATGATGAAAGGGAGACTCTTGGGTCTCTGAGCGGGACAGCAGCATGTCATGGTCCACAGTTCTGACAGCTGAGGACAGATGCAGAAGGATTTATTAACAAAGGAGGTCATCCACAAACACTACTAACACCGTCTCTGTTCCAGGGCCAGCATGGTTCCCGACTGAGGACAAGTCTACGCTACAAAATTAAGTCGACCTAAGTTATGTTGACATACAGCCACTGTGGTAATTAAGTGCGCATCCTCACCAGGAGCGCTTGTACCGATTGTACTGTCAGTGTGGGACATTGTGGGTTGGCTTCTGAAAGGCAGCAACAGTCGATATAAGCAACTATGTGTCTGCACTGACACTGTGCTGAACTAAGTGTTGCACCTCTTGCAGAGGTGGAGTTATTAAGTCCATTTAGTGGGCAAGTTACATCGCGGGGGGGGGGTACTACATTTTAGTTTAGACATGTACAGAGTTAGCTGTAAGCTGCTTCAAAAGAGTCCAGAATACTGCTGGTGTATAGGTGTGTTGGGGGACGCTTCTTCTCTAGTTTCTTGGTCAAAAATGGGAGGTTTGGCATCAGGTGAGATGTTGCCAGGTCTGCTGGGTCCAGAGATGCTTCCCTGAGAGTTGGACGGATTATGGCTTGCCATAGGTTTTCCTCTTCAAGTGCTTCTGGGCATTTTTCATCTAGCTCAGTGGGTATGGGTCACAATTGCAGGTGATGACTTGGATTCCATCAGGACTTGTACTGTCTCTTAATGTGTCTTCTCTCCTGAGCTCAGTGTATGGTTGCTGCTGTCCAGAGACGGTATCACGGATGTAGGTTAGCTCCTCTAGGAGGAAGGACAATACCAGATACATCCTACACAGCTGGTTTCTAGAGCAATATTAAAACCTGAGTTGGGAGGATGGATAGATGGCCAAATCCCGAAGCTCTTCTGTTCTGATTTTACTCTGAGTAAAAATTGAATCTGGATTTCAGGCTGTGACTCATGCATTAAATAATTCTTGTGTCTATTTATCTGCTTTTCAGTGCTTGTCCTCTTATCATTGTATTACATGAGAGCTTAAGTAAGAGGGACCAACTGATCTTTTGCATTTTGTTTTTTAAATTATTCGCTCCATCTGGGATCTTGGTGCAAGCATAAATTAAATACAATCATGTGTGAATTACATTGCCCATAATACACAGCCACTCCCCTGCCCACCAACCAGCAATCTCAAATAACCCCAGCAACAGTCTCCTAGGCAGATATGTCTTGCAGCATGCTGTAAAGGTCAGTAAACTCTGGCTCTTCCTCTGTACCGCCAGAGGCAGTGAGTTCTGCAGCCATAGACCCTCCACATAGATTTCAGTACTCAAGAACTCCTGTATCGGGAATGTCAGCTGCAAAGCCTTGGTTGGTTTGAGCAGCTGCGTAAGTCCCAAAGTAGCCAGGAATCCATTTTTCACCAGTCTGATCTGTGCTGCGCCCATTGCTCATCTGACTCTGCTTTATAACTCCCCGGACAATGAACAAAGGGCAGTGGGACTAGAGTATGTAGAAGGTAGGTATGGCCAAATGGCCTAGGTAAGAGCTGTGGGGAGTATGTTTGCACAAGGAACAATGGGCTGCTCAAATAAGGCATTTCAGGTTAAAGATCAATCTGTCTAAATGTTCCAGAATGCACATAAAAGTGGCCATCTCGTCGTGGGAGGCTGTTTGGGACACAGACTTTAACATGCCAGATGAGATGCAAGAAAATCACAGGACGCAAAATGAAGCAACACTTTGTGTGCCAGGGAACGCTTGAGAAACTGGATCTGATGTTGGCCCTTAGTCAGCACCGGGATTCCAGAGGGTCCCAGGATGATATTAACAGCTTCATAGAATCATAGAATATCAGTGTTGGAAGGGACCTCAGGAGATCATCTAGTCCAACCCCCTGCTCAAAGCAGGACCAATCACCAACTAAATCATCCTAGCCAGGGCTTTGTCAAGCCTGACCTTAAAAATCTCTAAGGAAGGAGATTCCACTACCTCCCTAGATAACCCATTCCAGTGCTTCACCACCTGCCTAGTGAAAAAGTTTTTCCTAATATCCAACCTAAACCTCCCCCACTGCAACTTGAGACCATTACTCCTTGTTCTATCATCTGCTACCACTGAGAACAGTCTAGATCCATCCTCTTTGGAACCCCCTTTCAAGTAGTTGAAAGCAGCTATCAAATCCCCGCTCATTCTTCTCTTCTGCATAGTAAATAATCCCAGTTCCCTCAGCCTCTTCTCATAAGTCATGTGCTCCAGCCCCCTAATCATTTTTGTTGCGCTCTGCTGGACTCTTTCCAATTTTTCCACATCCTTCTTGTAGTGTGGGGCCCACAACTGGACACAGTATTCCAGATGAGGCCTCACCAATGTTGAATAGAGGGGAAGGCCCTGCAGTAGCTGAGACACTGGGACACAGTGTAAGGAGTGCTTTTCACACTTTGGTCCCTGCATTACCAGGGGCCCTTGGAGCCCTCCTGGTTGTCTGCAGAACGAAGCATTGATGGCAGGAGGAGGTATCAGGAGGGGACGTGGGTCCATGAGGGTCTTTAGGAAGGGCTCACAGAGTGAACCATTGCTCTAGAGAACGCAGAGCAGAGCCATACATCTGGCATTGCTAGTGATGAGAAACATGCCAGTGCAGGAGCTGGGTCTCTATTGCACTTAACGTGCTGTATGGAGCTCAGAACTGGAACACTTTGTCCTAGAAAACCACGTGTGTTAGTCCTGAGGTCTCCAAGGCCTCCACTCCCATGTAGTGAAATCCAGTTACAAGAAAGTGGGGCAGGAGAGACCTGATAAAAACTCATGGCTCAGTACCAGCTTTAGACTGGGAATGACACAGAGAGACAGGATCTTGAAATGATTGTGGGATTGTTGATTCAAACCATTTGCAGCTTTCCCAGATGCATAGAAAACTAGGAAGGATGCAATGAAGATAAATATAAAAAAGTCCAGTGCATGGGGCTGGATAGGGCAGGCTTGTTCTCTGAGTCTGACATTTCACAAGGCCTAATTAAGGACCTATTAGCTGATTAGCATCACCTGAGAACAAAAATCAACTCGATTAATTAAAGTTGATAGGCAGCATCTGTCTTTAATGGTGCACTGAAATGTTTTACTGAAAAAGATGGTGTGAGATCCTATTCTATTCAGGGTGCAATTCTCCCCCACTGCAATGTTGCCGAAAAATTCCCCAAAATTAGGTACTTAGAAGTAAAAAGATTACCGCTTTATGTTTAAAGAGACACTCAGATTAAAATCATGTATTTAAAAATAATAATTCATTTCCTTGCATCTGGGATTAATAACACATAGATTATTAGAAGTCAATGAATGTTTAAAATCTCGTTTACTTTTCCTGCAAGTTAATTTTTTTTGCACTTTACTCAGTTTGGACAATTTAAAATAGACTTGCCCGTTTCATTTGTCTGTCAGGTCAATTTTACTCTCTGGTTCTCCTACGGTGACACAGTCCTGCAGCATAAGGGATGCATGTGATGAAATTTTCTGACACACTAACGATTAATATTTGATTTGGACACATTTGGGAGTACAGGAGTTCCATAAAAACGGTAGTAGGGAACTGAACTGAGACGCCTACATGTGCACTGTTTTTATATAATTACACAGCAAAAACCACATTAAAGAATGTTAAGATTGCAAAGTCAAGTACTCAAAATTTAGAAAATGCTAGAGTTAGTGTTGCCTGTGCCACCTTAATTCAGCCTCCTTGTGCATATGCATTATGAGCCAGTCTTTAATTACATTATCAAATACTATGAGGAACTGAGGCACCGAGATATTAATATCAAAAGCATGGACTAATTTTGGATGTGCCAATCAGTCTCAGTGGTTAAAATTTGGCAGTTATAGGCAACTGAAAACCAGGTCTTATAATGCAAAGCATCAGGTAACCTTAACTATAGGAATCACTACCTGCACCGCCTGCGATAATAATTAATCATAATAGTACTTTGCAATTCTGAGCCAGCTTTAGCCTGAGGATCTCAAAGTGAGTTGCAAATATTAATGAATAACCCTCATACACACACGTGTGGTATCCCCATTTTACAGATGTGGGGACAGGAGGCTTGGAAAGGTTCAGTGTCTTGACCAGGGTCACCCAGCCAGTCTGTAGTAGAATTGGGAAGAGAACCCAGGTGTCCTCTTCTAAGTCCTCTGGTTTCAGCCATGAGATCATCCCTTCCTCTCCTGGTCTCTGTCTGTATGATAGTTTACCCCTGAGATGGAAGGAGGTGAGTGACCCTTGTGAAATCTCTTCCAGGAGCCATTACAGCAGGTACAGACCAGACAGGGCTGGCTACAGCACCCTCTGGAGGGAGCAAGTTGCTAAAAGTTTTATGGCCTGATTTTCAGAGATGCTGAAGTGAGCTGTAGCTCACGAAAGCTTATGCTCAAATAAATTAGTTAGACTCCAAGGTGCCGCAAGTACTCCTTTTCTTTTTGTGAATACAGACTAACACAGCTGCTACTCTGAAACCTGAGCTACTTATGTCAGTTGGAGCTGCGGGTGCCCTGCCCCTTTGAAAACCAGGCCGTTGATGTGCAGGGGAAAGAAAGCAATATCACCAGACAGGAAGGAGTCACCTTTGGGGGCTTCAGAGGGCAGGATAGTGGAGTCTGAGCCAGATCCCTTGAGTTCTGAACTGGACCATGTGACTGGCTGAGATCCTGGCTGAGCAGAGCTGAGATGATGGAGGTTGGGGCTTTGAATGCCAAGAGCTGGATACAATTAATGTAGGCTTGAATAAAGACTGGGAGTGAACGTGTCATTACACAAAGTAAAACTATTTCTCCATGTTTATCCCCCGCCTCCCCCGTTCCTCACACGTTCTTGTCAACTGCTTGAAATGGCCCTCCCTTGAATATCACTACAAAAGGTTCCCCTCCTCCCCCCACCCCTCTCTCCTGCTGGTAATAGCTCACCTTACCTGATCAGTCTTATTACAGTGTGTATGGTAACACCCATTGTTTCATGTTCTCTGTGTAGATAAAATCTCCCCACTGTATTTTCCACTGCATGCATCCGATGAAATGAGCTGTAGCTTACGAAAGCTTATGCTCGAATAAATTTGTTAGTCTCTAAGGTGCCACAATTACTCCTGTTCTTTTTGTGGATACAGACTAACACAGCTGCTACTCTGAAAACAATCCCTTTGGTGATGAAGTTGTTGGGCTGAAGACGGGCAGTGGCCTCTTGGCCAGGATTTGTGGTTTTATTTGCTTCTGCTAGGATGCAAAATTTTGGATTCAGTATTGTAATAGAGATTGGGCCAGATCCGGAGCTGATATAGATCAATGAAGTCAATAAAGATGATGGGGGTGTGCTGATCCGCACCAGCTGAGAAATAGTTATTCTTGTTTGTGGATAATTGGTGTGTGTGTGTCTGTGTGTGTGTGTGTGTGTGTGAGAGAGAGAGAGAGAGAGAAAGAGAGAGAGAGTGAGAGTGAGCTGTAAAATTCTCCTGCTGGAACAGATCCTTTGTGAGGAGTGGTGGCAGTGACAGGGTTAACCAGAGTTTGGACCATGATGTCAAGTCTGGACAGGCTGTGGGTGCCCAAGTGGGGTGGGGAGAGCTCTTGGGTCACAGGGAGGGTCTGGGAGCCTACACGTAGTTTATCTTCTGTGTCTTAAGTGGTGCCATCAATGTTCAGCGAAAATAAAAGCCGAACTATAAATTTATGCTGGTGATTTAATCCCTGCTAAGCACAAGCGTGAAGGCTCCCGTGATAGCTCACTGGGGTTTGACAGATCAACGTGAAACATATGGCACAATGACACCGACAAGGGAAGATGGGTGTTCCTCTGCTAGGTGCGGTGCAGTGTAATTTATGACGAGTACCCAGGCCTTTCTGTCAAGGGACCCATTTGCATCTGTATTCTTTGTCTGCAATAGAGACCCATTCCTGCTGATCCTCCCAGCTCAGTGTGGAATAATTTTACTTGCTCCCTTTAGCAGTGTTGGGACGAATCATTGTGCACTTGATCCTTCCTCCCCCCACCTCGCCCTCTCTCCCTGGTGAGCAGAATTGGCTTATGGATTGTGTAGAGGGATGCTCTCTTCTTCCATCCCACCCTCCTCATCTCTGTAGGTGACCAGAACTATGCTCCTCATGCTCGTTCCCTGCCTTTGTAAAGGCCCCCGCCTCTTATCAGCATCCACACCAATGCAAGCGGCTTGCGCCCCTTTGCCCCTCCCTGGTCTCGTCCCCCCAGCGCTGGTAATGTTCCCGTCAGAGTGGAAAGTTGCTTGAGTAGCATGTCTGTGGAATGTGATTGGACTGTGCTCATACGTGTCCTTTGTTTGCCCTGGGTTGCCAAACACCGAGCAGATGGTTTTATTGTATCAATGATCAACAAGCCACACCCTAATGAGCTTCCATCTAAGGTCTGACTAACGAGATAATAAATTAGTGGATGACTTCCTGATTCTCCTTGATATTGCCCGCTTCCCCAGACCTCGGGGCCTGTCTGTTGCTGTGCAATGGCCAGACGTTGACATTCTGTGCACCTTTTGCATGCTCTTTTCATTAAGATAATTTAACGCTGGGACAAGAAGCTAGATTGAGAGCCTGGAGACAGGAGCTGTGAAGAATGGGTGCAGCACATGGGGCAGCAGGAGACACACTGCCTGGGCCTCAGCTTTGTTCTGCTAGGTCAGAGTCCTGGGGTGTCAGGGAAGAGACAGGACTTCGTTATAATGAAAATAATGGAGATTTTTTACTGAGGCTGCTGGTCACACACCAACCATAGAATCATAGAAGATTAGGGTTGGAAGAGACCTCAGGAGGTCATCCAGTCCAACCCCCTGCTCAAAACCGCACCAACCCCAACTAAATCATCCCAGCCAGGGCTTTGTCAAGCTGGGCCTTAAAAACCTCTAAGGATGGAGATTCCACCACCTCCCTAGGTAACCCATTCCCATGCTTCACCACCCTCCTAGTGAAATAGTGTTTCCTAATATCCAGCCTAGACCTCCCCCACTGCAACTTGAGACCATTACTCCTTGTTCTGTCATCTGCCACCATTGAGAACAGCCGAACTCCATCCTCTTTGGAACCCCCCCTTCAGGTAGTTGAAGGCTGCTATCAAATTCCCCCTCACTCTTCTTGTCAGCAGACTAAACAAGTCCAGTTCCCTCAGCCTCTCCTTGTAAGTCATGAGCCCCAGCCCCCCGATCATTTGCATTGCCCTCCGCTGGACTCTCTCCCATTTGTCCACATCCTTTCTGTAGTGGGGGGCCCAAAACTGGATGCAATACTCCAGATGTGGCCTCACCAGTGCTGAATAGAGGGGAATAATCACTTCCCTTGATCTGCTGGCAATGCTCCCACTAATGCAGCCCAAGATGCTGTTAGCCTTCTTGGCAACAAGGGCATGCTGCTGGCTTATATCCAGCTTCTCATCCACTGCAATCCCCAGGTCCTTTTCTGCAGAACTGCTGCTTAGCCAGTCGGTCCCCAGCCTATAGCAGTGCATGGGATTCTTCTGTACTAAATGCAGGACTCTGCACTTGTCCTTGTTGAACCTCATCAGATTTCTTTTGGCCCAATCCTCCAATTTGTCTAGGTCACTCTGGACCCTATCCCTACCCCCCAGCATATCTACCTCTCCCCACAGCTTAGTGTCATCTGCAATCTAGCTGAGGGTGCAATCTACGCTATCCTCGAGATCATTATTAAAGATGTTGAACAAAACCAGGACCGACCCCTGGGGTACTCTGCTTGATACCAGCTGTCAACTAGACATTGAGCTGTTGATCACTACCCATTGAGCCTGACAATCTAGCCAGCTTTCTATCCACCTTATAGTCCATTCATCCAATCCATACTTCTTTAACTTGCTGGCAAGAATACTGTGGGAGACCGTATCAAAAGCTTTGTTAAAGTCAAGATATATCATGTCCACTGCTTTCCGCACATCCACAGAGCCAGTTATCTCATCATAGAAGGCAATCAGGTTCTCACTGGTTCTCTAGCTTCCAGGCTAATACAGCCTGTGCTGTCTCATGGAACCCACAGGGCTTCCTTAAATCCTGGCCTGTAGGAAGCAATCAGGGAATGGACTGCTGACTATATTATAGGATGCACAGGGAACTCATTCCCTTGGGCTTCCAATAAGAGGGTCAGTTGTTGAGCTATCACAGAAATGGCCTATTTAAACATTGTACTTATTATTCTGTGGTCCGTTGCAGATCAGTTTGCTAGATTTTGACACCATACTTCAATGGAGACCTCGATGTTAATAATCAGTCCATCTCACATTAGATACAAACCAAAACCATTGGCTGAATGCTCTGGGAAACTAGCCAGGGGCTGTCTGGGTTTGCTTTGTGTCATTCAATCACAAAATATCAGTTTTCAGCAAAAAGAACAGGAGTACTTGTGGCACCTTAGAGACTAACAAGTTTATTAGAGCATAAGCTTTCATGAGCTACAGCCCTCTTCATCGGATGCACAGAATGGAACATATAGTAAGAAGACAGATAAATTGGAAGTTACCATACAAAGTGTAAAAAGAAAAGGAGTACTTGTGGCACCTTAGAGACTAACAAATTTATTTGAGCATAAGCTTTCGTGAGCTAGTGAGCTGTAGCTCACGAAACCTTATGCTCAAATAAATTTGTTAGTCTCTAAGGTGCCACAAGTACTCCTTTTCTTTTTGCGAATACAGATTAACATGGCTGCTACTCTGAAACCATACAAAGTGTGAGAGGCTAATTAGTTAAGATGAGCGATTATCAGCAGGAGAAAAAAACTTTTGTAGTGATAATCAAGATGGCCCATTTAGACAGTTGACAAGAAGGTGTGAGGATACTCAACTTAAGGAAATAGATTCAATATGTGTAAAAAGAAAAGGAGTACTTGTGGCACCTTAGAGACTAACAAATTTATTAGAGCATAAGCTTTCGTGAGCTACAGCTCACTTCATCGGATGTGTAATGACCCAGCCACTCCCAGTCTCTATTCAAACCCAAGTTAATGGTATCTAGTTGGCATATTAATTCAAGCTCAGCAGTTTCTGATTGGAATCTGTTTTTGAAGCTTTTCTGTTGCAAAATTACCACCCTTAAATCTTTTACTGAGTGGCCAGAGAGATTGAAGTGTTCTCCTACCGGTTTTTGAATGTTATGATGCCTGATGTCAGATTTGTGTCCATTTATTCTTTTGCATAGAGACTGTCCGGTTTGGCCAATGTACATGGCAGAGGGGCATTGCTGGCACATGATGGCATATATCACATTGGTAGATGTGCAAGTGAACGAGCCCCTGATGGCGTGGCTAATGTGATTAGATCCTATGATGGTGTCATTTGAATAAATATGTGGACAGAGTTGGCATCGGGCTTTGTTGGAAGGATAGGTTCCTAGGTTAGTGTTTTTGTTGTGTGGTGTGTGTGGTTGCTGGAGAGTATTTGCTTCAGGTTGGAGGGCTGTCTGTAAGTGAGGACTGGTCTGTCTCCCAAAATCTGTGAGAGTGAGGGATCATTTTTCAGAATAGATTGTAAATCTTTGATGGTGTGCTGGAGAGGTTTTAGTTGGGGGCTGAAGGTGACAGCTAGTGGTGTTCTGTTATTTTCTTTGTTGGGCCTGTCCTGTAGTAGGTGACTTCTGGATACTCTTTTGTCTCTGTCAATCTGTTTTTTCACTTCAGCAGGTGGGTATTGTAGTTTTAAGATTGCTTGATAGAGATCTTGTAGGTGGGACTTTGGGAAAATTCACACAACCCATGTCCCCTTGCCTTTCTTTTAAAACAGTTTATTTGTGCTTTGACAGGATATTTCCAGGTAAGTACACGGGTAAAAAATATGTGAGAAATACACACACAGGTATAGAGGTTTTCAAGGTGGTACTTTCTAAAGAGAGACAAGCACAGGGCCACTGCTACTGAGGTCAATATTTTCTTGGAGTTAAGTTTTAGCAAATGTTGACCTGGGTTCTCCATAACTACATTTACGGCGCCATATTGCTATACAGCTAGGCGCATGGGTGTTTGAGGCAGACTTGCTATAACTGGTTAAGTCAGCGTTATTTATCCAGCATATAAATGAGAGATTAACACAGTTTTCTAGTTACAGTTGGATGTAGTTTTAGCTTGAGGTTGCTGTTGATCTTTGTTTCTTACATATTTTAAAGAGATAATGAATTGTAGTCCATGGCCAGCATTCCTCAAACTCCATCTTGGGACTGTCTGGTCCAAGCTGTGAGCTGTTCCATGTCTCCTACTGCTTGTAGTGACAGCTTTTTCTCTTGGGAAGCACATAGTGGTGAGGTATTCCCATGCTGCTATTGCTAAGATTCTGAATAAACATCTTCCTTTGCTATTTCGTGCATGTCTCCCAGCACGTGATAGGTTGGGGTTGTGTTTTCTTTTTTTTTTTTTGACTGGACTGTGTGTGAATGTCTTTCTGTATGTGTGACCAAAATGTTTGTATGTATGGGAAGTCCAAGAAAAAGTTTGTATGGAGCTGTACTGGCTCACGTCTCTCCAACAGAAGTTGGGAAGTGACAGAGTTTGGGTGCCTAGAAGTCATGGTCATGGGTGCAGTATCAATGCCTAGATCATAGAAATCAGGACTGGAAGGTACCTCAAGAGGTCATCTTGTCCATCCCCCTGCACTGAGGCAGTACCGAGTTAACCAAGACCTCTACAACCTCTATAGAGCTTAATTATCCTTATAGTTAATAAGATTTCTTAATATCTAACAAATTTCCCTTGCTGAAAGCTAAGCTGATTACTTCTTGTCCTACCCTTGGTGGACCTGGAGAACAATTGATCCCCATCCTCTTTATTGCAGCCTTTAAGAGACAAGGAGATCACTTTCTTGAGGATTCTGGTATGTAGAAGCTGCAGTGGTTACTGACCAGTGGAATTCTCTGTGGGATGGGGAGGAGTTAGTGGCATGTGTGTTTTGGAGGACATCTGCCTACAAATCGTCTTCTGTGGTCCCTCAGACTCTGCTTCCCACATTTACTTTCTTGGCTCTGCCTTGTCTATCTCAGCACTGTTCAATGCTGCAGAGAAAAGGGAAGGTTTGTCCTGCTGAGCTGCCTGATTTCTGGAGTCTTTCCAAGCTGGGATGTGGGTTGCTGTATGCCTGGCCTGGGCAGGCGGTAACGTTGAAGTTGGAGATATTTATAAAAGTCTGATCTTTGAAGATCAAAGCGTCAGGGCATTTTTGGGTGAGTCGTTCAAATGGTTTCAAATGTGAACCTTGGCAGAGCTGGTCCAGGTGGGTCAGACTGTCCTGCTCCCATTTTGATCCTTAGTGGCAATGGACAGTAGAGGTTGTGGAACAAACCTTCTGCTCCCTTGTGCACCTCCCCTGAAACTGTTTCGGTTGTTAAGCCAAGACAGAGGTTAGCCCCATGATAAGCCAGTGATTGGGTGGTGGGTACCCCACGCTGGTCTGAGTATGAACCATTCATTTTAAACCATTCTACTATGTCCAAATCTCACCAGCATCTTTTTTTTGGGGGTGGGGGGGGGGGGTGGAAGAAACAAGAAGAACTAGCCAGGCTGCTGTAGGGAATTTCCTCTGAAAGCTTCTGCATGTTGCTTCTGATAAAAGAGCTCTAGGCTCTGGTTTAGGCTCTGAGTTTACAAACTCATAGACATTAGTGAAGGAAAACACCTGCTTTCATAAATATAAAGGGAAGGGTAAACACCTTTAAATCCCTCCTGGCCAGAGGAAAAAACTCTTTCACCTGTAAAGGGTTAAGAAGCTAAGACAACCTCGCTGGCACCTGACCAAAATGACCAATGAGGAGACAAGATACTTTCAAAGCTGGAGGGTGGGGGGGAACAAAGGGTTCTCTCTCTGTCTGTGTGTGTTTTTGCCGGGACCAGAGCAGGAATGCAGGTCAGAACTCCTGTAAAGGGTTAATAAGCAATCTAGTTAGATATGCGTTAGATTCTGTTTTGTTTAAATGGCTGATAAAATAAGTTGTGCAGAATGGAATGTATATTCCTGTTTTTGTGTCTTTTTGTAACTTAAGGTTTTGCCTAGAGGGATTCTCTATGTTTTGAATCTGATTACCCTGTAAGGTATTTACCATCCTGATTTTACAGAGGTGATTCTTTTACTTTTTCTTTAATTCAAATTCTTCTTTTAAGAACCTGATTGCTTTTTCATTGTTCTTAAGATCCAAGTGTTTGAGTCTGTGTTCACCTATGCAAATTGGTGAGGATTTTTTTCAAGCCTTCCCCAGGAAAGGGGGTGTAGGGCTTAGGGGGATTTTGGGGGGAAAGATGTTTCCAAGTGGGCTCTTTCCCTGTTATATATTTGTTAGACGCTTGGTGGTGGCAGTAATAAAGTCCAGGGGCAAAAAGTAAAATAGTTTGTTCCTTGGGGAAGTTTTAACCTAAGCTGGTAAAAATAGGTTAAGGGGTTTTTTATGCAGGTCCTCACATCTATACCCTAGAGTTCAGAGTGGGGAAGGAACCTTGACACCTGCATTAGACTGCATATCTACTTAATGACTGTTTAGCCCTGCGGTACATGCGTAGCTCCACCCTTTTCCCATGAACCCCTTAACCACTCTGTTGCATCCCTCTAATCTTCCTGCACTTTGTTGATCTGTTGTCACAGTGCCCAGAGCCCTGCAGCTGTTGAGGTGGGGTCTCCCCAGAGCTCTCGAGAGAGGAGCTATGCCCTCTCAGCTCTGGGGCATGATGCTGGTGTGTATAGATCTTTTTCTGCCGTGTCATGTCACAACCTTGTGTCTCATTTACAGTAACCCCTCTAATCTCTTTCAGTATCACTGTTTTCAGAGTCTCAACCCTGGAAATGGCCATTGTGCTGCAAGTGCATGCTGCTGTTTTATCCTACTAATTAATAACCCTCTGACTTCATTTGCCTCTAGTCTTATCAGAGTGAATAAGAATAGATATTTCTATAGCCTCTTTCATCCACAAGGCCTCTGAAAGGTTTTACAGGCTGTAGATATAGGGATTACTCTCCCACCACAGCAATGCAGCCATCTCTGGGGTTGGGTGCAACAGCAACACTACGCAACAGTTTTTAAGAGGGGAATGAGCAATAGCATCTCCAGGTGAAAGTAAAGAGGGAATATAGGGGAGCTGGTGCAATAAGTGTAATTGGGGATATGGCCAGGATACCAGAGGGACTCTCCTGCTGCGGGATCAGAGACTGGTTTTATAGCTTGTCCATAGTAGCCCAGTGCCCCCTAGCATCCCCCTGAGCTCTGTCATCCAAGCATTTCCAGATCCCAGCTTAGTTTGAGATCTGACCAGATTCCAGCCTGCATGTAGCCTGAATATGGAGCCATCTAGTCTGGACCCCTGGAGCCCCAGCCAGACATTGCTTCTCCCTGCTCTGCGAGTTCTGCTGCAGCGGACATGGCAGTAAGAGAGGAGAAGCCTCCGGGAACTGGTGTCTGTCCCTCTTATAGGTTCTGTTGCTTCCCAGACTGAGGAACCCCTGGCTCATGGGATTTCTTGAGATTACGGGGCACATTAGCCAGCTCCGCGGTGGCCTGACTGATCCTCACCAGTGACGATGCTGCGGCAGGGGTGTGTGTCTGTGTGCTGCTCTCTGGGGGCAGGTGATGGAACTGCTTTGGGCTGAGGAGACAAGGAGCATACAAAGGATCTCCCCTCTCCACTCCTTTCCTCTGCGCAGCCTACCTCTCTCTGGGCCCTGCTGAGCCATCGGGGCTAGGAGAGATGGGTGGGCAGCTGTCCTTCAGTGCAGTGGGGGGTGGGGTGAGGGAGATGCTTTCTCCTCTCCCAGGCCTATTGTATGGGAGAAGGGGGTTTCTTTAACCCCTGGCTCTGTCCCAGGACCCTTAAGGATCTCTGGGGCCTGGTGTCCATCAGCCATGGAGCACTTCCCCAGTCTGTGCAGTGCCTTCCCTATACTATCCCCAAAGGGAGGGAGGAATGGGCAGGAGGGGGAGCCATGTAGCAGCCAAAGAGGGAGCTGTCCCCCGGCTGGATCCCCGTGGTCTCCTGCGAGCACGGCATGAGTTTGGATCATGCAGCTGCTGCAGGCTCCGCTCCTGAAAGGGGCAGGGGCTTGAAGCGACCCTGCAGGATCCCCTGCAGCTCTTTTGTGGCAGAGCTAGCATACAGCCTGGGCTTGACTGGTGCCAGCTTTGTGTTTTCCGTACCTAAGGGACCTGCTTTGCTCCAGCAGGGACCAGGCTTCCATGATCCAATTGGTCCCTTTGATCTCTGATGGCTCTGATTCTCCCCAACCCCCCTGTAATGGGGTCACCCCCATGTCAGGGTCCTGCACTCCCCAACCTCCTTCCGTTCCCCTTTTCCACTCCAAACAGCAATGCACTCACATCATCTCAGAAACCCTCCTGCTAAACCCTGGGTCCGGCTGCCCCGGCACCCTTGGCAGGCCATGCTCCATCCCCATGCCAGCTTTCTCTGCAGCTCCTCATCAGCAGCACCTCCCAACCAGTTGGCAACAATTGCAAAATGAAAATGTCTCCTGAAGCGTTTTTCAGTTTTACCACAAAAACGTTACAGAGCCAAGAGCCAGAAGCTTCTCCTGCAGCCCAGTCTGTGCTCGGTGACCCGGATGGGACCTAGGCATGGCCCTGTTTAGCAGTGCTGGGAGCCCCAGCGATGGTATCTCTCATGTAAGTGCCTCAAAATAATGATCTGATCCTAAGGAGCAACAGACTTTCAGGTTGAGACTGACATGTGGCCCCATCTCTCCTTTTCTTTCAGACATGGCATGGTCCCTGCCTGTCTCTGTTCCCGGTGCTCTGGAGGGGAAAGGTAGCCCGGTGGATCTACAGCTGACCTCAGAGATCTCAGATCCGGCTGCTGTATAATTAGGCAGGAGGCCACATATGGGACGTACCAGAGCAGATGAGGTGAGTCCATCTGAAGAGAACAGCTAGCAGCTCTAGTGACAGCATGGGCATGAATTCCTTATGAGTGGCGGTCAGCGCTCCAGAGCTGTGACTGCAGCCAGCATATAAAATGTATCCCTAAGGGTTCCTGCTGGAGCTGAGAAATGGGCTGCTAGAGCTGAGAAATGGGCTGTACAAGGAATATGAGTCAGTGAATTGGGATAATGTAACATTAAGGTGACAGCTTGTGAGACATTCTGGTTGTGTTGCTCCATCTGTCTTTGCTGGTTGTTCCCAATGGTCTTGCTTTTTGGTTTGTTTCTTAGAGCTGTTCCCAGTCTCCTCCTTTGTGCCGAGACAGACTCCTAGTGATAAGAGATGGGACAGACCTAGGAGCTCCCTGTGTCTGTTGATCCACCTAGCGAGTGCAGCGTTGTTCCCTACAGTGTGTTGCCCAAAGCTTACTCTAGCCTTGGCTTGACTGAATGCAGGTGATGAGGTTCCACCTCTCCTGTTGGGAGACCTTGGGGGGTTTTCATCTTCCTCTGCAGCCCAGGCATGGGTCACGTGCTGGTTAAAACTAGAGTAAATGGTGGATTCTCTGAAACTTGAAGTCTTTAAATCAAGATCTGAGGAGTAACTCAGCCAGAGGTTAGGGGTCTATCACAGGAGTGGGTGGATAAGGTTCTGTGGCCTGTGATGTGCAGGAGATCAGACTAGATGATCATGATGGTCCCTTCTTGCCTTAAAGTCTGTGATACAGTCTACATACCTCATGGCTAGGACATGCTCTTCAAGAGCTTCCATTTTTATTTGCTCACTTCCATCCCATTTGCCTTACTGCTGCAAGCTTGGTCCATCCTGCCCCATTGTCCTCGCTCCTGAGTATATACACCATTCCATTATTGGCTGTGAGTATGACAAATAGTGATGAATGATCTGTCGGTACTTCTAGGACAGCTTAGGATCAGATCTAATTAATGCTATCGTGAGCAGGGGACCGGGAGTAAGGACTCCTCATATTCTAGTCCCAGCTTGGACAAGGACTTGGGCAAATTCAATCCAAGTGTATAATAGGGATGCTGATCCCTTACAAAGGGCATTTTGTAGCTTAATTAATGCTGGGAGAGTTTTGGAATAAAGTCGCTATAGAGGTGCAAAGGGTTATTATTAAGGTCAACCAAATTGCAATAGCTGATCTACTGAATCCTGACAGTAGGGAATGGGATGTGATTGCTCACTAGTCGTCCCCATGCCAGTGACTTCTGCAGGGAATTCCTAGCTCCTGAAGCCCAGCGATTCCCCATGAACAGTCAGCCACAGTCACTGCTGGAAGTGGGTAAGCGTGATGCTGTAACAAGCAGGGGCTGGGAATGTGTTTCCCGTCTGGCGATTTGGGGTCTGGTATTTCTTAATTCACCATGTTAGGCAGGGAAAGAGCCAGGAGGGCAGAGTGGAGCTGCTATTGTATCATGGGAAAGGCTGACCTGCCTGCAGCAAACGCAGATGGACTGATTGTCTTGGACTCTCCTGCCCTTGCATTTACTGGTGAGCTGAAACCTTGGTGTACCCGGTGAAGTACAGATTGTGTTTAGGGAAATGTCCTATACAGTGAGGAAGCCCCTTATGGCCTTTGAGGTGTCATTATTTTCTTTTTAATTTCCTTGGGATGAAGGTGAGCAAGGAAGAGGATGCACTCTCCACAGAATTGAAGAAGATCCAAAGGCAGTGGACAAGGGTCAGGGAGAAAATAGGCCTGAAACACTGTTGTTCAGAGGCTGTTGGTCACCTGTTAGATTGACGGTGAAAGGAAGGCGGGATCATTTCCAGATGCATGGGGTTGTATTTTTTTCTCCTTGTGCTATATTGTTGTATTGCCTTCGTTATCCATTTTGATCCTTCTCTTCCGAAAATGTTCACCCCACTCTGTACTGTATACAACAGCTGCATGTGCTTCCAGCATCCCAAAATCTCCAGTGCATTCTGTGCGGATAAAGTTGGTAAAATAAAATCCATCCGCTCTCCCGAAGTTGTTTGCTTTGCCAGTGTTTTCTTTGGTTGATGTGTCTGAGGTGCGTCCTTGTGTATGCATGAGTGTACGTGTCAGAGTTAATGGACAAGGACGAGGGATAATTTGCAGGTAGCTGGATGGATAAAAAATGCATTGTGCAATGCTGCTGGAAGACTAAGTGCTTGTCTGGTGGTCTCTTTTCAAAAATCCTCCTGAGATAATGGCTGTAATGTTTCCAGGACTGGAGTGATGTATAAGTTTCTCTTTGTGCTCTCCCCATATGTGATCATGATTCAGCAGCATGCACAACACACTTAGCAAGCTGCACCTAGACCCAATTCTTCTCTCTGCCCCACATGGTGCTTTATAAAAGCTTACAGGGCAGAGCGGGCACGGAGTGGGAGGTGCCCAGTTGACTGAAATTTACATGCAGAAAGGACAGCACAGAATGTAGATGGAGTCTGCTGCGCGTGAAACTGAATGACAGCAAGACTGGTAGCTGGCTCCATGAGTCACGTTTCACTGGGACCTGAGGAGTCATGAAGAGGAACAATGGCCTGGAACTAGGAAAGGGAAATTCAAGCCTGCACAGGAGCCTTTTTCCATCTGAATGCATCTCCATTTGTTAATAATCCCACTTTGGGCTTCCCTATTGCTTGCGATTGAAGCTGGCCAAGTATAGTTTGATGAATCATGTATTCAGTAAGTTCCATGAGATTTAAAAAAAATGATTCAGTGAGTCTTTTTCTTGTTATTTTTATATTTTTTCAGCCCATTGATCTGGTTGGATAATCTGTAAACAGAATTGGCTCTTGCAAAACATTTCAAAAGAGATCTGTGCACCATTTTATGCACAGAAGACAGAGTGGCCTAGTGAACAGAGTACAGACCTAGGGGTCAGGAAACTCTGGCTTCTCTTTGTGGCATTGACACTGGTTTGCTGGGTGACCTTGGGAAAGTTACTTCTTCTCTCAGGGTCTCAGTTTGCACTATGGGGTCATGATAGTGATCACCTTTGTAAAGCGCTTTCTGGGGATGAAAAGTGCTGTGTTTTTATTTAAGTCACATTATTCTGCCCTCTATGCAGCTGCATGATCACAGGATGGGCACTTGGTCACACTTCTCAATGCTTATTGAAAGGATTTGATCCTGCCATCCTTCCATTCACTCTCCCCCCACCCACACACACTCACTCTTCAGGCAGCAAAATGGATGTGATTTCTGCTGCACAGGAATGGGGCAGGTTATGGGGAGCCCTCCCAGAGCTCAGCATTCTTTACTACCTGTGCTTAGGGAGGGACAGAGCTGGAGCATGCTCGGCTATGTGGATCTGCTGCTTAAACCCCACAACTTGTGGCCTGGAGTGGAGAATTCCTTCCCTTCACCATCCATCCAAGCACAAAGCCCTGGTCTCAGGTATGGTGCAGGGAATGGGGGCTGGCCCAAAGGAAGGGAAGTTGCCGACAGGACACTGGTGACATGTCCATGGCACTGATGTGGCACGCCCATCAGTAGCCCATGTGAACTGTACTTCAGGAGAGGGATTAGTACGAATTGCCTGCTGGCGTCCTGAGGGTCCCACTCCTGATTTGATGCTTACCACCCTCATGTAATCCTTGCAGAGAGGCAAAAGACAGATGGGGCAATAGCTCCTTTCTCACTCGTAGAGCAGGGTTCACCCGCACGGTTCATTGTGCTACCGCTGTGCAGAACCACTGAGTTACCTCCACTCGTCAGCACGAAGCATGCTGCCTTCCATGCCAAAAGATCCCAGGGCACTTGGCCACCCACATAAACACAGCCAGCATTTAACTGCAGCCACCTCTGGGCTGCAAAGTATCAGTTCCTTTCCAACCCTGACATCTGTGCATTGTGGAGAACCCGTATTCCAAAACATACCTTCTACCTGAGTGCTTGCCATGGAACTCACAGGCTCCGTCATTAATAAAACATCATTGGCCCAGCATTCCTGCAGAGTAACTCGTAATGGTTGAACCCACAACGGGGAAGTCCACAGCATCATTATCTCATGGCTCCTGGTCTACATCGATCCAGAGAGACAAGGGGAACAGATTACACTCTGTGTATTTTCCCATCCCAGCACTAGGTGTCAGTGCAGCACCCCTCTCCTGACATCCTGCTGCGAGGATGCAGGAATTCCCTGCCATTCTCTGTGGCTAATTCCTCCTTTGACTCTTTTGAAATCCTCCTGCTCACTCATGGCACTAAGATGCCATCAGTCTGCAGACAGTTTAATTAAACAGCTTTCCGTTTGCAGTCATTACTACAGTCTGATAATTAAGCAGCACTTAATCAACACACCAAAGCCGTACTTCTTTTGCTCTGAAGTTGTGGTTGATTCCCAAGTGCCAGTAGCAGCTGAGAGGTGGTTTTATTCCTTTCCCATGCTCCTTCTCCATCTTGGGGTGTACGCCAGCTGTGCCTTCCTGGCTTCTGCTCCACAACCTGTGTCAAAATCCGCTGATGTTTCCATCTTGCTCCTTGTTCTCTCAGCTTTCCCTGCTGCTGCTTGCTGGCAGGCTTGTGGTTGGAGGTTCCCCACCTGGTTTGGATTTGTCTCCCTGGAACGCCCCCCTCCCCCAAAGTCTGGCCTTCTGTTTCTGCCCAACCCTTAGTTGCTGCCTGAGTGTATTCCCTTTGCCAGATGGAGTGGGGCAGGGCTGGGAGGGGTTTTGCAGTGGTCTCAGCCATTGGTCCATGAACAGGCACCCCCACCAAGCTGCCAGACTCCAGGGCGCCAGCTCAAAGAATGATCATTTCTAGCTATTGTGCTGTTAAGGCAACCCAGGGTCCTCGGCAAAGCACAACTAGTCTCTGCCCCTGCACCATGGCCCTGCCTCCTCACTTGGCATAGCAGTGACAGGGACCTTACCATCTCTCCCAGAGAGGCTGGGCCAGCAGCATGGGGCCTTTTCCCTCTCCTGGATGCGGAATAGCAGCTGGGCCCCATTTCCTCAGGAGCAGTCGGGGTGGCAGCAAAGTCCTTTCCTCACCAGAGAGGCAGAGGTGGCCGCAGGGAGTCCCAGTACTTACACCCTGGCTGCTGTGCTATCTGCTTGGGTGTGTGGGCTGGGCATGCTACACTCTTTCTCTCCTGCCACACACACAGTCCTGAGCAGTGCCCCCAGAACAGTGGGTCTTAGAGTTAACATCCCACTGAGATGCATGGGGGCAGCTCACTCTCTCAGAGCAATTGTCTCAGGCTCTCTGCAGACTCAGGTAGACGTTGCTGCATCAGTTACGCTTCGGTCACATTTTCAAGCTTTTCTTTGCAACCACGAGGAATAGAAATTTATTTTTTTAAAATGAAAGCTGAGATTTGGTGTCATCACATGACTGCAGGGGCTGGGGCTGGGGGGCCAGGGACAGTTGTGCTGATACTGCAATCCAGCTCTGTCTGTAGTTCCTGCTGGAGCAAAAGTTCCTAGAGAATATCTATTATAAAACCTCACCTTTCACATGCTAATACATTTTCAAAACAGGCCTCTTTTGGGCTGAGAACCCAGCCTTTTGAGTACCTAGTCCTTTGGGATTAGGGCCTTAAATTCAGTTAATAAAGGACTGGGCAGCCGGCAGAGTTCCAGGAGCATTGGCTTCATGTCCTCCTTGCCTGTATTTGCTGGCTAGCAGCCATGCTGCTGAATTCTGTGTGAGCTACAGCCCAGTGCTTAATTTATAATGAAAGAAGTGCCGGGTGCCCCCCCCAACCCTAGGACCCAGCTGCATGGCGTCCCCCCCAGTCAATACACCCAAACCTCCTAACCCCTGAGAGCCCAGCCACACCCTCCAGCCCAGACACGCGCCCCTCCCCCCACCCCCTGAGCCCAGCTGCAGGCCCCCCCTAGCCCAGGCACTCACACTCCCTCCCCCGCAGAGTCCAGCTGTGCCTCCCTCCCAGATATCCGCACCCCCTCCCACTCTGGAGCCCAGGAATCCAGAGGAAGAAGCAGCCTGATGGCTGGGTCTGGGCTTGCATGGAGTTTCCTCCTTGCCTCAGGGCGTGCTGAGAACTGCAGTTGCTGGGAATGCTCCAGCTCCCTCCCCCCGGCAGTGTCTTCTGTGTGTGAGCCAGGCTGTGCTGGATCCAGTGGCTCCCAGTGATGGCCAGCAGCATTGCAGCCCATTTCTATGGGTCGGGGAATTCTGCGCGCACAACATTAATTTCTGCAAAATTCTGCATTGGACAGTAGCGCAGAATTCCCCCAGGAGTAAAGCTATGCTGTGCAAAAGATGGGGAACCTGTAAGATTTGCAAGCCAGTTAGCCCTGGAGGCAGGAGCTTACAAACTGTGCTGGGCCACGAACAGAGAAGTCCCTGAGCAAAAGGACTAAAAAAAATTCTAGAAAATGAATCACAAATAGCTGTGTTAATACAACATCAGTGCTGTGCAGTCAATATCCCAAGCATCAGGAAATGCAAACGCTAAGGTTCCACCAGCAACTTAATGAGACCCCCCCCTTATACATGTGGAGTGTTTTCTAGTCCTATTAATTTTAAGCCCAATACCATATATTCCGCTTTATGGCCTTGAATGCATACTGTAAAATACTCGTTGTACATCACAACTGACTGAATGCGACTGTAACCTCAGCTTTTGCTTTATTTACTTCACCTGCATAATTTTATTATTATTTAAGTGCAAACAGGGCTCATGATCAGAGTATTAATGTGATTTTTTTGCATTTAATTCACAGTGGACCAGATTTGCTCCTGATGTAACTACACTGGAATTATACCCTGGATAAACTGGACCCAGGATGGCTGCAAGCAGCCATGTTGCTAAGTGTAGCAGCCCTGTTGTCTCAGATATAACAGGGCTTTCAGTTCTGTCTGCTTATTTTATTTGATCAATAAGAGCCATCTGTGGCATGGACACTTGACACCACCAGCTCATTTTAAAGAGGTTGCCAAGTGTAGTTATACCTTTTGATCACTGTCAGCTCAGGTTGGATTTGAATTGATGACTTGGAGGAGAAACATTCTAAATCTGAGCTCAGTGGACAACTGGGGGGCATACTGCCAGCTGCAAAACAAGCAAATAAGATGACTGGATGTATAACAGGGGTATCAAAAGTGATGACGCTAATAAATTCACTAGAGAAGGCCTTGAGATGTCTCCTTTGATGTTGAGTACTGTGTTGGCCACTGAGCTTCAGGAGCATTAAAATTGTGATGACTGAATGTATAGTAGGTACTTACTCTTTGAAATATGTTTATTATGGGCTATTGACTTTTTTTTTCACCAGAGGAGCAAGACCTGATTTTACTGTCTCTAGCAAAAATGAAATGCCACCGGCTGCGGGTATAAGTGAGCAGACAGGGTGCAGCATCTTTTCTTGGAAGTGCGGACACTGGCGTGTCTCAAGCTGCTGCCAGCGGCAGCCATACATTGTGTGGGCAGGTTGGGAAGGCTACCATCTTGGTTGCTTTTGCAACCATTGTAAACCAACCAGGTTCACCAGGCAGCTTGCTGCTCTAACAGTCTGCAGTGTGACTCTTGCTTTGGGCCTGGGAGGTGATGGGTTCAAATTGTGAGAGAGAGCCTGTCGAGAGCAAAATACCTTCAGGAGAGATGAGGGCTCGTCTCAGCTTTGCCATGGCCTCATGATGGACTGGGTTCTTGACCATGTTGATGTGCTGAGCCTACTGACCAATACTGTGCTCTCAGTGTTTCCTTGTGCTCGGCTGTCTGTCTCCATCTGTTGTCTCTTGTCTTATACTTAGATTGGAAGCTGTTGGGGGCCGGGTCTGTCTTTGTTCTACAACAGCTAGCACAAGGGGGGGGGCCTGCTCTGTGACTGGTGCTATGGTAATACAAGTAATAACAAGTAGTTCTGGTATTATTATTAATTAATTAATTGTGTTATTGCCTTGGGATCCAGCCATAGATCAGTGTCCGATTGTATTGTACACACACACAACAAAAAGAGCTGCCTCCAAAACCTACAGCTAGAGTACAAGATGAGAAACAAGAGGTGAGTACAGCAAACACGGGAACACAAGGAAACAATACTGCTCCCGTTACTCCTATTGACTTGTACCTTATGGCATGGGTAGTGCCACTAACTGTGTGAAGGGGAAAGTACTACTCATTGTGAGTAAAGGGATCAGAATCTGTCCCCCTGACGTTCAGCTGAACTCTCTGTAAAATGGAGATATTGTCACCTGGCTCATGCAGGGAGAGTGAGACTTAATTCACTGAGGTTTGTAAGTGCTTGGATATCCTTGGAGGGCGGTTACTGAAATCCAAAGGTAACAGAGCCTGTGATATTGACATAAAATAAAGTCACCAATGGTTTGTATCCACTACAGTGTGCAATTGCATTATGACATGTTAATGAACACAATTGCAAATTGCAGAATAGCCAAGGAACAAATGGCATAAACAGGACTAGCAATAAGCTCTTTGTTCCTTGCTTATGCAACAGTTTACAATTGCTTGTGCTAGTTGGCATGTGTTCAAACATGATTCCCAACTGTAGTGTAGATGAGCCTTAGAGGGGAGACGGGTCAGAGGAAAGGATTTTCTACCAACATCTCTTCTTGCTTTCCCACCCACCTCAGGTGTATGCAAATGACATGATCTGCATACATCTAGTGATGTCAGAAACCCCACTTTATTGTGAGTCAAACCTGGGTCTGACATCACCGAAAGAGACCCAGCTGACCTATCAGAAAATGGCTTTTGATAACCAGTCAGGAATAATGAAGGTTTATGAGTGCATCAGGGAAGTGCACCAGGACCTGGAGAGGAAGCTGCCCCGTGAGGGTAAAACTCAGGGCACAGAACTGAGATTGAAAAGAGGTCAGACCTGGCTTGAAATCAGAAAAGGGCTTTTTTACCAATGCCCTTATTCACAGGGTGCAGGTGACCTGCGATAGCAAGGGAATAGTGGGGGAGGAGTTACATGCTGGAATAGATACAGACCTGGCTATCCCTAACATTTCTGGGTAGACATGGCAGGAAGCCAGAGGTGGGATGGGTGGCCTAATCAGTCTATGTACTTTGCCGTACAGACTGTGATGAGAACACACATCTAGCATTTTTAAAACTAAGGTCATGATTAAAATAGTTGCTGTTTGTGGGGGTATATGCCATACAGGACTTGGAGCCTGAAGAGATGCACTAAGCTATCCTTGCCATATTCCGCTCATTCACTCTTCTGGGCTGAGGGCTTTTTTCTGGGTGTGTTGTTGATGGGCTCTATTAACATGATTTTTGTCATTACCCTGAGCTGTCATGCTGAAGGGCAGGCGAGCAGACAGGATGCTGGATGTGGGCCATTTTCATGACAGTTTTGCAAGGCTGCCCTAGCAAATCTTATTCTGTGCTGCAATGTGCTCCTTGTCTAGATCAATATACTTGGGCTACTAGATGGATTGGAACATGAACGCTGGAGCTGCTAGCACAGGTGGGGAAACAGAGTGCATTTCCTCAGGAAAACTGGCAGAAAATCGTTTCTCTTTGTCATTGGAATGTCAACATTTTTGAAACCAGACCTAGTCTATGCCCTTTGCCCTGCAATGTCTGCCTACCCTCCTGCCTCTTGGCACCTGCTTGACATTTGGGAAGGTGAACAGGAAAGCATTGTTACTTCAGCATTCACCCAGATTTCAGTAATTTGGTGACGTTTCGCCCAATTTCTCCTGAATTCGGCACAGACACTTCAACAAGTTCTCCCAGACACTCGCAGGGGGGTTGGCTTCTGCAGAGTCCCTGCCCCGAGCCTTACAGGATGATTCAATGAGGCTGTACTCCATGCTAATGACGGGTTCATGGAATAGGGCATCAGTTTTCCGAGGGCCCTTTTCCCACAGGATTGGGATTTGAGCTCATTAGCTGTGGCAGTGTCTTGAACAGCCTGCAGGGATCCATCCCAGTGCTGCTCAGGAGAGTTGTGATGAACCTCTCTTTAGCTCAGAATGCTGCATAC
Source organism: Dermochelys coriacea (assembly GCF_009764565.3). Taxonomy (NCBI): domain Eukaryota; kingdom Metazoa; phylum Chordata; order Testudines; family Dermochelyidae; genus Dermochelys; species Dermochelys coriacea. The sequence goes on along the minus strand of NC_050075.1, from coordinate 36,635,262 downwards.
AGGAGCAGCAGCAGCACCTTCTTCCAAACATGATGGTCCTTTCTCAGTTTGGAATTTGTCCTGGCTCAGACAGCAAACCCACTGAAAGCAATGGGAGTAAAAAGTAGTCCTTTAGTAAACATATTCCCTGATGGCTAGAGATCAAAAAATAGGTTAATGGGATTTATTGTAACTAGAGCTAGTCAAGAAACCTTGGCTCCAAAAAGAGTTTGCTGAAAAGCATTTTTTTCTTGGTTTGCATTTTTCAGGTTTTCGATGAACCCCTCCGCCCCCCCAAAACTGGACATTTTTTAGTTGTCAAATTTGGGATTTTTGACCGAAATGGGAGAAATGTCAAATTAACTGCTCACAGGAAATGTCCATTTTGATGAAAAAGCCATTGAAAAAAGATTTAGAAAATTTTCAGCCAGCTGTAATTGTAACTCGCAGCCTGTATCCCTCTTGCAAGGCCTGTCAGTCTAACCTCGGCAAGTGTAATAACTTACCCATCATGGATCCTAGGCCCAGAAAGGCACTGAAGTTAAGCTGACTTCCTAAGCATCTGGTTTGGTCTCTGCAGAAGAACTCCATCCACTCTTGGCAGGCAGCAGCAGCCTTGTTGTTGGAAGCCTTATGTCCTTGCAGGACTGTGAGATGGCATTATCATCTGAAATATTTGAATGCTCTTTCTCATAAACTCACATCTGCTTACGAAGGTAGCTTGTTCCCAGGGCTTGCAATCTTTGTGTTATCGTGTTAGACACGCATGCAGGTTTTTCAGGAGCTTCCCTGTTTATTTTGAGCCCTTCTTAGTCTTATCTCACTGTTTTATTTGTGATTTCTTTATGTTTTATTGGTTCACTGACTTTCCTGGCCATTGTTTTAGTAGAGAATTGTGTGCTCTCAGTGAAAGGTGCTGGGTTCTTAGCCCTGGCGATTGTACTCCTCTCTCTGGCCACAGAACAATGGGCAAACATCCTTACATTGCCTTGCCAATGCGCCTCAACACTGACCTGGGCACACCACGTCTAAGGTTGAAAATGTTCCGGGCCTCCTTTTGGGGGTGCTGAAAAAAATTCAGATTAGTTCCCATACTGTATCAGTAGCGAATTTGCTTTTTTTGGGAGGCAAATACTTGCTCGCTGGAGCCCTGATTCAGCAAAGCATGTCAGCATGTGCTTAACTTCAACTGGATTAACTCTAAAGTGTGTATGTGAGTTGTGGGCAAAAGTGTCTTTAAGCCACCATTACACCCCTCAGATCCTGGAGATAGCTTAGGGTTGGGTGCAATATTAACTAAACACAGGTATGAGGAGGTAGTGTTTCCCGAGTGATTAGAGGTGCAAACTTGGATTCAAGACTCCTGGATTCTATTCCCACTCCTGTCACCAATTTACTGTCTGACCTCGGATCATTTACCCACCTCTCTATATCTTAGTTTACCCATGGGTAAAATACGAATAATACTGGTTAATATTTTAGTGTTTGTCTTAAAATAATTAAAATTTCTACAGAGTTATAGGATCCTGAGATGAAAGAGATAAAGTATTGTTATAATTTCAGCAGTATAAATGCTCAGAAATGACTAAAATCGTCCTATGGGGCAACATTTCCTATGAAAATAATGATCCGCTGTTCAGCCCAGGCCAGGGTAGAAATAGACTAGGTCTTGTCTCAGGAATATGCAGAAACACTTAGCAGTGCCCCAGTCAGGAGAGATGTTCTCTGCTCTGTCCTGACTACGAGGAGTTAATATGGTAGTGTGTGTTGTTATGAAGCAGCTTGCATAATACAGTTAGCTCCTGTACTGACATTTATAATAATAGTAATCGTGGACCTGTGATCAGGGCACCTTCCTTGCAGTCAAACACTGCGATTGCTGGTACCAGCCACAGGTTATAAACTCATTTTGGCAGAAGGCCATAAAACTCCTTCTCGCAGTGAGACATGGAGGCGTCTGGTGTCAGGCTGACACAAACCATTTGACAGGGGAAAGTTCCTTTCCCTGTGGGATTGTATAGGGCTGATCTCTTTAGCGGTATTAGGGGTACACAGAGGGGCTGATAACAGGCATTAATATTTATTGCTGTGGGGTTATTGGGCCTGCTGCTCACCCAAACTCCTTAGCCTGCTTTGGTTATTATCTGTTGAGTGCAACAGGTTTATCAGCAAGTTCAAGCATGTTTGGACTGCAAGGTCTTTCCTGGTGTCTGGAATGTGAAGTTGCTGCAATCCGCCTTTAGCATCATGCTCATCGCTCAAGGTACCGTTAGGCAGAATCCATCTCTCTGTCCTACCCCTCTGCTTTGGTTTATTGGCTGTTCATGAGGCCCCATTTCTCTCCCTCGCTCTGCTGGGGCAATGTTTCCACTGTGCAGGGATGGGAGGGGGGCAGGATAGCAGGAGTTCAAGGGGCCTCATGGTACAACCGTGTACAGTAGCTTTCTAGGGGTGGGCTGGGAATGGGCTAGTAGATCCAGGACTGTAGGAATTCTCTGGTACTTTGCTGGCCCATGGGAAACAGGCTGTAGAATGGTGATAGCCATTATGTGGCATGAGGGGAGCTGTCCTCCTCCTTCCCCTGTGGAGATCCCCAGTGGCCAAGATTTGGCATGCAGCATATTGGCCACTATGTTAATTTCTCACTGTATTCCTTAGCTTCTCAGTGAAGGCCAGGTAGCAACACACACACAACAGGCCTTCTATCAGGGCCTGCAGCCTGGCAGGTATTGGGCTGGAGCTCTCCTCAGCTCCCCACTGCACTACTATGGTGGAGCAGAGCATGTGCCCCCTCATGTATCTAATCTTTGTAACAATCACCCAGAAACCATGGTGATGGGCACAACATAAACACCTGCAATAATGTAGGTATACAGTACATGGAATCTAAAGCCAAACAGGCAGTGATGTAGGCTAGACTGTGACAACCTTTTACATTTAATAGGACTCTTCAGATGCCTGATACAACAGCCTCACTGAGAGTGATGGGAGATTTACCTGAGTAAGAGCTGCTGGATCTTTGCCAGAAACAGGGAATGGATTGCACGAGATGAATCACTTGATGATTACCTGTTCTGTTCATTTCCTCTGGGGCACCTGGCATGGGCACTGTTGGAAGACTGGATACTGGGCTACATGGACCTTTGGTCTGACCCAATATGGCCGTTCTTATGACCAACCCCACAGGGCCATCTGTGATTTTTTGGCTCCTGATGGTTTATTACCATAGGTTTCCAGCAGGCACATTCACACTGTTACTATTGTACAAACCACATAATCAAACAGGATAATAACTGCTATTTATGTGGCTTATTCTAATCATTGGACAAATGGAAACGAGGCAACAACGTGGTTAGATTTGTGATTAAATTTTATTTTATTTTCTCCAGAGTCACTAGCACACACAACCAAAACCAAACCAGTCTGGACAGAGACAAGGAGTTTGATACATAAAAAAACATGGCCAAAACAGTTTCTGATGAAGTTTCCTGTCTGAGGAAGGCTGCACATGCCTGCAACAAGACAATTGGAAAGTGTCTTCCTTCTTATTGTCACAGGAGACAATATTGTTGTAAGTCTCCATCTATGACGGGGTTGGGACTCACCAACGCAGCGCCTCCTGCTGTTCACTTTGGGAATTAGCTCAGTTCATGCGGAGCGCCCTCTGCCTGTGGTGTCCCATCTGTCTCTCACCCTTGATTGGCATCTCAACCAATGTTGCTCCCAGCTCACGGCATCCTCTTCAGGATGCTGTCCTCTGGCAGTGCCCCCAAGTCCACATTCACCCCCTTCCGGGGGTGGGTGGGTTAACAGCAGTCTTTATGTTCACCCCAGCTGCAGTTGCCAACCACATCCCCAAAGTCTAACCCCTTCTATCAGGGGTTGGGTGCAGTCCGCTATGGCCACTCCTGATGGCCGGGTGTAGTACAAGGGGGAAGGGGGGACCCAGGCCCACCCTCTATTCTGGGTCCCAGCCCAGAGACCCTCTGGTGGCAGCCTCCCTGCCCTCCTTTGCTGCCCTTGTTTGCCTCTCCTCCCTGGGCCGTTTCCCCTTTGGCCCCCTTGCAGGTCCTTCTATCAGGGCCTGCAGCCTGGCAGGTATTGGGCTGGAGCTCCCCGCTGCGCTGCGCGCTGGTCTCCTCCGCAAAGGAAACAGACCTTCTCCCTTGAAGGTCGGGGAGAGACTGCCTGCTCACTTCCTGGGTAGCCTTTATATAGGGCCTTGCCTAGCCCTGATTGGCTCTCTAGCAGACCCTTCCTGATTGGCTGCCACCTTGCGCAGCCGCTCTGGCCTGCTGTAGACCAATCTGGCATGGGGGTGGGACACTGCTCCACCACACCATCCCAAGGTGAGTGTGCTATTGGGGAGCTCTAGAAAAGCTGGTGAATGAGGTATCTCCTCATCAGAGTGTTGCTGCCTTTTTGAGAAGATCTCTGGCTCTCAAAGTATGCAACGTGAACACTTCCAGATGGAGTCACAAATCCTGTGGGAACAGGCTGAGCGTGTCAAGAAATGATACAGCTTCATGCAGAAAGAGTGATGTTTGGATAATTACAGTAGGTAATTAATTGAATAATAACACGATAACAGAAAGTACAGGACAAGCTGCTGTCATTTCCAGTGCACGTCCATTATGCGTGGGATAATTACAGAGGTCTGTGAGAGATGCTCCAGTTAAGGTGCTCCAGTTAAGGTATGAGAAGCTGGTTTCCGGATGTTGATAATTTTGCCAGGCTTAATTCCTCCAGGGGCCACACGGAGGTCTTCGTCTCCAAAGAGCATTTGTTGGTAGTTGTTTTTTCAGTTGTGTCAAACAATTTAGTTTGGCTCCTTTTTGACTTGAAAGGGAAGATGTCTGTCCCGTGAGCTTTGGAAAAGACAGGATTTGGGAAGGTTGGATGGAATGCTAGTGTTTGTCTCAGGCCTGCTCTCAGAGACCCCAACACAAACCTCCTGAGCCTGGTGCTAGGTGGAAAACATTGCAGCTGACCCAAGTCCTTCTTGTTCTGCTCTTTCTCTCATGCCCTTCTCTGTAATGACTAGGTGCCACCCACACAGATAAAAGACCCACCCAAATTCTATGCTGGAAAGGGCCCAAAATATCTGCCACTCACTTGGAATAGCCAGCCCCCACTGTGATCCCTGAGGTGATTGCTTTGCAGTGATAGTGACTATGAAATGTTAAGGGAGATTAGAGAGGGTATCAAAATAAAGAACTCAATAATAGTGCGAGATTTCAATTATCGCCATATTGACTAGGTACATGTCACCTCAGGACGAAATGCAGAGACAAAATTTCTTGATACTTTAATTGAGTGCTTTTTGGAGCAGCTGGTACAGGAACCCACAAGGGGAGAGGCAATTCTTGATCTAGTCCTGAGTGGAGCACAGGATCTGGTCCAAGAGGTAGCTATTACAGGACCATTTGGAAATAGTGACCATAATATAATAACATTTAACATTCCTGTGGTGGGAAGAACACCTCAACAGCCCGACACTGTGGCATTTACTTTCAGAAAGAGGAACTATGCAAAAATGGAGGAGGTTAGTTAAACAGAAATTAAAAGGTACAGTGACTAGAGTGAAATCCCTACAAGTTGCATGGACGCTTTTCAAAGACACCAAAATAGAGGCCCAACTTAAATGTATACCCCAAATTAAAAAAACACAGTAAAAGAACTAAAAAAGAGCCACCGTGGATTAACAACCATGTAAAAGAAGCAGTGAGAGATAAAAAGGCATCTTTTAAAAAGTGGAAGTCAAATCCTAGTGAGGTAAATAGAAAGGAGCATAAACACTGCCAAATTAAGTGTAAAAATGTAATAAGAAAAGCCAAAAAGGAGTTTGAAGAAAAGCTAGCCAAAAACTCAAAAGGTAATAACAAAATGTTTTTAAGTACATCAGAAGCAGGAAGCCTCCTAAACAACCAGTGGGGCCTCTGGACGATTGAGTTACAAAAGGAGCACTTAAAGACGACAAAGTCATTGCGGTGAATCTAAATGAATTCTTTGCTTTAGTCTTCACGGCTGAGGATGTTAGGGAGATTCCCAAACCTGACCCGTCCTTTGTAGGTGACAAATCTGAGGAATTGTCACAGATTGAAGTGTCATTAGAGGAGGTTTTGGAATTAATTGATAAATTTAACATTATCAAGTCACCAGGACCAGATGGCATTCACCCAAGAGTTCTGAAAGAACTCAAATGTGAAATTGAGGAACTATTAACTATGATTTGTAACCCGTCCTTTAAATCAGCTTCCGTACCCAAGACAGGAAGATAGCTAATGTAATGCCAATATTTAAAAAGGGCTCTAGAGGTGATCCCGGCAATTACAGACCGGTAAGTCTAATATCGGTACCGGGCAAATTAGTTGAAACAATAGTAAAGAATAAAATTGTCAAACACATAGAAGAACATAAATTGTTGGGTAAAAGTCAACATGGTTTCAGTAAAGGGAAAGCATGTCTTACTAATCTATGAGAGTTCTTTGAAGAGATCAACAAACATGTGGACAAGGGGGATCCAGTGGATTTCCAGAAAGCCTTTGACAAGGTCCCTCACCAAAGGCTCTTATGTAAATTAAGTTGTCCTGGGATAAGAGGGAAGATCCTTTCATGGATTGAGAACTGGTTAAAAGACAGTGAACAAAGGGTAAGAATAAATGGTAAATTTTCAGAATGGAGAGGGGTAACGAGTGGTGTTCCCCAAGGGTCAGTCCTAGGACCAATCCTATTTAATTTATTCATAAATGATATAGAGAAAGGGGTAAACAGTGAGGTGGCAAAGTTTGCAGATGATACTAAACTGCTCAAGATAGTTAAGACCAAAGCAGACTGTGAAGAACTTCAAAAAGATCTCACAAAACTAAGTGATTGGGCAACAAAATGGCAAATGAAATTTAATGTGGATATATGTAATGTAATGCACATTGGAAAAAATAATCCCAATTTTACATATAATATGATGGGGAGCTAATTTAGCTACAACTAATCAGGAAAGAGATCTTGGAGTCATCATGGATAGTTCTCTGAAGATGTCCACGCAGTGCGCAGCGGCAGTCAAAAAAGTGAACAGGATGTTAGGAATCATTAAAAAAGGGACAGAGAATAAGACAGAGAATATCTTATTGCCTTTATATAAATCCATGGTACGCCCACATCTTGAATACTGCGTACAGATGTGGTCTCCTCATCTCAAAAAAGATATACTGGCATTAGAAAAGGTTCAGAGAAGGGCAACTAAAATGATTAGGGATTTGGAACGGGTCCCATATGAGGAGAGATTAAAAAGAGACTAGGACTTTTCAGCTTGGAAAAGAGGAAACTAAGGGGGGATATGATAGAGGTATATAAAATCATGAGTGGTGTGGAGAAAGTGAATAAGGAAAAGTTATTTACTTGTTCCCATACTATAAGAACTAGGGGCCACCAAATGAAATTAATGGGTAACAGGTTTAAAACAAATAAAAGGAAGTTGTTCTTCACACAGCACACAGTCAATCTGTGGAACTCCTTGCCTGAGGAGGTTGTGAAGGCTAGGACCATAACAGGGTTTAAAGGAGAACTAGATAAATTCATGGAGGTTAAGTCCATTAATGGCAATTAGCCAGGATGGGTAAGGAATGGTGTCCCTAGCCTCTGTTTGTCAGAGAGTGGAGATGGATGGCAAGAGAGAGATCATTTGATCATTACCTCTTAGGTTCACTCCCTTTGGGGCACTTGGAAGTGGCCATTGTTGGCAGACAGGACACTGGGGCTGAATGGACCTTTGGTTTGACCCAGTATGGCCATTCTTATGTTCTTAACTGGCAGTTGCTTGGCTGTTCTGTTGCTCTGCAGGGAACGAATGCACAAGGAGATGGGTCTCACAGCCAATGGTCCCTGGATGGGTGAGGGAGTAGCATTCCTGAGCAGGCAAGTTGGCCGCAAGGCAAGTGGTCTGCTGTCCCTTGGTCAGGTAAAATGGTCACCAGTTGTGGAGGTGGGGGGAGGAGGGAGTCTTCTACTGGGAATGCCCAGTCACCAAAGGTTTCGGCCAGGGGCTGTTGCCTGCAGTGTTCCCTTGACTGCAGCAGGGAGACACAGATGGAAAGGTGGTATCTGAGACAGCTTAGGTCTAGCCCATGATAGGTCAGCGCTGTGAATTGTACAGGGAGCCAATGGGGAGGCAGGCTTTCCTTGGGCCCTCCCGCTCCTGACCAGTGAACTAGCTATGGTTTCTGTTCACCTTTTTGGTCAAACCCAAGTAGAATGTGTTTCAATAGTTTGGCTGAGTCGCTGGCGCTGAGAAGCATCCATCCTGAGGAATAATTCAAGGCCGCTGGGTTTCCCTGGGACTGACGAGACTGTTGTTATTATGCTTGATTTTCTCTGTGGCCTAGGAGATAGCTGGGTCATTGGCTGGACATTTGGGTTGGTCAAAGGGTCCACTGAGAGCAGTTCTGCTGGCTGGGATCTAGCAGAGCCTGTGGCAGAGAAGAAGACAGGCCTCTTGGCCTCAGTCAGAGCTATGCCAGAGGAATCTATGAGCTGCTTGTACCCTAGTCGGTCAGGCTCAGGTTGAGTGTCCTGCCACTAGTGCTCAAGTTGTCTGTGCTTACACTTCATCAGACAGTCTAGGTGCCCTATGGTAGTGGTGTGGAGAAGGAGGACATCAGGGGCCCAGTGCATCAGTTGCGGGGGGTGGGTGTGGGTGGAGAGAGGAAAATCGCTCAGTCCTTATAGAGTCAACCTGCCGACTGGGTAAATGCTCAGCAAGCTGGTGATGTCAATGGGGGGAGAATACCAGCTTAGGTGCTCAGAGGGGTATCACTGCCTATGGAACATGCAGATTCAGCACAGACTGGAGAATGGCAGTGACAGGCAGCCCCCGGGGGGTGGCTCCAAAGGCCTCCCTGCCAGAACATCTCTGATTCGTTGTTCAGCCCCAAGTAGTGGCAAACAGCCAACCAAAAGGCTTGATTTTGCTAGAGGGTGGGAGCTTCACGCATCATTGCAAGGCTGGCCCAGCCCAAGTCCGGTCACTCACAAAGATGTCACTAGAGTCAGTGACATTGAAGTTGTGACTGTGCAAATTGCTGTTTCACTGAATGTCTCAGTGTAAATGTGGACTCCACCATGGGTTGGCAGGGCAGTGTCACGTCTGTCAGCCCAGGAACAATGGCAGGTTGTTAGAATTTAGTGCCTGCACAATAGGTATGCTAAAGAGGTTGCCTGAGCAGGAAAATTAGTTCTTCCCAGTTTCCCTCAACATGGGTCTGGGGTGGAGAATTGAAAGTAACCAGCAGCAAAACAAAGAGGCCAAGGTTGTGATGCTAACCTTTAAAAAGGACTTCTGGGGGAAGACTCAGAGAGACACACAGGAAGTTTTGGGCAGAAGAGGGGAAGGGGATGGACTGGCAAAGGTCAGAGAAGGCTGTGGGACAAGGCTCCATGTTTGAAGCCATGTACTGTAGCCAAGATGCCTGATTCTAGACAACTCTGGTGCCAGCTAGAGTTGCTAATTCTGACTGATGCTATTTTGGGAGATTTTTTTTTCCAACATGATGTAATGTCATTTTCTTAAAATATCCTATTAAAATCTCCTGGATTGCTTTCAATAGTCACTGGGAGATCAATGCCGATTATGGGAGACTCCAGGCCAATCCTGGAGCGTTGGCAACCCTAGTCCCAGCCCAAAGAATGCTTGGGATTAGTGAGGCAGGGAACTGTGAGTAGGGTTTACTATCGTATGGATCTGTGTATTCCTTGTGCTTTTCAGGAAAGAGCAATAATGTAGTAGAATCCTGTGCAAAGTGTCTTTGCGCTTCATGAATTACACTATTCGCGTGCCTGTTGACAAAATAACCTATGGGTCCAGCCCATCGCACAGACGGAGCTCTGGGAGAGGCTCCGTTTATGTTCTGGGGCAAGTCTGAGGTCTCAGCACTGACTCCAGGCAGTGGGTAGTGTGATCTATCCCTCAGCAGGGGGTGCCAGAAACAAGGTCTGTACCCTGCGAGGGTGACCAGAGGCCCAACGACAGCGGCAATACCTAGACTCCGTTCACACCCTGGGGACTTAAAACACCCAGGGACTCAGCAGTGGGATCCTCTCAGAACAGCCTGGTGAGTGGCCAAGAGGGGGTGCTGACTGGAGCTGTGACATGCGGACATGAGCGTTAGGTTGATTTCCAAGGGCGCTGCCTGACATGTCAGGGCTGTGCTGGTTTCTGGGGCCCGGACACGTCAGCTTCATTTCCAGAGGCAAACCACTCCCAACATTTTATTGCGTGCTGGGTAGATGTGGGAAATGTTACAGACACGAAAGTGTCCACATTTCCCCAGACTTGGGACCCTTAGCCCAGGCCAAATGGAGGGCGTTGCTGCCTGTAAAAAAATCATTGCAGGAGAAGGGCCTCCAGGCAGAATTTTTATTCCCTGCCAAATAATGGGTCAAACCTGTAAAGAAAGTTTATTTGTGCTGGGATCATGAATCAGCAGGAAAAATTGTGGATGGGTTTGCCAAATGGAGGACAACCAGAGGCAGTCTCAAGCACCAAATCATCACTGCCCTGAGCGAGCGGTACTCCGCCAACATGATAGGGATGGCCCTGCTTACTTTGTTAGTACATTTAGTCCTGGGACATTGGGTACTTACCATGGGCACATAATACGTTTATTCAACTGTACTCTGACAATATTGCTTGTGAAGTGTTTGCCATTTTCACCAATACCTAGTTTGGTCTAGTTACATGTTGTTCTTGTGCTATTACTTGTTCTCCAAGGAGTGTCTTCCCGGAGGGTGAGAGCAAATGCATCGCACGTGTGGAAAACATACAAATTTGTGATAGCACCTTTACCGTTTTTGTGGGGGTCTTTCTGAGTATTAGCTACAAATGGCTAAATGTTTGGGCGTTAAATGTTTCTCAGTGAAAGAAATAGGTTAACTTGAAAAGTCAATGGTTCCTCATTGGCACAGTTAGACGATCTCCTAGTTAGACTATCTGTGGGACACCACATGCAGGCCTGAATAAATACATGGAGGACATGTCAGGTAATATGCATTTGATCTTCTAAATGAGCGACATGTAAAAACTACGGGCCAGACTCTGTTCCCAATGACAACCATGTGACTTACTGCAGAACTTAGTCTGATAGTTAATCAATATAATAAAATTCCAGGATTGTCACCATTTTGTGCATCGCTCTGAAGCCTAGACTGTTGGTTGAGTCAGGGTGAAGAGGTGGAGACAGCTGCAAGCACGGCTGAGAGCTCTTTTTGTTCAGAATAGCCCCAGGTTCAATCACCACTGGGATTCACAGTCTGTTCCCATTTAATTTTTAAGTTCTCAGCTATGTTGACTTTACAAGTTACACCCATACAGTGTACAGCTGCAGTAAGACATGTATCTATGCCATGCAAAGTGTCACCATTGCGTTATCAGATGTTACTTAACCAGTCATCACCTTACTCTACAGCTAATTTGTATGCAATAATTTCATGGTTGTATGAGGGAAACTGAACAGATGGTGGATGCAATAGCATGGGCTTTCAGCTGCTAGGTACTTATTAAAAGGGATGATTTACCAGCAGTTACCCCTTTCCCCTTCCTGGCGTTGCTTCCACAGTCACACTGTAGGCATGCCGTGCCTAGCCACGAGGCCACAGACCTGCTTTTGAGCAGTATTTGCAAGATAGTGAGAGCATACAGTTCTTCTGATCCTGATGTTCCCTGGTTTGATGGAGACAGTGAGAGGTCTGTTTGGTGGCCACTCCAGCTAGTGGATAGAGAGGAGCCGAGGGGCACTCAGATGGAGTTATGTATGTTCGTTAATTGCCAACTACTGCAGAAGAATGGTGCCATGGCTCTGAATCCTCCAGCAGGGCCCTATGGAGGCTTTATCAGGAAAGAGAACATGAAAGTAGATGTGGTTTATATTCTAAAATGCTGTGATCATTCTGTAGACATGATTCACTGCCTGGATCCAGAGCCAATCTTCTGCATCCACAAAGTCACAGCCCTCTGTGATTTAATGGACTCCTGAAAAACCCAGCTAGTCTCAGCTTTCACTTTCTCCTTGGAAGGAAGGTTTAAATCCTTGTCCTGGTGCCAACACGCTTGAAACAGAAAGCTGGTAACAGGATTGAAAGTCTGAGCCTATGAATTCTCCTCAACGTTGCTAACACTCCCTGTACAGTAAGCGAGAGAAAGCCTCCAGGACCTGTAAAAAGATCCCACTGTTTTGGGGAAGAGGGGCAGGCCATTGGCAGGTCTGCAGTACGGTGAAGTGAGGTTTCTGCTGATGGTGCTAAGCTGGTTTGCTGCCTGGGTGTTCCTTGTGAGAACTATGTACCTCAAGTTTGCAAAGAACCATGTAGCCATATGAATGCCAATTGCCCCAGAAAGCACTAAAGGTATGGCTACACTGCAGTTAGACTCCCATGGCTGGCTTCTGCCAGCTGACTCGGGCTCACCTGGCTCTGACTATAGGGCTGTTTAATTGCAGTATAGACGTTCTGGCTTGGGAGGTGGCCCAAACACTTGGACCTTCCTGACTGCAGGGTCCTAATGCCTGGCTCCAATCCGAGCCTGAATGTCTACAATGCAATTTAACAGCCCCACAAGCCTGAGCCCCGCCAGTCCACGGCAGCTGGCAAGGGCCAGCCATGGGAGTCTAATTGCAGTGGAACCCTGCCCTTAGAGACCAGACTCCAAGGTAGGTGGAAGCTGTCCATACCATGGAAGCTTTATAAGCCTCCAGAAACCATGTGTGTGTGGACAGTGGCTCCTGGACCCCTCCCCATCCTTTCATGTGAAAATCAGTTACATTCTGGGGGGACCCTGAAGGATTCTCACAGTGACCGTCCCTCAGGCTGGCTTAGTGTTGTGATCAGAGTGGGCAGGAGTTGATTACATTTGGAGATAGCAGACTAAAAAATGGCTTTGCAGGGCTGGACCATATTCGCTTCAGTGTGCTAAGGATCAAAAAGTCACTAAAATAATAATTCTAAAAAAGACCAGCTTTCTCCAGTGTTCTGGTATCCAGGAGCATGTGAGGGATAGCTCTGTGCATTGCCCCTCTGCTGACTGCGGAGAGGAGCTGTAGAATAGGGGCTGGGACTATGAGATCAGTCCAGAGAAGGAAGCAGAAACAGCATGTGCTTCTGTCACTTTGCACTGATCTCCATCTTCTGCCGGTGTTGAGGTTACTTCACTGGGCAATATGGCAATGAGTCAATGCCTGGAAGGAGTTCTGTGCGTCAGCTAATGATGCTGAGAGTTTTTATTTTTGTGGCAGGGCAGACTTATGTCGCCATCAGTAATAATAATTTATATTTATGCCATGCCTTTCATCTCTGCAGATCCCAAAGCCCTTTAGAACCTGGAATGTGGGGAACCTCTTGACCAATAATGGTGTGGAATGTAGCAGCTGTGATCACCAGGAAGTGAAGACAAAAACTGGCTGCCTCCTCCAGCCACTAGCCAAGCAACAAGACAGAGAATACAAGACTGCTTCTTCCTCCGGTGTCTTGCAGCCACGATTACTCACTGATCCCCACATTAAACCCTTCCAACCAGCCATGACAGTTCTAAGCCGCTGTATTTGGCGATGCACAGACCAGCTCTTAGGTTTTCATGCCAGCACCCTCTATTATTATTAATTGCTATTTGTATTGTGGTAGTGCCTACGGGCCCTTCTCAGGAGCAGGCCCCATTTTGCTGTCAGTGAGAAAAGTGAAGCAACTGTTCACAGTGCTGCGAGCTCCTTAGACAGTGTAACAAGGCATTGCCCAGTGTTTGGCAGTAGTGCCAGGAAATACAGTGAACCTGAACAGCCTTCTGGCACTGGCTGGTACTGACACACCTGCGCTTGGGAGCCTCTCCAGATTTCACTTCAGATGCTAATTGTGTCTGTGGTTCAGCCAAGCTTTGTGTTAACTCTTTGTGTGCAGTTTTTATGCATACGCATTCGCTGGCACCAGACCTTCCCTGCTCCACTGAGCTGAACTGGCTCCTCAAAGAACCAAGCAGGTAGCTTGCAGAATGCTCTGTGACCTCCAAAGAGCTTTTCAGGGGCATGGGGTGGCCTGGTTCATGAGGACAGGGTGCACGCTGGAGAAGAGTAGTGAGGAGACACATGGTAGATAGATAGATAGATAGATAGATGGGTATGTATGGGATGGATGGATAGAATACTTTTGAGGAAAAGGAGAACCCATTGTCTGGTCCCTCATCATGTGGAAGAGACTTCATTTCCCTTGGTGTTTCTCTGCATCTCAAAGCATAAAGTATAGTTTTCTGTACATTTTGACTCTAAACTTTGATCAGGGACCATTTCTTTGCTATATGTTTGTACAGTGTATAGCAAAATGGGACCCTGGTCTCTAGTCCCTACAGTAAATAATAATATATTTTTATTGATAAATTATGTACAGTGTGGAGTTTGGCAAAAGTTCCTTTTTTTCTAATATTTTTTCAGTCCCCATGAGCTGTAAAATAATGTACCAATGAATCCACTGAAATTCCCAGAAATAAGGGAAAAAATGAGCAAAACTAATGGCAAATACACACAGTGGCTTTCTCCCCACCACCTGCAAAGGGTAACTGATAAACTTTTGCAATTCTCTGCTGCAGGAATTACAAGAAAAAACACAGTGATGTGGCTTCCAGCATTATCTTGGAGCATAACAGGGAACAGATTATTGGCCTACGTTTTGGGAAGGGGACTGGATCTCCCTCTCTGCAGGGTAACCTGTGAGGAATGCCCCTCTTAGCCTAGTTAATGCCGTGTGCTTAGGGCCCCTATTTATTTTAGGCTGAACAGATCACTATGAGGATGAATTCCTTGCCCTAAAGAGCTCACAGTCTAAATGGATACATATATGGGCTTTATCTGCAGCAAGGCAGATTCAGTTTAGATATTAGGAAAAGCTTTCTAATTCTAAGGGTAGTTAAGCTCTGGAACAGGCTTCCAAGGGAGGTTGTGGAATCCCCATCACTGGAGGTTTTTAAGAACAGGTTGGATAAATAACTGTCAGGGATGGTCAAGGCTTACTTGGTCCTGACTCAGTGCAGGGGTCTGGACTTGATGATCACTCAAGCTCTCTTTCAGCCTGACATTTCTATAATTCTATGATATAGATGGGTGCAACAAATATGGTTAGTGAGAGTGCTGAATGCCTCTCATAGCTTGGTTAATAAATAATAATTAATAATTAATAAATAACTAGCTCTTATATAGCACTTTTCCTCCATAGATCTCAAATTGTTTTACAAAGGAGGGCCGAATTATTATCCCCATTTCACAGATGGGGAAACTGAGGCACAGAGGGGGATGTGCTCATTTCTTAAAGTGCTGGAACTGGGTTAAAATCCTTTCCAGGTCACCTGTAGGCACACTGGTGGGTGAGCTGCCCTTGACAGAAATACTTACAGATTAAAAAGAACACAGGTGTGAAGAGTACTGAGAAATGCCATAGGAAAGCAATTCTCCAGAATGAAGGAAGAAAACGAAACAGTGAGAGCTGCTTAAGGGCTCGAAGGGCAGAAAAGGGTAGTTCCTAGAAAGTGAAAAGTCCCTTCAGAAAGACTTCTCAGTCAGACTTCCGCCAAGTAACATGAGAGCGGCAAACTTAGAAACTTTATTTTGCTCAGTGTGCAAGAGAAGACATCCCACTGTGATGGGGCAGACGGGTCCCACACTGCCAAGGGGAGACTTAATGAGAACCTGTGGCCTCAGCTGGCCTCACCCTGCTACCCGGGCAGCAGCTGTCAGGCAGAGAGAGGGAGATAAAAGGAGGACACCTGGCCCAGTTCAGGAGTGGCTGGGAAGGAGAACAGACATCTACTTCTCCTGGTGTGAGAGAAGCATGGTTTCAGCCCCGAGACTGACTTAGCTAGCTGGTCGAATAAACCTCCTGGTGGAAGAGACAACTGGGTGCTGGAAGACCAGCTGAAGTACTGTTCATTTGACGACCCTGTTTTGACTTGTGGATTTTCCTGATTTCTTTTGGACCTTAGTCCTCTGGAAGGGGTAGGACTGAAGCGTGCCTTGAATGGAAGGCAAAAGCTCAGCTACATTGGACCTCCAAGAGACAGCCACCTACCAGCAGAGCCTTGTGACTGGCTGAGTTGTGCCTGGATGGGCCACAAAAGGGTACTGCAGAAGCAAATTAATCACACCTGGATGGAGCGGTGGCAAGCCCACTCTGGAGGGAGAAAAGGACATTCTAGTGATGGCTGAATTGTGTGATGAGAACCTTGAATGGCCTAAGGATAATAGAGAGCAGGGGAGGCCCAGAGAACCGAATGCTGAAGCTGATGTGGGGGAACTCTGCTCCAGTGCTATATGAAGGGCAGGTTGCTTGGATAAACCAATTACATGATTTGCAACCTAGGGAAGAGGCCTTGATGCCATGCCATTGGGTGGAATCTCCTCTGTTGCTTCCCAGAGATGTTTTTTCAGGGGCAAAGACAATGTGCATGGAGAGCAGCTCTGTCTCAGGAGGCAGGGTTCCCAGGATGGGTGTGTTGAGCCCAGAGGTATTCCAGCTGACATGTCATTCTAAGGCTCTGTCCCAGCCATGGCTCTGGCTTACCTCTAGGTGTGCAGTCCCCAGGCCATTGTACCTAAGTTATTGATCCTACAGCCATGGGTTGAAATGCTTTTTGTGGGATAGAGAACTGGAGTTAGGGTTAGATTCTAAGACAGAAGAGACATGCCATTGGATCTGAGCTCCTGTATCATATAGGCCATTGGACTTCCCTGAATTAATTCCTGTCTGAACTACAGCTATCCTTCAGACACACATCCAACTTTGATTAAAAAATTGCCTCTGATGTAGATCCACCACAGCCCATGTTCCTACGGTTACTTACCCTCACTGTTAAAAATTTGTGCGTATTTTCCAGTCTGAATTTGTCTGACTTAAACTTCCAGCCATTGGATCATGTTAGACCTTTTCCTGCTAGACTGACGAGCCCATTATCAAATATTTGTTCCCATGTAGGTACTTACAGGCTGTAATCAAGTCACCCCTTAACCTTCTCTTAGACTCAAGGAGTTCGGTCACTATAAGGCATGTTTTCTAAGAGCTCTTCTCTGGTCTGTCTCCAGTTTATCCACACCCTTCTTGAATTGTGGG
Organism: Dermochelys coriacea; assembly: GCF_009764565.3. Lineage (NCBI taxonomy): Eukaryota > Metazoa > Chordata > Testudines > Dermochelyidae > Dermochelys > Dermochelys coriacea. The sequence goes on along the minus strand of NC_050075.1, from coordinate 36,618,156 downwards.
CACCAGAACTGGACAGAGGATTCCAGCCATGGCCACACCACTGCCCAGTGCAGACATACAATAACCTCTCTGCTCCTACTCGAGATTGCCCTATTTATACATGCGAGGATCCCTGTAACAGGATAGATGACATGAGCTGGAGAGCCTGGGGCTAAGCCAACCTGGTTTACATGGTGAGCCCCACCTCAGAGGAATCGGGCTTCTAGTACCAAAGAAGGGGGGAAGCTCAGGGAATTGCAGCGTTGCCTGTAGACACTGGCAAGGAGTAAGAAGTTTCCTGAATCAGCAGAGCCAAAGCAGAAGAAGGAGAGTGTGAGGAAAGCTCTCCAGGCAGGGCGGCCCGGCAGGGTCTGCACAGGCCCTATGGGAAAGGCCTGTGGAGAAGGACAAACTCCAGGCATGTGTTGGGGAGTAGGAAGTCCCTCAGGGAGGAGGGGCTGTGCCCAGCTCCAGCTTCAATGGAGATGGCTACTCATGAGGCAGTTGCATTAACCCCTTTGGCCCTATGGTCGTACTGGGAGCTCATGTTCAGCTGATTATCCTTCATGGCCCAAGATGGGTTCCCTTTCCACGGCCCTGCCATGGTGCCGTGAATGCTAATGTGGAGTAGGCTGGCCATCCTCATGATGCCTCGCTGACCATGGTGCTGTAGGTTTACTGACATTACGAGCCCGGCTGTGGGTCCATGCGGGAGAGCAGGCTGAGTTTGCTGCATTAAGGTGCAATATCTTTTGCCCTCTTTTCACACCTGAGCCATGTGGCTGACAAGTAGAGACGGTGTACTAAGAGAATGGTTCCCCCAGCAGTTTGTGTCTCTTCAGCAGCAGCAGGAATCCTACCTCCTCCAAGTATTCTTTTGGGCTGGGAGTTTCAAAGGAGCCTAGGAGAGTTTGATGCTCAGCTCCCATTGAGTGCCAATTGGATTTGGGCACCTAACTCCCCTAGGTTCCTTTGCAAATCCCAAGAAAGAGCCATGGATCAGTACCTAGAGAGCACCAGCAGCACTCAGTCTTGCTCTCTGAGGCGTCATTCCAGGAAATGAGTTGGTTTCTCACAACATGATCCTAGGTAGAATTTGGGGGCTCTTGTATTACAGAGTTCTGCAATCAGGACTGTTTCCCATCTGTGGGATTTTTCTTGTGTTCTTCATTTTGTGCTCCCCAATTTGTGCCCCTGCAGCTACTCATGATTCTTGTAGCCCTTTCGGGCACTGTGCCATTGTCTTTTAGAGAGGGGAAGCTGCAGTGCCTTCCAGACAGAGTCGTTTTTCACTTGATCTCCAGTTTTTACCATAAACATTTTCTTGGACTTGTAGCATTTACCTGCCTATCCTTAGGTTCTGCACAGGGTAACGGTTTGTCTGCGCCAGGCAAAACTTCTTTCCCTGCTATGAGGCCTGAAAAGGACTCGAGAACCTTCCACAAAACATTTTCATGTGACACTATGAATCATAGACACGTCCCCAACAAACAGGCAGCAGCCCCCTTCCCTGTGTGTTAGGGCTCAGTGCATTCAGGCTGCAGCCCTGCAGGAGAGAGCTGTCGGACCACCATACCAGGGATGCGAGAGGCATGTTGCATGGAGCTTTGACTATGGTCAGTCACTTAGGCCCAGATTTTTAAAGCTATTTAGGCATTGCTGTGCATAGCATTGCCAACACTTAACTGATTTAGGTGCTAAAATCTCATTTTCGAAAAGGATTTAGGCACTGTACCATGCCACTGCTGACTTACGGCCTGACAAGGCCTAGGTGTTATGGCCCTGACATAAAGCATGCATCTGGCCTGCTGGTTTCATCAGTGCTGTGTTTCTATGCTCCTCCTGACCGGACCTTGCCCACTTTGTGGGGCCCTCTGGACACAAATGCAGATGAGATGTGGGTTTGGAGATCTGCCCTGAGCTCCCGTTTGGTGCAGAGGCTGCAGTCAGGCTCTTTAGTTAATTAATGATGACAGATTCTGGAAATCCATCAAGTGGATCTGAGGAATTGTGCTAGGATCTCAGGGTATCCTGTGGTTTTCATATTGGGAAATCTCAGGGGAAGATCGTGCCATCCTACCTGACGTTGGGCAGTATTTTATTACTATTACTATTGATTTCAATGAGACTTCTTGAGGAGTAAGGTGCTACTCAGTGAGAGTAAGGGTGGCATAATCGGCTTTGAATGGGTAATGAATTGGTTTTCCAATACGCCTATTAAAATGGCTCCGTAACTGCTTGAGAATCAATTTGTCTTTGTGTTTTAAATGCCACACCCACCCCACAAAAATCTATAAGAATGCTAAGCTACAAACCTATCATGAATGCTGATGAACTGAACATGCCCCGAGTCATAAAAGGGAAACATGCCCAGCTTAAGAGAGGCATTCTCCCCTCAATGCATCACCATTTTATGCTACCAGCTCCTACTAATGCCAATGCAGGAATCCCCGAGAGGAGGATTTGCTGGGTATTGAAAGGCTGTTTGTTCATTGAACAAAAGTGCGTTTAGTAGAAAGCTAACTGCAGTGGGAATGACTGGCAAATCCAGCTTGGAAATGCAGTTTGCAGAAAAGATTCAGGGAGCCACTCGTATGCTCTTCTGCATCACTTTGGTTCCTGTGTGTGGATAATTGAGATACGAATGGAAGGAAAACATGAAACAAAAAATGGGAAAGGGAAAGCAAGGTCCCAGCGCAGGAATAATCCATTTATTATAGTGCTAAGTGGAAAAGAATGTTACTTGCTAATATCAATGCACAGATGGGGAATACATTCAGCAATATTCATTATTGTAAGGGGTCTGACACTTCATTGCTATTTGAGGACTTTTCAGTCCACTCAAACTGTTGCTATCAGCGATCTCAATGTGACTTTTAAAGGATAGAGTTCCCAAGATAGGAAAGCACCAGGTCACCGTAATTTTATCACAGAGGAAACTGGAGATGAAAGGGTTTTCTCATTTCATGCTCCTGGATTTCTCTGCCTGAGGAGAAGCGCTCCATTGTCATCAGTGCAGACATTTGACAAAGAGGTCACGTTTACAGCTTTGGGGGGGATGTTCTCTCCTCCTCTGCTCTGATAGCAGCTCTGGCTCCTCCTTTGCCTTAACTCCCCCGTGCTAAGTGTTTTCTCTCTTCTAGCATCCCGTGACAGTGCTTCTTCTGGTAGTAACAATTTCAGCTTGGCTGTTTATGGCAAGAAGGGTCATTCAATGTTTACTTTGTGAATGATGATCAAGCAGAGTGAAGAGGCAGCTTCCTGACTCTTATTTACATTGTCCTGGCCACTGGGGAAAATAAAAAGGCAAATCTCCGTAGAGGTTATCTCCGTAGGGCAGCATTCCCTGACACAAAAGGCCCAATCCCACAACAAGATGGGCTGAAAGTTGCACCCTGACCAAGGCAAAGTGCACAGGCAGCAGCAGAGGGACACACACACTTTCCTGAGTGAGACGGCAAACCGGATGGAACCTGTGCTACTAGGCACAAGCTCCTGCTTGCTTTTTTTAGGGAAGGGAACACTTCTTTGATTTCACAGCCCTCCCCAGACCCTGTCCTGCTGCCCCGCCCCCTTCCCAAGCAGAGAGTTTCACTCTAGTCTAGGTGACCTGATGGGAGATGGCAATGGACTAGATTGTTTGAGAGTTAGCTGGCTAAGCGATCTCCTGCCAACTGGCAGCTTTTGTCTCTGAGGTTCAGAGAGGTAGCGTGATTTGTGCACTCGGTCACTGACAGGTCTTGGTTGACAGCTCCCTTCTTGTTTTGTAAAAATTGGTTGCTAGTTGAGACATGTCGAAGTTTTGAAAGAGGGAATTTTGTTTCTTGTACAGTTTCCTGTGAAAGGTCACAGTGCCGCCCACAGTGCCACTCCGGGTAGATAAACACACACAGCTGCTGCAGCTGTGACTGACGCAAATCAGGCAGTCTGAAAGCACGCAGGATCACCATGGAGCGCCAGGGATGGGATCTACAACAAGCTCTGGGGGGGGGGGGGGAATCTTTACAGAGTACTGTAGCAGATCACTGACTCACCGCCATGGCGCCTTCTGCTGGTCAACCTTGGAATTAGCTCAATTCCAGCACTCGGAGTGCCTCCAGCAGGCTGCTGTCTCTCCTGCCTCAGGCTCCTGTGTCCCTCCCAGACCCATTCCCTCTTATCTTGGGGTTCTTCCCACAGCAGTACCCCCACACTCTGTGTCTCCCCTCCCAGGGGAATCCCCAATGCTCTAAGCCCACCTTACCTCAGTGACTACTGCCAGTTGTCATCTAGCCTCCTTTCTCTGGGGCAAACTGCAGTCTGTGATGGCCACTCATCATTGGCAAGGGGATTGGCAAGCCTATCCCCAGGCTGCACCTCTGCAGCCCCAGTACCCCCTTAGGCCTTAACAAGGCCTCAGCCTGGGGATTTGCCAGGCTGGAGCTTCCCAGCACTTCTCTGCTTCAGGTACCCTGTGCTCCCAGGAAGCTAGGTCCTTTCCACTCCAAAGCTGCAGTGAGCCTCTCTGTCTCCTGGCTCACTGCCCTCTTATCAGGGCCAGTTGTGCCCTGACTGAGGTAGCCACACGTGGGGCCAGCTAGCCAGCCAGCCTCCCTCCCTCAGCTGCTCTTACTTTATCCCTTTTCTAATTGGGTCCCAGCAACAGCCCTCTCCAAGGGCTGCTTTTAACTCCCTATCTCTTGGAGTGGGGCAGCAGCCCCACTACAAGCACTGACTCTATGTGAGATCACTATTGTGTCAGGTCCAGACAGGATTGCTAGACGGTGCCAGCTCTGTATGGGATAGGTATAAGGTGCTGTCACTAAGGGGATCAAGAGATTGCTAGAGAGTGCCAGCTTTCTGCAATGTAAACTTCCATTAACATAGCCTCAGAGCTGAGAAATGTCCAAATTGGGGAGTTAAAAAGCTCTGCTCTTCCTGTCACTCATACCAGTTTCACATCAATCTTGCACAGGGTTCAGCCCTGAATGTGCAGCCTGTCTGAGTTAGCATTGGGCTAGGAACACTGGCTTTGGCTAGCACATATTTCAGCTTTAACATTATGTTCATGAAATATTTTGTATTTAATTCCCCTAATTTTGGTTTAATGAAAGAAAGAGTGAGTAAGTAAAAGGGAATTGGGGGGAGGGGAAAAAGAAATAGAAAAAAAAGGGCCGGGGCTTTCAGCCATAAACAGCTGCATCAGCGTGGAGCCTATATCATCCCTCCATCCCTATAGTTCTGTGGGCCTGTTTCTCAACTTGTGCACTGTGCTTTTACTCTGGTGTAATACAGTTGATTTCAATGGAGTTACTGCTGGCTTACGCCACTATAACTAAGAGCAGCATCAGGTCCTAGAGCACGCTGCTGCTGCTGCTGTTGTGCTACAGTCCTTGTGCTTCTGCTACAGTTTTGAGCCCACGTGGTACTTTTGTTATTAACAGGGCCGGCCCCAGGCCCCAGAGTTCCAAGCAGATGCTTGGGGCGGCAGTTCGAAAGGGGCGGCAGTTCCTCTGCCTGCTGCAGCAAATCGGTGGCAGCTTCTTCCTCTTGTCGTCCGCGGCAGCAGTTTCTCTCAGTGTTTGGGGCGGCAAAAACTGTAGAGCTGGCCCTTATTGTTAAGCTTGGAAAGGTTTGATTTTTGTTTGCTATGGGTTCTGGTGGGTAATATCGATGCTCATCTCCAAATATTCTTGTTTTTTACTGATTCAAAGCAATGATTCTCAAGCCCTAGTCTCACTGGAGTGTTGGCTGATCACATGCCACTGGCTCTCCTTGTTCTCAGCTGCTTGGTTGCATTACATGACAGCCAAAAATACACTCAGTGCTTTCCTAATTGTCCATTGGCTAGGTAAGGAATTGCTAGAGTGGCCAATGAGATATTATGTGATGGTGAATGAAAGAGGGGGTGATCTGCACCATTGAGGGTAGGTGGGGAAGTGTCTATGGAACCACCTTTGTAAAGTTCAAGTACTGCAAAACCTGAGAACATGTCACTAAAAGGTTTTCACAGGCAGAGAAAGAAAGAAAATACCAGTCCATGTTCCAATGGACTGTAGCAGCTGAGATGAATAACAGATTCAGAAATTACAGCATTAATCCTATTTCATTATATTTTTCTTATAAATTGACAGACAGCGAAGCTAGCTCCAGTTGTTTTTGAGTGCAACATGTCTTTAATTTTCCCTCCCTGTAAATTTTCATCATAAAAGAAATAACATTCCATGGTTAATGGAGGGGGAAAAATGACTAAGTAACATCTGAGACTCAGGCTGCAAGCAGATCCATGTGGGCAGAGCAGTGTGCCTACGAAGAGTCTAACTGACTTTAATGGGGCTCTGTGTAGGCATAAGGGTATGCCCATGTAGAACAGATGGCCGGGGTCTCACTGATTGCAAGTGACAAAAAGATAAGAAAATAGTCTCAGAAATTATGCAGCAGAGTTTCCCGCATTTGGGGAAATCACAGGGGTCAATGGATGATCCTCACCCTGGGAAAACCACCTTCGTGATCATGGTAGCTCTGCTGCCTGATAAGACAGGCAAATATATTTTCCCCACCCTCTTACTACAAACAGACCTGTGGGGCTGAGACCAAGCCTGTGATGTTTCGGCCAAAACAAGGGTTTTGGAGAAAGTCATGAGTAATGGAAAAGGCGATGGAATGTCACCAGCTGAGCTCCGCGCTGGTGAAGCAATCTCTGTAGATTGTAAATTCTGTGCAGTGTGATTACACTGCAAGTTCTGCTCTGAGTTACTCCCTTGAAAAATCCAGAGTAATTCTGTTGGCTGCACCAGTGTAAATGAGAACAGAATTCAAACTTATGTCTCTTTGGATAAATACATATTGGAGTACACAGCTTAGTATATCCTATATCTGAACTAATACAACTAGATCTACAGAGTGGATTTTTACAGGGGCATTACGTATCCTTAAAAGCAAGCTTGTAACTGAAATAATGATGAAACTGGCTGTGGAGCAAAACTATTAAACTTAGCTTTTAAACAAAGTTTTACATTCTGAATGCAACAAGTTAAAAACATAGGGCCAAATTACTCAGTTTTTATACAGTCCTTACATTGGCAAAATGCCCAGTAAAGTCAGTAGGAGTTTTTCCTCCATCAGAACCAAGTAAAGGCTTAATAATAAAATAATAGTAATAATAATAATTAATAATTAGTAATAATCTTTTCTGGATTCGGTCCATGGAAAAGAAAAATTTTCTTTGCTCTGCAGGTTTGACTAAGTTAAAACTCTTCCATATGTAAGGTATTTGTTAACCATTCAGTATAAAAGGTTTTGCACCAATGTGAATCAGGAATAACCCCACTGATGTTAAGAGTGATGTGATGTAAAGGAGTGCAGAATCAGGCCGAAAGGCCAGAATACAAGTTCATGTTGTTGGCACACGAGGCTAGATCTGCAAACTGCTAGGTGGTCGTTGTTCTGGGAATAGCCCGGAATAAATCGCGTGCCCAAATGCCCACATGAATTGCTAAGCACAGAATGGGGCCCCTAGAATGTTTTCAGACCACATGGAAATAACCTGGCTAGATTGACCATAGGAAGAGGTGGTGAGGGGGCAGGGCTTTAGGTATTGTCACTCAGGTGTAGTATTACAAAAATTTTGTGGGCATCTTACACTCAGGCTGGGCATGTTTAGACAAATGAAAACCTTCCATCTGATGACAAATGAAATTCCACAAGTGTGTATATGTTACAGCAAGAGCCTGATCAAATGAACACAATGACAGTTGACAGAAGTAGACCCAAATTTCCCAGGAATACTACTGTCTTTGTTTAAAACTACAATTTTAGTTGTCAAGATGCACAGTAATGACCAATGGCTTAAGTTGATCCTTATTGTTCACATTACAGTAGTGCCAGTGGCAATGGCCATGTTAGAGCCATTGCGCTAGGTGCTGTACAGACATGACAGTCCCTGCCCCAGAGACCTTATGGTCTCACAAGCAAAGAGAGACAACGGTGGGAAGGGAAGCAGACACCCCAGGTTATGCAGCAGGTCAGTGACAAAGATGGGAGGGACAATGTCAGATCATCTGACTCCCAGGCAAGCATCTTACCCCTGGCTCATACTACCTCTTACAAAGCAATAGGTGTGTGCAGTACAATGACAGAACCAAACACCCAGGAAAGATTGCTTTGGAAAGGAAGAACCCTCTGAAACAAGATTTTTTGTTTTTATTTCCAGAGCTGAGTAAATCATCTTATTAGCATATAAACACACCTGTCACAGGCCGGCTGGCCCTTTGAGGCAAGCTGGCCTCAGCCTTGCCCATGACTTAGCAGCTGTCCCTCAGACTCACTGATGAGCTGGTGACACAGGGGCTAATCAGTGACCCCAGCTGGCCATAATGGGGCTTAATTAGAAGGATCGGTTCCAGCTGTGGCAGTGAAGCAGGGTGATAACTGTTTAAGTAGAGCCAGGAGCTCAGGAGAGGGAGGAAGACCCTGGAGGGAGGAATAAAGGGGAGTTCCCCTTGGAAGAGCTTGAGGAATTCATGCTGGAAGACCTACAGGGAGCAGACTAGGCTCCTGGGGGGAGCTCTGAGCTACAACCTATAAGGGTAAGGGAGCTGCAATTGAGCTGAACCCTGGAAGGGGACTGATCTGATCTGGGACTTGGCTGAAGGGCTGAGCCAGAGAAGACCCAGTGTGGGAGGCTTGGGAAGAGGTGGTGAGGGAGCAGGGTAGGAGGCGTCAGTCTGGCCAAAAAAGCACCGCCAGAAGGGCTATGAGATGCACCCTGCTATGCTATGCCTTGGCAAGAGGGGGTGCACATACAGCACCTTATCCCATTGATTCCCATCAGGATGGACCAAGAAAAGGGCACTGGGGAGAGGACAGGAAAGGGTGGGAGTGGATGTTGCCATGTTTGGTGGGGGTGGGAGACATGCTGGTGAAGATGGGAGAAATTCAATTTAAGCCAAAAAGGTTGCAGGTGTGCCTAGGTTTGTGCATTCCTCTGCACAGGGCTGGATTTCACCTCATGTGATGTCTCAGCACACCAAGCTAGCCCAGCTCCCTTTCAGGAACTGATCTTTAAATCAGCTTCTCTGTTGCAGCATCTCCAAGGAGTCAGAGGGAAGGAATAGTTTGCTGCTCCTTTGCCAGGGTGACTCCTCCATTAGGTGGGTAGAGGCAAGTTCTTTTTTCTGGAGTATGGGAGGGATTGGGCCTTTCTGGGCTCTTCTGGGATCCTTTAGGGTAAGGCAAGGGCTGTGAGGAAGCAGTATTTGGGATAAGGTGATATGAGATGGTGCTTGTCACGGCCAAGCCCTGCAGAGGGGCTGATGGATGGCTTAGTGCTTTTGCAGCCTGAGAGCAGCTTCTTTGTCCGAGTGGGAGAGATTTCCTGGTAAGGGGGTTTTCTTGGACCTTTTCAGGAGTGCGCAGGCCTGGCCTTTTCAAAAGGCCACCCAATATCACTAGATTAGAAGAAGGACCTTTACTAGCTTCAGCAGGTAACATGCCACAGGTCACATTCACCCCCAGGAATATGTTGGTTTTTCCTGTCCTGCAGTACAAGCAAAGCATTCTATGGCAGCCCAAACACAGGATCCAGGCTTTACCGGGTAATAGCAATAATGATGCTATTGAAAGGAGGAACAGGAGGGTTTTGGAAGGAGAACCGGTCCCGAAGGCACAACATCCCTTTCCTGCAAACAGCCCCCAGTATGCTCAGCAGGAACAGAGTCCTCCTGTGCTATGGAGCATAGCTGAGCTGCCCTGTGGATGCAGGAGGCCACCGTGTCACTGGGAATCATGCTGAGAATTTCACTGTATCCAGGTACTTATAGACACTTGATCATGGCCCTGACCTGCCCATGCTCCTCCCTTTGCACTTTACATCCCTAGATTATAAAGCCAGAAGGGATCACTGTGGTCTTCTAGTCTGACCTCCTGTATAACAGGCTAGAGACCTACCCAGAATTAATTCCTGTTTCAACCAGAGCAGATCTTTGACTTTAAAATGGGCTGTGATGGAGAATCCACCATGATCCTTGGTAAACTGTTTGTTTAAAAATGTGTGCATTATTTCCTGTCTGAATTTGTCTAGTTTTAACTGCCAGCCATGGGATCATGTTATACCTTTGTCAGTTAAATAGAAAAGCCCATTATCAAATGGCTGTCCTGCATGTTGACACTCATAAACTGTGGTCAAGTTACCCCCAACCTTCTCTTTGTTAAACTAAATAGATTGAGTACTTTGAGCATATCACTGTAAGCCATGTTTTCCAATCCTTTAATCATTCTTGTGGCTCTCCTCTGGACCCGCTCCAACTTATCATCCTTGAACTGTGGACACCAGAACTGGACACAGGATTCCAGCAGTGGTCACACCAGAACCAAACACAGAGCCAAAATCTCTCTAATCCTACTGGAGATGGTTGTTTGTGTATCCAAGGATCGCATTAGCTCTTTTGGTCACAGTGTTGCACTGGAAGTTCATATTCAGCTGATTATCCATCATGACCCCCACATCTTTTTCAGTCCCTGCTTCACAGGATAGAGGTCCCTCCTCCCCCCTAAATAGTACTGCCTCCATTCTTTGTCCCTAGACTTAACTCATGTTTGCTTTTGCTCCACTTACCGAGTGATCTGTGTCAGGGGTCTATTATTTACCACTCCTCAATCTTTGATATTCTGAACCACTTTGTGCCCTCCAAGTAGCAGAACTGTCCTACTCCCACTGTCACTTGGTGTCTGGGCAGAACTTGGGCCTGCAGTTGGATTGTTTTCACTGGACAGGTGTAGAAGCCAGTCAGTTTTACTTTACTAAGACCTGATCATGGTCTTTCAGTTCAAAGGAGTAGTAGCTTGGGTTGGACCCAGGTAGGTATCTAGGTCACTCTTTCCATGAGCAGGCTAAGAAGTGATGGCAAATTCAGGCCTTAAAAATGCAGGAAAGATTCAGTTTGAATTGTCCTGCTTTGGCAATCCATGCTGGGTTTCTCTTACCAATTGTCCAAAAGAACCTGAACTGTTTCAGAGATATTGGGAGGCAGATGTGCTTGCACACGTTTTCTCAAACAATGAAAGGCCCTGAGTGCCAGTGCTGTTATGAACTGCAGCTGGGTTTTCCATTCTCCTTTCCCCTGCCTAAATTCTCAGAGCGACTGATTTTCCTGTTCCTAGTACTGCTGGCCATCTCTCTCTGTTCACTGCACTCCTGACCCCATTCCTCGCTCTGATTCTCCAGAGGTGGAAAATCAGTATCCATGCAGTAGGCTTTCAGAGGAGTGCTCCTATGGCTCTCCCATCCCTGGAGAGAAAGATGCAGATTCTGGCTGACTTTAAAGGGACTGATCTCCTATGAATGGCTAGCATTTCTTCACTGCAGTCCAGGACCCACAGCCCTGATGCTGAGCAAAGAACACGGTGCAGCTTCAGGGCCATACATCTACACTTGGAGCTGGGCACATGATTCTCAGTTCTCAAGGATGTACCTCCGCTAGTTCTGCCGAGTTAGCGCCCTAAAAATAGCAATGTGGCTGTGGTGGCACGGGCGGTGGCTTGGGATGTACCTGTGGATGCTCCCTGCATACATATGCAGGTGGCTAGCCCCAGCCTCAGCCCATGCTGTCCTAGATATGCTGGTTCGTCTGAATTGGGAATCACATCACTAGCTCCACGTGCAGATGGAGCCTACGGCAGGGGTGCTGGAACAGGAGGCCATGGTCCTCCCACTTTTTGCCACAGGCCCCACCCCTGCCCCACCTCTTCCCACTAAGGCCACGCACCAGCCATACCAGCAACTGGAGCCCAGCTGGGGAGCCCAGGCAGTTGCCCAGGTGGCTCTTACCATGGCTGGGTTGCGGCTCCAAGGCCCCGCCCCTTGGCTGGAGCTGGGTTGAGGTAAGCCATGCAGGCAGCTATGGGGAGCTGTGGACACTCCCCACAGGGGTGGGGACATTGGCTGGGGGCTACTGTCTGGCCCCCCCCCACCATGGGCAGGTGGAGAGGACCTGGCTCCCTGGTTCTGCTCTGGCTTCCAGCTTGGCTGGGAGTGGAGCCTCGGGGAGGAGGTGGGGCAGGAGCGGGTCCACAGAGGGGGCAGGGGCCCTTGGCCCCCTCACCATGGCTTCCGGCTGTCACCAAACTTCAGTTAGCAGCATTCAGTAAATGTGTTAGGTTCCTGCTCACCTCCCAGAAGGAGGTTTTCCACTAGGGAATGATTTCTGGTAAAGGTGTCTGATCTGACGAGCTCTTCAGCATTCTCCGTTCCCAGGGTGTTAATGAGCATCGGGGGTGCACAGCTCTACCAGGGTCATGCTGTACAGCACTAGGCACTCAGAGCACGCAACCCAACAACCACCATCCCACAAATATTTGAAACGGCGCCGATCTCTGTATTTGCAGCCATTGTCCAAACACATGTGCTCAGAAAACAATAGCTTTGAAACTCTCATGCTGGCTCCTTATACTCTGAACATAAGGCCGTCTATCACTCACAGAGGCACATGGGGGCCACATACCAACGTGACCAAATGACATGCATTGAGAATGATCAATCAAGCCATCAGAGCACAAATTCTAATGCAGATGAAGCTATGCGCAGAGGAAACTTTTCGGGGCTAGCTGGCTAAATGTCACATACTGCGCCTGCACCTGGCATGGAACCCCATGACTGGCATGGGCAAACTCTCTCATTTAGGCACATGCCTGGAATTTGTATCTGTAATTTAGGGAGCTAGTATTGAAAGGCCTCACCAATTCCCCATGTCATTGTTACAGTGAACCCTGAAGTCCGCCCTGGCCCTTTCACTGCCTACCAGCTCTTCATTGTAATGGGTCACTAGAGTAAAGAGAGGCTATGCAGGTCAGTGACAAGGCAGTGGTGATGCAGAAAAAAGGTCTGTGTTTGATGTGAAACTCTAGACGCAGCAGAAGATTTCAGGAAACAAAGGGTTTTTTAATTGTTCTAAATCGCTGAACCAGGCCCCTCCGTAACCCCTGGATCCTACTCTAAATCCAGTGTCTTGCATAGTAACAGGTTTCAGAGTGGTAGCTGAGTTAATCTGTATCAGCAAAAACAACAAGGAGTCCTTGTGGCACCTTAGAGGCTAACAAATTTATTTGGGCATAAGCTTTCGTGGGCTAAAACCCATTTCTTCAGATGCATGGAGTGGAAAATACAGTAGAGAGGTATAAATGCACAGCATATGAAAAGATGGGAGTTGCCTTACCAAGTGGGGGGTCAGCGCTAACGAGCCAATTCAAGGAGGACACTTCAGTCTTCTTGAACATTCAGTAACAGACTTAAAAGTGGCAATTCAACAAAAAAACTTCAAAAACAGACTCCAACGAGAAACTGCAGAACTGGAATTAATTTGCAAATTGGACACCATCAAATTAGGCCTGAATAAAGACTGGGAGTGGATGGGTCACTACAAAAAATAATTTTCCCCCTGCTGATACTCACACCTTCTTGTCAACTGTTTGAAATGGGCCACCTTGATTCATTGAACTCATTAGCACTACAAAAGTAATTTTTCCTTCCTTCTTGTCAACTATTGAGAATAGCCCACTTCCACCTTAATTGAATTGGCTCGTTAGCACTGACACCCCACTTGGTAAGGCAACTCCCATCTCTTCATATGCTGTGCATTTATACCTCCCTACTGTATTTTCCACTCCATGCATCTGATGAAGTGGATGTTAGCCCACGAAAGCTTCTGCCCAAATAAATTTGTTGGCCTCTAAGGTGCCACAGGGACTCCTTGTTGTTTTTACTCTAAATCTGAAACTCGCAGTTCAGGCTTGGATACCATTCAGCTACCTCACACTGTTGTTTCAATGACCTATGGTAGATCCAAAGTATAATCTCCAGTTCCCCCTTCTTCCCATACGGCGTCATAGTCCTGATCGGCTCCAATTAATTTCCTGGTGTATCAGTCTCCTGGTGAGTCTCTTTGGATGCATGGGGGCTTTGCCCAGCCTGGCTTTGCTTCTCCTGCCTGTGACCAGCACTTCCCGAAAGGTGTGAGTTATCATGGGGTGTCATGCTCTCAAGGAGGATGCTTGGGTCAGATCAGCTGATGGGTTTCCTCCCAGCATGCTCAGTAAATAACCAAGCCTGACCCATCAGCAGGACCACAGAGCTGCCTGGACACTCACAACTTCCTTCTTTCATTTTAAATAGGGAACTGTGCCCAGCCCCCATCGACTTGGAAATCTTTGACAGGGCTTCTGCTTAACAGCTACCCCTGCCCCACACAGCCTCCCCTCTCATTGTTTGCCCCCCTTATGTCACCCTTCTTTTAAAATTGCTCTGGCTGTGATAGTGTTTCTCGGACTGGAGTTAACCCCTGCAGTTAGGCCCTGCTATGGTGACGTTGCCTCACTCAGAGTAAAGTTGCTGTCACAGGCAGCCCCTATGCCAAGGGAGCCCCAGCTGGTATAAAGGTGGCTCTCTGCCATCCTATCTACTGCCCAGTGTAAAGGAGGTGTTGTTGCAGGCTAGAGGCAAGTAAGGGGCCATTAATGCTGTCATAAACTAGAGAGCCTGAAGACTGGCCTCTGGAGGGTTGGGGCCTTAGCTTTTGTGTCCAGCTCAGCTCCTCATCAGTGAGGCAGAGTGCCTCCGCTCTCCCTTTTCTGTGATCCCTCCTCTCCTTTGGGGGCAAAACAGGGGAAGGATGGGCTTGTGGTTAAAGCACTGGACTGGGAGTTAGCAGATCTGTGATTGATTGTTGTTTCTGCCATATCCTCCCCATGTGACCTTGGCTAAGTCACTTAGGCTGTCAGTTCCCATCTGTAAAATGGGGGACTCTTGGATTTTCTTTATCTGACTTGTCTATTTATACTGGAAATGCTCTGTGTGCGTGTGCGTGTGAAGTGCCTAGCACAATAGGGCCGTGCTCACCATTGGGGCTCTAGGTGCTACCATAATACAAACATCTTAATCCCCTTCCAACAGGTTGCGAGTTTCTCTGTCTAAACTTCTCTTTCCAGCTGCCCTTTCTACAGAGTTTTCTCCTCAGGTCACTGTGACATCCAGTCTTTGTCTGAACTTTCTCCCCATGTCCTATGTTAACTACTGCGTGTATATTTTCTGAATTACCCCACAGTGTAAAAACCTGGGTATTTAGGGGAAACACACTTGCTGTTTGATTGCTTCCTGATACAGGCCCCGATTCAGCAATGCACAAACATAAAGTGAGACATGGGTTTAAGTACTTTGCTGAACTGAAGCCATATTCAGGAGCCATATTTGGGTTGCACTGACAGCTCTTAATTTGTTTGCCTAGTCTGAGATATACCAACATCCTGTTGTTGAGAGGCAGGCATGGCACATGCTCCTTCCTGGTGTTTTCTCTGTCTTCCAGAATACGTTGGTTAGAATTATCCACAGCAATTAAGTTACCTGTTCCCATAACACAGCACCCCAGGGGTGATGGTCACGTCTGGTTGCATCTGAGAATCATTAGGAATTCTCATCTATTTGGATAATGAAATTGCCTTGAATGCCAGGTGGTATTGAAAGGACAAAGTGCTTTGTAAATATATACCTCCCCCATCATGTTCTCTGTGGCACTGCGGAAAACGCTACTGCCTAATATGATTGGCCTGCACCTTGAGAAAAGTCTTGGTCTGCTAAGCTTAGAAGGGCCAGGTCTGGTCAGTCGTTGCGTGGGAGCCTGTTTTGATTGCTGTGTGACATCTGGATGAGTGAGATCCCTTTAAAAAGTGACCTTCCCTGTCCAAATACTGCCATAAAGGAACTCTACCTTCTGCAATGACAGAGCAAACTCTGCAGGGCCAATCCGGTTATCAATGGGCAGTGTCACAGTACAGATAAGAATTGTTGTTTGCTCAGATTGCTGCTACCCGAGTCCTACTTTGTCTGTAGAAGTTATTCAGGAGCCTGATTCCTCTGCAGGTGTTGTCAAGGTCCGATCACTGTAGGTTCCCTCCAGCACACCCGGTTTTAATCTCCTGTAAGTAAACTATACCGTACCTGTGCTGAGAAACCACGGTGTTGTTTGCAGTGTGTCTGCTCACCTGTTTCAGTGGAAGGGTAGGCATGATCACACCACAACGGGAGGATTCAGGGAAGAGGGAGAAAAGCACCATGAGAGGAGGAGAGGAAGAAAGTGTGAGGAGATGGAGGTATGAGATCAGCGCAGTGTGCTCCGGTTAGCTGGTGTGAGATGTTTAGAGGTCATTGTGGTAGGTGCCTGTGGAATACCTTACCCAGAGAGCCAGGATACTCAGCCATACGGCAAGGGGGAATACATAGAGATTCATTGCTACTTCCAGTGTGCAGCGGGCAGACCAAGTAAATCTAGCAATAGAGGAAGAAGTGCAGGTAAACTAGAGTTCATACACGGCTCATTCCAGAAAGCAACACTTAGTGAATTACAGGGAAAATCCATGATAAATGGCGGTGTATTCTTCTCTCCAACAGCCCTATACACCCTACCCTCAGACAGTCAGACCCTTGACCCCACTGTGGTCCCTGTGCATTTCTCTGGTGGAAGTCACAGATTAGCAAAGCTGCCTCAGCACAAGGGAATACACTGACCCTACGCCATCCAGGTATCTCTTTGTGGCAGGGATGGTCATTTACTAGATGTTTGTACAGCACCCAGCATAATGGGGCCCAATCCAGTTGGCCTCTTGATGCTGCTGCAGTATCAATGCTCAGTAATACATCACCCTGGACTGGCTCTGACTATCCCCCACTGACATAGTGCACCTTGGGGGCCACTGGCAGCCTGCAGAAGTTAGAGCAGCCTTGAGGCTACTCTAGGTAGCTGGGTACCAAACCATAAAAAAGAGTTTTGTCTCACCTCATGCTCTGTGTTAGGTCTGTGCTCAGCACAGCTTGGCCAGACACAGGGATCAAGGCCTGACAACCTTTCAGTCCACACAGTCCCCCTGCACTACGTCTACACAGATGATAGGAATACCCCAGTCAGCATTCAATGGGGGTTTGCTTTACTGGCTGGAAGTGTGGAAATAAGTCAGTATTTCCAGTGGGGGGAGCGAGGAGGTTGGGGAGGTATTGCAGAAGGATCTGTACATCCTGGGACTCCACACCCCATTTCCTAGAAACTTGCTAAGCTGTCCAAGTTCTTCCCATGCACAATTCTCATCCCCTCCCCCAACAGAGCTGGAGCTCACCCTCTGTATTTTAGGCCAGTCTTCTGATGAACCATGTTAGTCGGGTATCTGACAAAGATGCCTTTGGAATAGGCGCTGCTGTTCTCCAGGATGGGGAGGACACCAGGGGCTGCCCCGCATGCAAACCTCAGACACCACTACAGTTCCTATGAGCACCTTGAGGCTCAAGCCTCCCCAGCAGGGATGGAGGCAAAGCCACGGCCCTGCCACAAACACCAGCCCGCTGCAATGGGGTGCACACAGCACCTTCCTCATGGCAGGCCCAGCGCACAATCTCCCCACTCAGCAATGTGTGAGGCAGACCTGTCTCCTGGACTGGCAATGACTTGCTCTTCGTCCTCTCTCTGGGGCTGGTGCCACGGGACAATCCCCTTTGCCCTGTCTCTGGGGCATAAATTGGTTTCCTTTTCCTGAAGTTTGGGAAGTGCGGTTATAACTGAACTGCCCTGTGCTTGCAGAAATCTTTGTGAGGCAAGTGGAATTATACTTCCCCACTCTCTGTATGTGGACTAATGGAGATGATTCATGAATGACTCCACCAATAATTCCATCAGGCAAGCAGATTAGCATATGTGAAAAGCAATGCTAGAAATTTGGGCTTTGTAGCATTTCGCCAAGAGATAATAAAATAAAGTAAATAAACCACTTGAACCCAGTGTTTGCTGGTTTTCAATTTCACCATCAGCAAACAGCAACTTTACTACTATATATTTCCTGTATTTAGCTCCCTTCAGCTGAGGCTCTCAAAGCTTTGTAAGTAAATTTCATAACATAGCCTTTGAGCTAGGTAAGTATTCTCATACCTATCTTATAGATCAGTAAGCACAGAAAACCTGAAGACCATATTTTTCAAACTATGGGAAACAATCCCATAGTTGGCACCTTCCTTCCAGATGATGATGTGGTATCCTCTCGCACTGAATACCTCTCCAAGGGAGGGAACTCCAGCTATTAGAAAGAGACAGGTATTAGTAATGGGCAATTTGATCATTAGAAACATAAATAGCTGGGTTTGTGATGACTGGGAGAACCACATGGTGACTTGCCTGCCTGGTACGAAGGTTTTGGATCTCTCAAGACATCTAGATAGATTTATATGTAATGCTGGGAAAGAGCCGGTGGTCGTGGTACATGTAGGTACCAATGACATAGGGAAGGATAGGAGAAAGATCCTGGAGCCCAAATTTAGACTGCTAGGTAAGAGATGGAAGTCTAGGACCTCCATGGTAGCATTCTCTGAGATGCTTTCAGTTCCATGTGCAGGACCAGATAGACCGGCAGAACTGCAAGGTCTCAATGCATGGATGAGATGATGGTATAGGGAGGAGGGGTTTAGATTTTTTAGGAACTGGGGAAACTTTTGGGAAAGGGGGAGCCTATACAGGAAGGATGGGCTCCACCTAGACCAAAATGGAAGCAGATTGCTGGCACTTAACATTAAAAAGGTTGTAGAACAGTTTTTAAACTATGGGCTGGGGGAAAGCCAACCGGAGCGGAGAAGCACGTGGTTTGGACATCCCTTAGGGGAGGATCTGTTAATAGAGAATCTCTATGTCCTAGTGAGGACGAGAGGATGGAAAATGATTAAAATACAGGCAGGGTCTGATCAGACCCTATCAAATAAAGAGTCCCATTCAATTACATAGTGTAATGGCAGACAGCTAAAAGGAGACACATTTTTAAAGTGCTTATACCAATGCTAGAAGTCTAAATAATAAAATGGGTGAACTAGAGTGCCTCATATTAAATGAGAATATTGATATAATAGACATCACAGAAACTTGGTGGAATGAGGATAATCAATGGGATACAGTAATACCAAGGTACAAAATATATCGGAAGGACAGAACAGGTCATGCTGATGGGGGAGTGGCATTATATGTGAAAGAAAGCGTAGAATCTAATGAAGTAAAAATCGTAAATGAATCAAACTGTACCACAGAATCTCTATGGATAGAAATTCCACACTTTAATAATAAGAATATAGCAGTAGGGATATATTACTGACCACCTGACCAGGATGGTGAAAGTGACTGTGAAATGCACAGGGAAATTAGAGAGGCTATTAAAATAAAAAACTCAATAATAATGGGGGATTTCAATTATCCTCGTATTGACTGGGTACATGTCACCTCAGGATTGGATGCAGAGATAAAATTTCTTGACACCTTTAATGACTGCCTCTTGGAGCACCTGGTTCTGGAACCCACCAAAGGAGAGGCAATTCTTGATTTAGTCCTAAGGGGAGCACAGGATCTGGTCCATGAGATGAATATAGCTGGGCCACCTGGTAATAGTGACCATAATATAATTAAATTTAATATCCCTGTGGCAGGAAAAACACCATAGTGGCCCAACATGGTAGCATGTAATTTCAGAAAGGGGAACTACACAAAAATGAGAAGGTTACTTAAACAGAAATTAAAGGATACAGTGCCAAAAGTGAAATCTCTGCAAGCTGTGTGGAAACTTTTTAAAGACACCATAATAGAGGCTTATTTTAAGTGTATTCCCCAAATTAAAAAACATAGTAAGAGAACCAAAAAAGAAGAGCCACTGTTGCTAAAACAACAAAGTAAAAGAAGCAGTGAGAGGCAAAAAGGCATCCTTTAAAAAGTGGAAGTTAAATCCTAGTAAGGAAAATAGAAAGGAGCATAAACACTGGCAAATGAAATGTAAAAATACAATTAGGAAGGCCAAAAAAGAATTTGAGGAACAATTAGCCAAAGACTCAAAAAGTAATAGCAATTTTTTTTAAAGTACATCAGAAGCAGGAAGCCTGCTAAACAACCAGTGGGGCCACTGTACGATCTAGATGCTCAAGGAGCACTCAAGGACGATAAGGCCATTGTGGAGAAATTAAATGAATTATTTGCATCAGTCGTCACGGCTGAGGAGGTGAGGGAGATTCCTAAATCTGAGCCATTCTTTTTAGGGACAGATCTAAGGAAACTGTCCCAGATTGAGGTATCATTAGAGGAGGTTTTGGAACAAATTGATAAACAGCAATAAATCACCAGGACCAGATGGTATTTCACCCAAGAGTTCTGAAGGAACTCAAAGTGAAATTGCAGAACTAACTGTTGCCTGTAACCTATCATTTAAATCAGCTTCTGCACCAGATGACTGGAGGATAGCTAATGTGATGGCAATTTTTAAAAAGGGCTCCAGAGGTGATCCCAGCAATTACATGCCTGTAAGCCTGACTTCAGTACCAGGCAAACTGGTTGAAACTATAATAAAGAACAATATTGTCAGACATATAGATGAATATAATTTGTTGAGGAAGAGTCAACGTGGTTTTAGTAAAGAAATCATGCCTTACCAATCTACTAGAGTTCTTTGAGGTCAACAAGTATGTGGACCAAGAGGATCCAGTGGATATAGTGTACTTAGATTTTCAGAAGGCCTTTGACAAGGTCCCTCACCAAAGGCTCTTATGCAAAGTAAGCTGCCACGGGATAAGAGGGAAGGTGCTCTCATGGATTGGTAACTGGTGAAAAGACAGGAAACAAAGGACGGGTATAAATGGTCAGCTCTCAGAATGGAGAGAGGTAAATAGTGGTGTCCCCAGGGTCTGTTCTGGGCCCAGTCCTATTCAACATATTCATAAATGATCTGGAAAAAGGGGTAAACAGTGTGGTGGCAAAATTTGCAGATGATACAAAATTCCTAAAGATAGTTATGACCCAGGCAGACTGTGAAGAGCTACAAAAGGATCTCTCAAAACTGGATGACTGGGCAACAAAATGGCAGATGAAATTTAATGTTGAGAAATGCAAAGTAATGCACATTGGAAAGCATAATCCAAACTATACGTATAAAATGATGGGGTCAAAATTAGCTGTTGCCACTCAAGAGAGAAATCTTTGAGTCATTGTGGACAGTTCTCTGAAAACATCCACTCAATGTGCAGCGGCAGTCAAAAAAGTGAACTGAATGCTGGGAATAATTAAGAAAGGGTTAGAAAATAGGACAGAAAATATCATGTTGCCTCTATATAAATCCATGGTATGCCCACATCTCGAATACTGTGTGCAGATGTGGTCGCCCCATCTCAAAAAAGACATATGGGAATTGGAAAAGGTTCAGAAAAGGGCAACAAAAATGAGGGGTATGGAATGGCTTCCGTATGAGGAGAGATTAATAAGACTGGGACTTTGCAGCTTGGAAAAGACGGTGAAGGGGAGATATGTTTGAGGTCTATAAAATCAAGACTGGTGTAGAGAAAGTAGATAAGGAAGTGTTTGCTACTTCTCATAACACAAGAACTAGTGGTCACCAAATGAAATTAATAGGCAGCAGGTTTAAAACAAAGAAAAGGAAGTATTTCTTCACACAGTGCACAGTCAATCTGTGGAACTCCTTGCCAGAGGGCATTGTGAAGGCCAATACTATAATGGGGTTCAAAGGGAGCTAGATAAATTCATGGAAGATAGGTCCATCAATGGCCATTAGCTAGGATGGGCAGGAATGGTGTCCCTAGCCTCTGTTTGCCAGAAGCTGGGAATGAGTGACTGGGGATGGATCACTGGATGATTACTTGTTCTGTTCATTCCCTCTGGGGCACCTGGCACTGGCCACTGTTGGAAGACAGGATACTGGGCTAGCTGGACCTTTGGTCTGACCCAGTAGGGCTATTCTTATGTTCTTGTATTCTTGGGTGCCTAAAATGAGTGATCTAATTTGCAGAAACACTGACCGCTGAGAACTCCCAGTGAAGGAACTGGGAGTTGAGCACCTCTGAAAATCTGGCTGCTTGCACATAGGAATGTGGAGTTAGGTGCTGTCTTATGCAGCCTCGGTTGAATATTTTGGCCTAAATGATCTTCACATGGTTACACAGTACATCAGTGGCACAGCTGGGAATAGAATTCAGAAGTTCTGATTGCGAGGTTTGTGCTCTGGGTTATTGCCTCGCCACAAAAAACAAAACAAAAAGGCTGTTTCTGGCTCTGGAAAGATCTTTACTTTTATAGCTGCAAAGCCTGCACAATTTCACGAATAAATATTGTTCTTGTGTACAGCGCAGAATGTCTGTCATGCCTGGAGTTTAGGGGGATGGTAACCGTGCTGTGGCCAGTTTCAGTGATTAGACTCATGCCTAGCATAATTGTAATTAGACTGAGTCATCCCATACATAGCTTTACATGGTTTTGGTTTGATTGTGTGCCTGTATGAATTCCTGTCATTTGATTGTACTCTCTGATGGGGCAGGTTTGTTGGCATAGGTTACTGTTAGATCGTATCAGTTCTGGGCTGCTTAAGTTAGCCTCATCTCAGACCTGCCGGGAAGCATCACACTTTTTGATCATCGGTCCCCCTTTAAGGTGTCTCACCTTGGGCATCCAACAGTAGAGGCCCCCAGGATCACTAGTTGCTATTAAATCTCAGCATATATGTGCAGCGTGTCCAAGGATAATAGTACTATAGGAATCTTAACTTGTGTATCTCAAGTTGTGGTGACTTTAAGGGGGACAGAGTGGCCCGGGTGCTGAAAACACCTCAGTTTCTCTGTCATATGGTCTCTGTTTTTGTCTGTGTCCAGCCATGCAGAAATACTAGCCGTTTGCCCGAGAGGTGAAAAGGTCAGTGGGTGATCTGTGCTGGAGAGGCGTGTGGCAGTTAGGGCTTTGGGGAGGATCTGTGCTCTGGCCCACTTAAGCATCCTCGTTGCATGTGCCCCAGCCAATCCGGGTTTGTGCTAACATTGTCTTTTGCCTTTAATAAAGAAAGAGAACAGCATCCAAAGGGAATGAAACCTCATGCTCCAGGGTGTAAGCTGATCAGCTGCTGGGGTCAGAAAGGAATTCAAGCCCCACCCTCACACAGTTTTCACTTTTTCCTGTACTTTAGATTCTAAAGTAATCAGGCATTGCTGCTGCCAGGGAAACAATACCAGACCATGTGTGTACGGACCCATGGCAGCCCAGGGCTCTGAGAGACTATAATGCAGTGTGAGGCACTACATAGCGTTCGAACATCTCTCACCCATCAGGGTTAACCATTTTCACTGACTCCATGAGGGCAGAGCTTGGATGTAAATCAGAGAGGTGGGCACTGCTTGTCTGTGGAGCTCACTGAAGTGCTGTCAGTGTGTGTGTGGGAGCAGTGCAACACCCCCTTAGGGCCCTGAGCAGTGCAGCGCAGTGCAGTTGGCAGGGGGGGGATGAGCAGTGCAGTCTGTGTGTGTGTGTGGGGGGGGGGGTGAGCAGTGCAACACCCCCCGAGGAGTGCAGTGTAGTGCAATCTGTGTGGGTTGGGGGGAGGGGATGAGCAGTGCAGTCTATGGGGAGTGAGCAATGCAGAATCCCCATAGGGCTCTAAGGAGTGCAGTGCAGTGCAGTCTGTGTGTATTGGGGGGATGAGCAGTGCAGTGAAGACTGTGTGTGTGTGTGTGTGTGTGTGTGTGTGAGCATTGCAACACCCCCATGAGGTTCTGAGGTGTGAAGTGCAGTCTGTGGGTGTTGCGAAGGTGGGGGGGGTGAGCAGCGCAGCACCCCAGTACAGCCCTGACTGAGGAACTAACTGTGGATGGTAAGGGGGGCTTGCACAATAGCTAGGTCTTCCAGGTGGGGACTCGGAATCCCATTGCCTGGGGTTCTGTGTGTCCAGCTGTTTGTGACAGGCTCTCTCTGCTAATGCACACCCCACACTAGTGACAGGGGAGGTCCCTGATCATCCCAAACTAGCTGTATCCATTATCCATTGTAGGCTACCAGCAGCTCTACTTTGATGGCCACTTTGTTCAGCATGATAGGTCCCCTTGTACAGCCCCTGGCACACACCCTGCTTCCCTCTGCTTCTTGCCGTAGGAACAGGGAAAGGATCCAGGACAATTTTTGGTCACAGGTGAAGCAAATGTTATGGGGCTGCACACAGAGGGCTCCAGAGCATCATAGCTCTTGTCTCCTTTGCTACAGCACCATCCATAATTCGTTCCCCGTAGCAGCCGCAGAGAAGGGCAGCGAGGGAACCTGATGATAATGTCTCACTCAGGGAGCAAAAATGAGAATTTGGGCTCCATCAATGGAGAGGCCAGACTTTGATAGTGTCGCCTGAAGACTTTTTATTTCCGGCTGTAGCTCAGCTAGACATGGGACCAAGCCCTTAAGTTCAGGGGTGTCTGGCACTGGGAGTTCGGTGTGAGCTGCTCTCTTGTACAAGAACCCAAAGTACTGAAAGCAGAAGGTTAGCTGTGCTCCGGAGAGTGGCCAGTCTCAGGCATTGTGCAATGGGTTTTGCAGGTAACTGCAGCCCTATCTGTGAAGGAGAGGAAATCGATGGAGGCTCAGTTACTCTGGGAAAAGGAGGACATGGGAGGACGAAGAGTGTTTTCAGAGACTCCTTTATTCACTTTCCATGTACAAGTTGCTCAGAGTGAAGTCTGGAATGCACCGAGGGATTACATGTAGCATAGTGGGGGATCAGTGGGGAGGGCTTCTCTCTGGGGCAGGAAATCCCCCCTTTGGCTGGGGTTACTTACTAGCCAGAGTCAGTAGATTGTTTTCCTGGTTTATGATGTGCCAACTATTGTTTAGTTAGTTGTCTGGAATATTAACAGGGCCAATATATTCCTATTAGGTTAAGGAAAATGATTCCTTCCCTGAAAGGAAAAGATGCTTCAGTAGCAATGTTGCAAGACGTCAGATACTCTTACAAAGCTCAGATGGCTATGGGACTGGGTCAGATTTCTCATTCCTGCTTTGCCCCTGGGACCAGGGAGGGAGAGCACACACACATGCACATGGACGCAGGAGAGGCCAGAGTTCCAGACTCCATCCTAACAGCATTGGTTGGAACGATGAAGGTGGGATGCTGAGTACTTCTGAGCCTTAGCTATGGAGTTTTTGGTTGTAACCACTACCCTGGACAAATTCTGGCTACATCAACTAGTCTGCCTGCTGGCGAGTACAGATAGGAGCGGCCACTCTGCCAGCCTTTAAATGAGTGTGGTATGCACAGCACCCAGTCTCTACAGTCTCCCCACCCTTCCCTGCCTCCCTTTGGGTCCTAGCCAGGAGCAATGCCTCTGCTCACTGGCAGGATGCTGAGCTCCTAGTGGCCAGAAGGCACACCCTGCTAGCACCCGTGCGGAACCAGGCATGATAGAATTTTATATTAGGAACATAAAACTTGGAAGAATGCTGTTTGTTGCCTAGGCATCTCAACAGAGCATAATGAGTGAGCATAATGGGTGAGCACAGTTTGCATGGTCCAGAAATCACATCTGGATAAAGGGTGAGTGATTTTTTTCCCACTGCCTGCTTCTCAGCAACAATGGGTAGGAAAACTGGCAAGATTAAACTTTTGGATGGGTTTGAGTAAGGCTGGAAATTCCAGCACAGCAAAAATGAAATATAGTTCAAACTTTCAAAAGAGTCTGGTTCTTTTGGGGGGCAGGAAGACAGAGGTATTTAACCAAGCCTGTTCTCTAATGCTTCCTTCTGCAAGATCCTTATATCTGCTGCTAGTAAAGCCACCAGGTTAGCGTTCAAATCCAACTAAGTTAGCCAAGACACCAGGTGTATCAAGCTGGGCACCCAAAATCAGCTTCCATTCTAGAAAATGTTGGCTTTAATGAATGAACTGTGGGAGTGCTAGGAATTTTTATATCCAGATAAGAGCACAAATCCTAGGCACAGAAAAAGCCCATCTGGGCCAACATGCTGATTCTTTTATGGTTTAAATTTAATCCCACCATCCGGCTTTTTCCCCAGATGCCTTAATCCTCTCCCTCCCCAGAAACTAACCCAGGTGTCTCCTGAACACCACTGCGTCAGTTGCCTTCGTCAGTCCTTAGTCCATGTATTCACTAACTAGAGTGAATGCGAATGCGCTTTGTATGCTGGGGTCTGTCTGATTTACATTTCCCAGTTCCTACCCTGGACTCCTCCTTGGCTTTGGCTACTCTCTGGGGCTATCGTTCCATTTCTCTGTTTCTCATTTGGGATAAGTTTGCTCTCGTTACTCCCTGCTGGTTTCTGCTCTATTTTCCTAAGCAGCAACCGAGTGCCACTTTATTACAGTGGGAGACAGTTGTCAGGAAGCAATGTTCTCTAGTGGAAAGATCAGGCATCCAGAGGTTCTACTCCCTAGCTCTGTCCTTTGCCCTTCAGACTCCTGACGGTGTATCACAGGGTAGTGCCAGCCCTAGACCAAATGGCGCCCCAGGCGAGGAGCATTTTTGGTGCCCCTCTCCATTTATTAAACTTTTGAATACCTTATTTTGTATTGCATTTGTAGCCCATTTCACAGCTTTGATGCACAATTTGCATGTGTGACTTATCCCTGTCATATAAAACGATAAATTTGCACTCTAGGATCTGTAAATCTGTATTTATTCATGCCCTATATAAGCCCCATCCCTTATATACTCGTGAGGGCATGGCTGACAACATTCAAGGAGGTTCTCAGAAAGTCTGGAAGGTTCAGCGAGAGTCTATAAAGGACCAGAACATTCTAGAAGGTTAGTGAAAAATGAATCCATATATGGAATACCTGAAACATTTTACTTCAAATATTCTATTTTCCCTTTTGTTGCTAATAAGAACAGCAGCCCCCACAAGCCCAGCACCTCAGGCATTTGCTTGGAATGCCTGCCCCTCAATCCGGCCCTGATTGCAGGAGTATTGTATGTTGTCAGGCTCACTCTGTAAAGTAGTTAAGATCACAGGTGTCAGGCCTTTCAAAGTGCTGAGTGTTATTACAAGTCTGTGACAGAGCAAATTCAGGGCTCGATTCCACTCCCATTTAAGCCAAAGGCAAGGCACCCACTGAGCTCAGTGGGTTACATTCGCAATGGTGCACACGGCCAGCACATGGTGTAATGGGTTCTGCTGGCCCTTGAAGTTCAGAGCTGAAGTCTCTGGGGATAGGCTACCCTGTTCCAG
Source organism: Dermochelys coriacea (assembly GCF_009764565.3). NCBI lineage: Eukaryota > Metazoa > Chordata > Testudines > Dermochelyidae > Dermochelys > Dermochelys coriacea. Next base: position 36,591,151 of record NC_050075.1, on the reverse strand, counting down.
GAGTTCTGGGGCTGGCAGGGTATATCCACACTAACTGGGAGGGAGCTCATGCTAGCAGGGTTTGAGCTAGCATGCTGAAAAAGGCAGTGTGGATGTTTGTGGCTGGGGCTGCTGCTCACTTTTGCAAAGCCACCCGATGCCCAGCTTTGGTGCCCAAGCAGCAACCATCCACACTTCTAGCTTTCAGCACGCTGGCTCGAGCCCCGCTAACACAAGGCTGTCTACCCAAGCTGCAGCCTGAACATAGCCACCAACGGCTGGCCTGGGAACAGCACAGGAAGAGAGGAAGTGCTTCCCAGGATGACATTGGGTTCTGAAAACTTCAGGCTGGGCTCTCTTTGGCTATGTCTACACTGCAATAAAACACCCCTGGCTGGCACGGGCCAGCTGACTGGGGCCTGGGCTGCAGGGCTATCAAAATGGCAGGAAATGGAGAGGCTGGGGACAGGGAAAGGGACGTGAAGTCTTTCTTGCTAGTTCAGTATGTTGAGTTTTCCTGCATGTCTCGCTGGAGCCAGGTACAAGCAATTATAAAGGCGATCTGGGAGACGCCCACTCAGGGTTGTGGCCTACAGCCCAGTGCTTCTGAATTATCTAAATCTCACACTGCATTTTGACCGTCTAAGTGATGCACGGATATTGTGCTTTTCTGCCCTGGGGTGAATTTCAGCCATTATGAGCAGGGATGGGCCCTGAGTTATTTATAGGCATTATTAACTTGTGCTAAATCCTTCTGCTTTTTGGGAAGCTTTGAGGGGTAATCGCTGCATGTCAGGGGCAAGTACTTAATTTTCCATCTTCAGAGAAGAAGGAAAAAAGAAGCAGAATGTTTCTGTTAAAAGCAGAGAGCAGATTGAATGAGGGCTTTTGTTACCTAAATCTCTGGTTATTAAGAGTGAAATGAATGCCAGAGGTCATTACAATTTCATTATAACACAAAAGGAGGAACAAACAGTTTATTATGCAAAACAAAAGGGTTAATGGCAAGAGAATAAGGTAGGGAAGCTATTAGCTAGGTTAATTAAAATAGAACAAGATGGTTGAGTAATTCCCTGCCTAAGACAGAATAGAAGAGAAATAATTCATCACCCATGAGGAAAAAAAAATATGGGTGGGGGGAAGGGATTTTAGGCCTCTTGTGCCAGAAATTCTGCTCCCTCTGAGCATTTCTTTTTAGACAAGATAATATTTGTGCCTATTGAAACATAATTGATTTTCCAGAAATCTCAGATGCAGAAGATGCTCTGTAGTCAGAATGAGTGGTGTAAGAAAGCTAGAAACAGAGGCATAGTCCTAAGGGTCTTAAGGCCAGAGAAGAGACAACCAGGTCAGTGTAATCTCCTGTATCGCACAGCCACCAACACTCCTCCCACAGCACCCGCTCACCAAGCCCAACAACCGATGTGAGACCAAAGTATATCAGCCCACAGGACACTAGATGCTTATATGCCACAGGAGGGACTGAGGCCCCTGCAATGACAGGGAAATGATTGTGAGAGATACACCCAGAGAATCCTGGTAAGTGACAACCCATACGTTGCAGAGGAAGGTGAAACCCCCAAGGCCACAGTCTGACCTGGGGGACAATTCCTTTCTGACCCCACCTATAGGGATCAGTTAGACCCTGAGCATGTGAGCAAGAATCAGCCAGCCAAGCACCTGAGCGAGAGAGAATGCCCTGGCCTTCCCCATCCAATGTCCTGTGTCTAGCCGTGGCCATTCCTGATGCTTCAGAGGAAGGAGACTAACAATATATTGGTGGTGGTGTGGGGGAATCCCTTCCTGACCCCTGCAGGTGGCCAGGTGAAACCCTAAAGCATGAGCTTTTAGGCGCACAAGACACAAACTGGAGGACAGCCCCAGGGCTGTTGAGCTCTGCCCCCCACCATCACAAGCAACCTGTCACCCCTGTGGTGATTGTTAAATGTTGCAAAAATCCCATTCCCATGAAATCTGAACAATTTGGTCCTATCATATTTATGTCTCTTATCTTTCAGCCCTGTGCAGAATGCCAGCACTATGGCTAGGCCTGGCTCTGATTTAGCCCTCTGGGGTGAATGTTACCCTACATGTTGACATTCGCTTGAATTAATGGCCGTTCTCCATATGGCTACCCTTTCACTCATCTCATGGCTAAACAGCTTCAGTTTGAGAGTAGAAACAATGGCATTGAATTGACATGCTCGATTCTGCTGCCATTGAAGAAAACAGTAAATCTTGCACTGACTGATACAGGATCATGGCGTCGGCAGCCAATCTTACCCCATGAAGAGTGAATAACGAATAGGGGAAGTGAATGCTCTATAGGCTGAAATTTTCCACGTCGGCTATTTGGCAAGCGTTCATGAGGACTGAATGCGTTTATGGAGACCACGAGTGGTTCAGGAACACTTCACAAACAGGAAGAAGGCTTCAATTCCTCAGTTAATTTATTTGCAACTTATAATTAATTCATCCAGCTCTAGCTTTTAAACTAGCTCTAGGCTGGGCAGCCAGGAACCAGTGGCTTTCTGATTGGTTTGAAGAAATGTGTTAGTCTATATAATTTTTATGTAGAATTCCAGAAGAACTCTTTGTGGTTTGCTACAGAAAATATTTGTTTCAGTTTTGTTAAAATCTCTGGGAAAGAGTAACAAATACCATTCTTGTTTTAATATCATTGTTATATGGATGGGGGAACCTCTTTAAAATAAATACAAAGATCAATCCCTTTCCTTAAGTCTTGACCGAGATCTAGAATTGAATCAAGCAAGCTCTTTTTTTTTTTTTTTAAAGAGTCTGAAATGTTTTTCATTTCTCCCTTCTACCGTGTTTGTTTTTTTTTTTTTAAAAGCTTCTGAACTTTTGAGTTTTGGCTATGACTGGAAATGGAAATGTCCAAATAAGTTGAGCAAAGCATTTCATTTGCTATTTCTAGATTGGCAGAAGTCTCACAAGAGACCCCCTGCTTGTGAAATATTCCCTTATTGAAATGTCTGCATAGACTTGAAAGACAGAAGCGAGTCTGACCTCCTGCACATTGCATGCCACAGAACCTCACCCACCCACTTCTGCAACAGGCTGAGAACCTCTGGCTGAGTTACTGAAGTCCTCAACTCTTGATTTAAATACTTCAAGTTCCAGAAAATCCACCACTTACTCTAGTTCAAACCAGCAAGTGACCCCATGCCTCATGCTGCAGAATTTAATGTACAAAGATAACCTTTATAGAACAATTAATTCAGCCTATAGAATTTTACATCAGGGATCTCATTCCCTACTAAACCTTTTGAGATTTATTAACATTTCATTATTGTATTATAATTATTAATCATTGCAATTCTTTTTATCGTGCCATAAATGTACATGGCACTTTATATAAGTTAAAGGTGGACTAGAAATTCTAAATGAAAACTGAGCTAAACCCGAATTTTGGTGCTGAATGTCTCAAGTAGCCAGACTGTGTGGGCTACTCAGTCATAATCTCAGACTCTTTCAAGTCATAGATTCCAAGGGTAGAAAGGACCATTGTGATCATCTAGTTTGCCCTCCTGTATAACACAGGCCAGAGAACTGTCTCCAAATAATTCTTAGAGTAGATCTTTTAGAAAAACATCCAAGCTTGATTTATTAACTGTCAATGATGGTGAATCCACCATGACCCTTGGTAGATTGTTCCAGTGGTTAATTACTCACTGTTACAGAATTACACCTTAAGTTCTTTACCCTACATGAAATCCTTTCAGATCCCTTCCTGGAGCACTGCAGCTATCACCAAGTGATGTATTCTGGAACAGCACAGCTAACTATGGATTGCATGGGTTACAGTGAAGCTTCTGGTAGTGGAGAGATTCCTTCAGTGAACCAGGAATTACTGAAAGATTATCAGAGGGGAAGAAATGCAGATGGGAGTGAGAATGTATTTCTGTGCTGAATGTCCCCTTAGCCTGGTTAGGAAGAGGCCATTCACAGCAAAGACTATCTCTGCTTTGCAGTTCACTGCAGTGTTAACACGTGCCAAGTGCCCCATGGTGAGTGCAGTTACATCTGCAGTGCCCCTCCCCCCATGTATTTCTGCAGTGGGCAAGTTTGGAATGTGTGGGCGTGGAATGGGCTGAGTGCAGAAAAGATAGGGGCAGGTGTGAGTGTGTGTGTGTGTGTGTGTGTGTGTGTGTGTGTGTGTGGGGCGGGGGTTGTATGGGTAGGTGTGAACTGAATCTGACTTGGGATGTGTGGAAAGAATGTGTGGCATGGGCTAAGTGGGCAATAACTCGCCATACAAATGTGGGCAAAAGTGTGCAACTGCATTTAACAAACACACATCTGTGTTAATTAGCATCTCGGGGGGCGGGGGGGTTGTTTGCAAATCTGCTGGTGAACCTCAGACCTGGGGAATCTCATGCATCCAGGAGAGGCTGAGCTCACTTTGCTCTTTGTCACTGGGGGCCTTGATGAAAGATAATTGACTCCCCGTGCCTTACAGTGTATCTCATATGATCCATGTGCGGATAGTTCCCATCCATGCTCACAGGGCTTCTGGGAGGGGTTATACAGCATCATATTTTTGGTAGTTGCCTCTAACTGGCATTGCCATGCTCTCTTGACATCTTATGTTTAATTTAAAATGAGCAATTCAACAAGCACAAATTGCCCAAATGCCCCTTTGTGCCTCCGGTGTCTGGCTGTAATGGGGACAATGACATTGTTTGTGGGCAAAATTGTGGCTGTAGGTCACACACCCTCCCTGGGCTGCTGCAGAGCCACCTCACCTCGGGGGAGCTCCAGGACCCATCAAGCCTCAGAAAGCCACAGTAGCTCCTGCAGCAACCTCATGCCCCGGAGAGTCCTCTGCTGACCATTTGGGATGGGGTGTACAAACCCCACACTGGTAAGGAAGGGGTTAAGTAGCTCCTTTGGGGCCCAGATGGCCCTGCCCAGCCGCACCTGCAAAGCCTGCACTGGCTGGAGGAGGAGCTTAAAAAGGTAGTGGAGTCGCTCAGTGGCAAGTAGACAGCGGAGGTGAGCTGTCCTGCATGCTGAACTCCTGGCAAGGAGCATCCCAGGAGCTCCTGCTGCCTGACTCTTGGCTGCAGTGACCTGATGAAGCCTACATAGAAGGGACCTGTGCTTCTCAGAAAGTGAGAGACTTTGACTTGGTGTTTATTCTTTGCTGGACTTGGCTAGAAGAAGTGGTCCTGGGGAGCAGCTGCATAGCACTCCAGGGTGCAGGACTCAGCTGCCTGCCACTGGGCCCTAGATTGGAGCCTGGTGGAGATGATGGGCCTAGGTTCCTCCACCAACTCCTAAAGAGGGACAGCTATGGAAACCTGTACCTTGGCAGGGAAACTAGTTGGAGAAGACCCTGAAGATACAAAGGTCTGGACCATGAGACCCTGACCCAAAGGGGTTGCCCTGAATCCCTCATGTAACCCCAAAGCCTCCCCCATTATTGGACTCCTTGTATATCCCCTGAAGAGGGTGGACTTGAACATGTGACCTTGCTGGAGGGCTGAGTCACTGAAAGGACAGACCACTGCAGGGCAAATTGGTAGTAAGAAAGGAGAATGCCTGGGATGGAGACGCATACCATACCACTACCTAATCACTAGGTGGCATTGGCTGTGACTGTTTCCCTTTGCCCCGTTGCAGAGATGGGATGGGGCTCTGGCCTCTCCCCCTCCCTTGTTGGGGTAGATTGCACCCCAAAGAGCGCTAACAGGAAGCAGTACCAATGCTTAGAGTGCTAGGATCTGCAACTGTGCCTGACCCGTGTGCAGAGTGGGAAGGCCCCTTACATCTTCCTCCCTCCACTGCACCCCCCTCCGAAAGGGCCCTGCGTACTCTGACCCTAGAGTCATGGGATCAGTCAGAAGGAACAAATTCCATGGGTCAGTCTCAGCAGCAAGGGCATCCTAACAGATCTTTATTGCTATGACAGGATGGGAGTGGGGATGGTAAAATCAGATCAGCAAGGAGGACCTTGTTGCAAATATAAATAACTGCTCTCCTGCTAATATACCTCTGTTCATTGAAACATAATGGAGGGCATATTTAGGGAGAACATCTATAAGCACTTGGAGGATAATGGCATTCAAAGCGGGTGCCATGGGGTGCATGAATAATAGACTGCAGCAAGCAGCCTATTTCCGCATTATTAAGCGATTAGCGGACATGGTGAAAACAGCAGATAGACTATCACTGGCCTTTAGTGAACAGTGTGGTATGGTACAGCAAGGATCTTATCTGAGACATCAGTTCAAATTGGTTTGGATACATATCTTGTGACATGGGTCAGGGATTTCTTGATTGATAAGTGGGCATAAATGGCAGCTGTGTCTAGTCGGGGGCAGAGTGGCATGCAGGTAGAATCCTCCAGGAGGGTGTTCTGGGTCCTGTTTTTATATTTCAGAAGCAATCTAGAGGAGGAAATAGAAAACATCTTAATTACTTTTTTAAAAGAGATGTTGCAAATGCCTGGGAGAAGAGAGAGAAAATTACAAGCGTAGGCAGAGAGGCTGGAGGATGAGCAGAAATTAATAATCTGGATTTGAAATCTATGAAGACACAGCTAATACCTTTGGGCAAGAATAATTATGGAAGTAATTCTGTAATGACAGGGAGCTGTTTAGAAAGCAATGTCACTGAGACAGACACCTGGGTGTGAGAGCAGATGACAAGTCAGATAGGAGGTTGTAATGTGTTGTGGTGCTTCTGAGCTGTGCATTCACAGGCATCAGATCATGGAGCAGGAGATCATGGAGCCAGATGCAGATGTTTCCTCCTTACACACTGCTGCTGTGACTATCCTTGGACCAGTGCTTAGTGAGTGAGCTGCTGAAAGACAGACAAATGAGGGAGGGCCCAGAGAAGAAGAGCAAAGGTGATGATAAAGGGACTGAAGGAAATGACGACTGACCAAGACAGGTGAAATGAAGGAACAGAATGTGCACAGCTCAGTTAACAAGTCAGAGACTCCATACTGTCTCTGCTGGTGTAACACCGCTGAAATCAATGGAGCTAGCACCAGAAGGATGTTTGGCCCTTACTGTGTACAATTAGGAGAAGGGAGGAAATAGCATTCTGACATACCCTCAGGGCTTCATCTCATTCAATGATGTACTTTGTCATTCTCACACCTGTTCATTCTGCAGACCGCCTTGTAGAAAGGAAATATTGTTGAGGATTATCCCTGGCCCCTCACTAATTCATATGACTTCCTGTCACCAACTCATTGTCCCAAGACGTCCCTCATTTCAGTGACTCTGCCTCACTCTGATCCTCAGGATGTCAGTGGTCTGCTACGGTGGTGGTTTGTTCTTCCAGCCAGGTCACGCTATGGTTCCATCCCTTCTGGGGTACTAGTGTCCTGTACAAACAGTGTGTAACACAATGGTGATAGTCAACATGACTAGGTTCTTCTTTGGCATCACTCTTCTTCCACAGCAGTGGCTAGCAGGGCTGCTCCCTTGAGTCCCTCAGAAAAACTCAAAAAAAAGCCAGACAAAAATATAAACTTCCACCCATCCTTAGGTTCTTCCCAGTGCTCCAGTGTTCTGCAGAATACTGACCACAGGGCTGAAATCTTGACCCTGTTTCCACTAATTCCACTACTGTAGCTTTTTCACAGTTCTCCCTCCATTTGGCTTCTACCAGGTCCTTCCAGTAGAGAGGGAACTTCAGACCACAATCGAGATATAACAAGGTGGAGCTACCTGGATTTTGGTCATTGTGAAGTTATACACCCCAGAACACTTCCTCACTGCGTTCTCGCTCTTCTGGTGAATTGAGGACCATGAGAAATGGCTCCATGGCTCCACTGAGAATCACCTCCCTGCTGAGGCTTTCTCTGAGCTAACAGGTTTCAGAGTGGTAGCTGTGTTGGTCTGTATCGGCAAAAACAACAAGGATTGCTTGTGGCATAAGCTTTCATGGGCTAAAACCCACTTCATCAGATGCATGGAGTGGAAAATATAGTAGGCAGAATATACACAGTACATGAAAAGATGGGAGTTGCCTTACCAAGTGTGGGGGGCAGGGGGGTCAGCTCTAATGAGACAATTCAATTAAAGTGGAAGTGAGCTATTATCAACAGGAGGAAAAATCACTTTTGTGGTGGTAATCAGGGTGGCCCATTTTAAACAGTTGACGACAAAGTTGCAGGGGAAGGATAGCTCAGTGGTTTGAGCATTGACCTGTTAAACCCAGGGTGTGAGCTCAATACTTGAGGGGGCCATTTAGGGATCTGGGGCAAAAATTGGGGATTGGCCCAGCTTTGAGCAGGGGTTGGACTAGATGATCTCCTGAGATCCCTTCCAACCCTGATATTCTATGATACTCGCACTTTCATAGAAGTAAAAAGAAAAGGAGTACTTGTGGCACCTTAGAGACTAACAAATTTATTAGAGCATAAGCTTTTGTGAGCTACAGCTCACTTCATCAGATGCATTTGGTGGAAAATTTTTTTTTTTTTTCCCACCAAATGCATCTGATGAAGTGAGCTGTAGCTCACGAAAGCTTATGCTCTAATAAATTTGTTAGTCTCTAAGGTGCCACAAGTACTACTTTTCTTTTTGCGAATACAGACTAACACGGCTGCTACTCTGAAACCTGTTTCATAGAAGTGTAACAGTAGGGGAAAATTAGCATGGTGAAATTAGTTTTTGTAGGGATCCATCCACTCCCAGTCTTTATTTGGGCCTAATTTGACGGTGTCCAGTTTGCAAATTAATTCCAGTTCTGCAGTTTCTTGTTGGAGTCTGTTTTTAAAGGTTTTTGTTGTTGTTGAAGAATTGCCACTTAAGTTTGTTGTTGCATGTCCAGGGAGATTAAAGTGTTTTCCAACTGGTTTTTGAATGTTATAATTCTTGACGTCTGATTTGTGTCCATTTATTCTTCTTCTGAGCTAATAGTTGACCTTGATGTCCTAAATTGTAACTGCTTTGCAGGTGTTCAAGGGTAAAGCTTTTATGAGTCTAGAGGAGAAAATGATGATGCTTCAAAGGGATTTTAATTAGGGCTGGATGTAGTCAGCTGTGGGCAAGGCAAATGGTTTTTGCAAGTCCATTTTGGATGGATTGGAGTAAGGGGTGAAGCAAGGGCATGGGCCTTCAGATAGAAGACTGTCACAGGATGACCAAAGCCCAGAGAGTGGAGAGTATGGCAGGATTTGGGGATAGTCTCAATGTGTGGGATAAAGGGAAAGAACGGTCAAAAATGACATTGAGATTCAGGGAGGATGGCAGAGTCATTGACAGTAATGGAGATAGGTGGAGAAGTTGTGGGTGTGGAGGAAAGATGAGTTACGGTGTGAGTGCCTTTTGCATCATATGCACAAAGTCAATTCAATGCGGAGTCATTGGTTTTATACTATAGAGTCTTGTGCTACTGCAGGTCTTGTCTTTCGAATAAGACATAAAATTAGTGACCTGACCAATTTTCAGTCATTAAAGATCCCTTGGCAAAGGTTGCAAGAATTCATTCTACTGTCCTGGCAAATTCTGATTTGGATTACTATTGTCTACTGAACTAAAATTTCCCTTCTATAATATAATTTTTTTTACTCCAGAAATGGCTGCATTTCTTGCAGCGATTCACTGTCTGTAGCTTGTTGAAGTGGTTTTTGGGATCCATTGGAATGAAACAGAAGAACTAGGGGGCACCAAATGAAATTAATAGGCAGCAGGTTTAAAACAAACAAAGGAAGCATTTTTTCACACAACACACAGTCAACGTGTGGAACTCCTTGCCAGAGGATGTTGTGAAGGCCAAGACTATAACAGGGCTCAAAAAAGAGCTAGATAAGTTCATGGAGGATAGGTCCATCAGTGGCTCTTAGCCAGGATGGGCAGGGATGGTGTCCCTAGCCTCTGTTTGCCAGAAGCTGGGAATGGACGACAGGGGATGGATCACTGGATGATTACCTGTTCTGTTCATTCCGTCTGGGGCACCTGGCATTGGCCAATGCCAGAAGACAGTATACTGGCCTAGATGGACCTTTGGTCTGACCCAATATGGCCGATCTAATGTTCTTAAACAAGCTAGTTGCAAATATCTTTGAAGTAAGAGGTGTTAGATAAGGACGTTTTGCAGAAGGCATTGTCTAGCCCATCCCCCCCCGGGCCAATGAAGAACTGTTCCTTCCAGTATTTTGTCCAGGTTTGCTTTAAATATCCCAAGCAACAGAGCTTCCTCCACATCCCTTCGGAAGTCTATTCCTGAGCTGATAAACAGATAAAGGTGACGCACATGATCTCAAATGGAAATCAAAGGACAGTTTGTAGGGATTTTTTCCCTAGAGCACCTCAGATTCTGTAGTGTGGAGCTAATATAACCTAGAATAGCATGTTACCCTTGACTGACTGACTAGCCCATCTAATCATTCTATATCCCCACACTGGTATAGACTCAGTGTTGTCTTTGCTCTTTACAGGCTGCCAGAGTGGTTGCTGGGGAAGAATTTTTTTTTTTTTTTTTTGCAAAAAATGAATTTTACAAGTATAGTCTAGTCTTGTTGGATATTTAATTAAAGAAACCCAAAGCTCAAGCACTTGAGTTTGTCACTGTGGAAACCTCATAGACATTACAATTTCTCTTCTGCATCTCTTTGCACTGGGCAAATTCTCTCTCATGTGAGCCAACAGTGCGTAGCTATGCAATAACACTGGGACCCGCTGAAATAACACAGGTAGCACATTGCACCTGCATGCCAGGCTTCTGGCCCCAGAACCACAGCATATGTCAAACCCATTGAAGTCAGAACCTGGAAATCTATTTGCCACCCATGACCTAGGTGCTGAACTCCTGAGGTGACCCACAGACAATCCCTTCTAGGCCTAATCTGTAGCCACCAGAGTATGGGGTCATTTGAAGGCAGAGGCTCTAGGTTGCAGAATGAACCCTCCTTCTCCACCTAGTCCTGCTCACCCCAACTCCATCCCTATTCTGTCATTTTCCAGCTAGCTGGACTCAGTTGTCTTTGTCCATGTTTGTGCATTGTGGGTATGCGTGCAGGGAGGGTGGGTATGCAGGAAACGAACCTGCTTTCTCTTTGGCCATGCTGCTTGATTGCAGTTTCTGACATGTCACCACCACAAGTAAGAGCTTCACAATAGCTTACAGGTTGGTGCAAGGCAATGGCAGAACTTGGCCCACTGGCTTTGGACACCACTGCTCTGCCTCAAACCATGGCCCTCCTGAAGTGCAAATGAATGTGGGACTGGGCGGTGTGGTAAGAGTGTCGTGGGAAAGCCAGCTCTGTGGGGTGGTCAGGGCCAGATGTGTGACTTGCTGGACTCTAAGCAAGAGTGGAATTGCCAGCTCCAATAGAGCACTCAGCTGAGGGGTTGTTTCACTCCCAAGGCAGGTCAAGCCTTATAATGCGGCTGTTGCTTCAGTGTCTGCCCATGAGCCTACACAGGGCCTCTAGCAGCTGCTTGCAGCACTCAGATTTAAGACTGGCCCCAAATGCAGGGGAAGGGCTGAGGGAGAGATGTGTTCTTGCTATCACTTAAGTATAAACACTGCTGAAGGTAACTTGCCCTCTTTTCTCTGGAGGAGGCTGCAGCATGCTGGGGCCTTCAGCACTGAATCAGCAACTGCAATGACATATGAAGAAAACATAAAAATGCATGGAATCTTTTCCAAATGGGAAGCAACCCCCTGGCATTCAGTCCAGCCTGATTGGTTTGCAGCGTTCTGGGCCAGCAAGGGCTCTGTTTATTTGCTTCACATAGAAGTTGTTCAGGTAATTGCAACGGTGACTAACACAAAACAGGAAAGATCATTTTGAAGGAAAGCACAAAGCTCTTTAAATGGTGTGAGGAAACTAACAGGGGAAACTAGAGGGCACACAGAGGGAGAGGAAGACTAAGCCAGTAAGAACTGAGTCCAGCTAAATCAATATAAGGGGATTGTCCATGCACATGGGTTGCAATGATTTAACTGAAGCAGTTTCCAAACTGAATTAAACTGGTACAATTTTCACATGCAGACAAAGCCTTACACTCAGGCATTTAGCTTGGAAGAAGAACTAGGGAAAGACTGCCTGTGGCAAGCTGTCCCATAAAGATATAGAGTAGGAGCTACTCCCTGTTTGGCTCCACAGAGGAATACAGTCTGGCTCTGGTTTTTGTGCATTTTAGATTTCTACTACCTCAGAAGTCCAACACTTGAGATAACAGAGGTTACATCATCCAACATTATTCAGTGGGCTTGCTGAATGCAGGATTAATGTGGAGGAGCTATTCTAAGGAGAGCTAGTCACACTATTTGTTTTCCTTTTTGCTATACATCTGCAATAGCTAGTACAGTAGGTTTTTTTTAATGAGATTTGATAATATGCTTTCAGCTCTGTGTGTTGTAGCACAAACATAAATGGGTATCTAGCTCTATCTCTGTAGGATAAATCATATCAAAATGGTGGATCTTTTCATTCCTTAAAAATGAAAAGAAGAAGATGCAATTGGAAGTGTCCTGAATTGGCTAGCTGAGCTAGGTTTCCATTATCAATCATCCAAAAGAACCTGTGCTATTCTCGTAGCTGTCTTTGCACATGTGGCAAGCTTTAGGTTAAGAGCTGCGAGGCATGCAGATGGCAGATAAGAGGATGGCAAAATTCCATTTGTGCTCCAAATAGAGATCAGGTGCTTGTCAGATGGAACTTATCTGGGGCCTTACTGAAGAAAATCAATAGCCACATTTTTCTGAATACTCAGAATGGCAACAAAAGATGTGACAGGAGAGTGGAAAAAGTACAGGATTTGTTACTTTCAAATAGATTTCTCCCATTTGCCAGCTTCTATAAAGGAAGCTTAAAGTCTCACCTGCCACTGACAATCCAGCCAGCTACCATCCAGGATTGAGCCACCCATTCTTAGGTAAGATTGAGTGAGACAACTCTGAGTACCTAGGTGGCTCAGATCTCCTTGACCCTGGCCCTTCTGGGTACAGACCTGGGTTTGGCATGGGGGCAGCTCTGTCTCAATACTGCTGATCACAAGGTGGTGGTTGCCATCTTGCAGACACTAGTGGAGGTTGCTTTTCAGTGGCTTGGCTGCAAGAGTTCTTGTCTTTGGGGTTCTGTAGAGCTCCAATTTGTCTCCGCTCTGCTCAATATGGATAAAGAGACATGGGCTATGATATATATATAATACTGATTATTACAGCTCTCTATTTTTCTCTCCTCCAGTCCCACAGTGTGTGGTAGAGATTGGGTCGTCAATAAATGGTGGCTGATTGAAGCTCAGTGTAGATAAACCAGAAGTGATGTGGTAGGATACGGGAAGATATGGACAGGAAGAAATAGCATTGTGCACCTTTGGGAAATCCTGCAGATATTTCCCACTGTTGCTAACTTAGGGTTATGCTCCCAAAAAAGCCACAACTTATTGCCCTAGTGTAGACATAGTAATAGGATGAAATTTAATAGTGAGAAGTGTAAGGTTATGCATTTAGGGATTAATAACAAGAATTTTAGTTATAAATTGGGGACGCATCAATTAGAAGTAACGGAAGAGGAGAATGACCTTGGAGTATTGGTTGATCATAGGATGACTATGAGCCGCCAATGTGATATGGCTGTGAAAAAAGCTAATGCGGTTTTGGGATGCATCAGGAGAGGCATTTCCAGTAGAGATAAGGAGGTTTTAGTACCGTTATACAAGGCACTGGTGAGACCTCACCTAGAATACTGTGTGCAGTTCTGGTCTCCCATGTTTAAAAAGGATGAATTCAAACTGGAGCAGGTACAGAGAAGGGCTACTAGGATGATCCGAGGAATGGAAAACTTGTCTTATGAAAGGAGACTCAAGGAGCTTGGCTTGCTTAGCCTAACTAAAAGAAGGTTGAGGGGAGATATGATTGCTCTCTAAATATATCAGAGGGATAAATAAAGAAGAAGGAGAGGAATTATTTCAGCTCAGCACCAATGTGGACACAAGAACAAATGGATATAAACTGGCCACCAGGAAGCTTAGACTTGAAATCAGACGAAGGTTTTTAACCATCTGAGGAGTGAAGTTTTGGAATAGCCTTCCAAGGGAAGCAGTGGGGGCAAAAGATCTATCTGGTTTTAAGATTCTACTTGATAAGTTTATGGAGGAGATGGTATGATGGGATAATGGGATTTTGGTAAGTAATTGATCTTTAAATATTGAGGGTAAATAGGACTAATCCCCTCAGATGGGATATTAGATGGATGGGATCTGAGTTACCCAGGAAAGAATTTTCTGTAGTATGTGGCTGGTGAATCTTGCCCATATGCTCAGGGTTTAGCTGATTGCCATATTTGGGGTCGGGAAGGAATTTTCCTCCAGGGCAGATTGGAGAGGCCCTGGAGGTTTTTCGCCTTCCTCTGTAGCATGGGGCATGGTTGACTTGAGGGAGGCTTCTCTGCTCCTTGAAGTCTTTGAACCATGATTTAAGGACTTCAATAGCTCAGACATGGGTGAGGTTTTTCATAGGAGTGGGTGGGTGAGATTCTGTGGCCTGCGCTGTGCAGGAGGTCAGACTAGATGATCAGAATGGTCCCTTCTGACCTTTAGTATCTATGAATCTATGTGTGAAGAAGTGGGAATGTTCTTAATGTTTTCTCCAAATACTGTGTGGGTGCCTCAGTTTCCACTATGCCTTTCTTAAGTATGTAGGTGGTGGGATAAGGGTGTGTGATTATTGCAGAGCCCTAGGCAGGTGTGATGCTGTCTGCACAGAGAATGGCTGACACCCTGACTCCTGGCAACTGATGGCCTGGGCCCCTCCCCTGCAAAGGTGCCAACTGAAGGTGTTGGAGAACAAAGATCAGGTGGCCTCCTGGTCTGGGAGAGGGACAAAGAGGGCTTCAATCTGGAGCTGGTTGGGGAAAGAGAGGGAGGCCCAGAACCAGGGTCTGGCCTCCCTGCCCCCCAAGATGGACCTGACTGAGGGGTCCTGTTTTCTATAACTACAAACTCTGTTTTGGACTATGTTCCTGTCGTCTAATAAACCTTCTCTTTTACTGGCTGGCTGAGAGTCATGTCTGACTGTGGAGTTGGGGTGTAGGGCCATCTGGCTTTCTCAGGAGCCCCGCCTGTGCATATTCGCTGTGGGAATCGCCCGGTGTGAAAAGAGGATGATGAATGCTCCGAGGTCAGACCCAGGAAGCTTGAAACTGTGTAAGCTTCTTGCCCTGGAGACAGTATGCTCACAGAGAGGAGGCATGTTACCTCAGAGTCCTGACTAGCTTCATATGGAGTACTTCCAGAGCATTTCCCGGTGACTCTGTGACAACAAGTCATGTAACCTTGCTCAGTGCAGGCTTATTGACATACAGGTGATTTAAGAGCTTAGTGTTGCCTAACTTTGCTCCCATTTAAGTCAGGGGTAAAACTCCCACTGATTTTAAAGAGCAGTGCTGACCACTTTGGAAAAATCTCATTTTCTCTGTTGAAAACGCCTGTGGACTATTTACAGTCACACTTCCAACATTGCTACCACCAGTGGTGATGCAGTGTGGAGAGTTTGCAAACTGGGAGGAATTTTGGATCATCCAGCTGCTTTTAGATGGTCATAGAGCAGCAATGACTGGGGTCAGCTTTCTTTCATCTCCATTGGACCAGGAGGTTGTGATCACATGAAGATTAGATGGTTGCTTTAGAGCAATTCAGGAAGTGAAGCTTGAACAAAATGCAGCAGCTTGAGTCTTAAGTACTGTAGTCTTTTTTTTTTCACCATGACCTGATCCAACGCCCATTGAAATCATTACTGTACATCCATTGACTTGGGTGGGTGCTATATCCGAGAGGTGTGGTCTTTTGTGTGTGAAATACAACACTGGTCCTGGCCACTTTTGGCCATTAAAGCCTGTTGTATTGACCAAATTCCAACTAGGGTAATGACATTACTGGTCAATTCACCTTGCAGTTTCACTTGGATATTGTAGTGTTACAGTACACTGGTACAGTTCACATGAGAAGTGGCTGCATTTTAGATAAGGATCAGTCCCTTTGTATAATTCCAATATGTAATCCCTCCCTTAGCTAAAGTTAAGATGGCTACAATAGGTATCAAAGACAAGAAAATAAGTGCCAAGAACGTTGCAGGTTAATAAAAAAATCACAACAACCTTTACAAGTAATCATTAAATGCCATTTAAACCTAATCATTAAGTAACTGGTGAAAACGTGCAGATGATAAGATAAGGTAATGTACACGGAGATTTGAATTCCTCTGCAGTAAGTATGTTCCATAACACAAATCTAGCCATGTGAGTTCTGAAGTAATATAATGAATGTCATTTAGCTTCATTAGAAATGCATTGATTGTTCATGAGGAAAGGAGTTTTATAAGTCCTGATCCTGCAACTGGATCTAGATATGCAGATCCCTGCACCTGGAGCCCTGTACTGGGACAGGGGACAGTCCATGTGGATGTGATAAGCAGGACTGGTGCCTGAATGTAAGCTCAATATCTGCCAAGATAAAATTCATATACATAAGCTATTTCTTATTCATGCCACCAAGTAATCATTAACACTGCAAGAGTGTTTAGAAATCTATTTTGTTTTGTGCCACTGATGCTGTTCTTTCACATTTTGCATTTCCCATGGCTAGGACAGCGAGGCAAAGAGGATCACTTTCACTTTTGTTTTTTACTCACTTTTGCTTTCTGATACCTTGGTTTTCCTGTGTGCTCAGGTGTTGGGTGTACGTTCACACTTGCAGGGCAATGTTGAAATTAAAAAAATCTGATTATTCATTGACCTGAAAAAAAAATTCAAGAAAACATTTCTTGCCATAATTTGCCATCTTCCCCGCCAACCCCCCCCCCCCCCAAAAGTCTGCCATATACAGTCTAGAGAGTTTCAGAGTAGCAGCCGTGTTAGTCTGTATTCGCAAAAAGAAAAGGAGTACTTGTGGCACCTTAGAGACTAACAAATTTATTAGAGCATAAGCTTTCGTGTCTCTTTAACTGTATTTTAGAACCTGATTTGTCGGAGAGGGAAAGGGAAATGAGCACATGTAGCTTATTTCAGAAATTAGAAAAGGCAAAATAAAACAGCCTCTCAGTTCTTCTTTAAGCAATTGTCCATACAGATTCCTCTCTTGGTGCCTATGTACATGAAGTTGGGTTTTATAATGGGATGGCCTGACCCTTGAGGGTGTGTCTACAATGCAATGAAATGCCCTTGGCTGGCTTGTGTCAGCTGACTCAGACTCACCGAGCTCCAGCTGTGGGGCTGTTTAATTTCAGGCACAGAATTCATGGGATGCAAGGCTTGAGGCCTTTCTGTTTTGAGAAATTGATGTAAGTCTTTTCACACTCTGGGACTTATGGAGAACCCCCATCCCTCTGATGAGTTGAGACATCACGCTGAGCCCCCGGGCCACTTCTCATAAATTTCATTTGTCCACCACACCCCTGATAGAGGCAGGAAGGAGCATTGTTTCTGGAACCAGGGTAGACATAGATTTATTTCCCCATCTCCAAGCAAAAAGTATAAGTCCTCTCTTCAGGCGCCTTCCACTAACAATCTGAAAACCGAGTCCTGTTCTGGTATCTCTGTACCAAAAGTGTAAGTCAGCATCAGTGGTTCCTACTGAGAATAAGCACTGACCCTTGCTCCAGGAGCCTCAGCACTGAGTGATTTACATGTGGCACAATCAGCTGCTTTGGGTCTGACCAGCTCCGTGGAGGAAATGCCCTTAGAGCTCAGGGCCTAGAGCTTCTATTTCCATGCTTAGTCCCAAAGAAGAAAGGAGACTAGTGACTCATCCTTGATTTTGGCATCTCAATGCATTTATTCATCACTTTTGCATTCTGCATGGTTACTCTGGCTTCTTTAATCCCTTCTTTGGATCCTATGGACTGCTTCACGGCTCTCTACCTGCAAAATGCATATTTTCACATCTCTATACATCCAGCACACAAAGTGTCTGAGATTCTTGGGAAGCAGGTCGGTCACACTGCCAATACAGAGTCCTGCTCTTTGGCCTCTCCACAGCTCCATGGGCCTTCACCAAGATTCTGGCCAAGCTCAACTGAGGAGACAAGGAATCTGGATATTCCCCTATCTAGACATCTGGCTAGTTCAGGCAGAAATCCCCACAATAAATGACCAACTGTAGCGGGGTGGTTACCCGCTCCTGCCCTCTGGGGCTTAAAAGCCAGCCCTGGGAGAGAGGGCCAGGGCTGAGGGCAAGAAAAGCTAGGCTGATTGGGGAAATGGCTGCAGCTGGGCCATGCCCCAATCAGGCCGCAGCTGGGCCTATAAAGGGGCTGCTAGGGTGAAGCTTAGCCAGTGTCCCTGCATTCAGAGAGGGAAGGGCCTGGCTGCAGGGACCTGAGGGAGTACCTAGATTGGAGCAGGGCTGAGGGGGAAAGGCCAGGGGAGCTCCAGCCTGGAAACCCACAGGCTGCAAGGCCTAGATTAGGGCCTATTAGGTACTGGGGTTGCAAGGGGGCAGCCCATGGGTAGACGGAGACAGCAGGTCCAAACCCCCTTGCCTGTGATGAGTGGCTGATACACTGCAGTCTGCCCTGGGGAGCAGGGCTAAGTGATGACTAGCAGTAGCCAAGACTGAGGTGAGGTTGGAGGTAGTGTGTGTGGGTTCCCCAGGGAGGGGAGACCCTCGGGGATTGTTGGGGTTTACTGCCAGGGGGCAGCACCCCAGTGGGAGAAGGGACTGGGGCCGGCGGTAAGGCAGATCACCAGACGGCAGAGGGCACTCCAGAGACTGACGAGCTAATTCCCAAGGACAGCCAGCGGGAAGCACTGCCGGGTGAACCTGGCTCTATTGCACCAACTCACTTCCACTCATGCTAATTCCCTTTGCTTCAGTGACACTCAAGGTCAACAAAGAGAGAGCCACATGAACCCCAACCTGGACCAGCGTTAGATTCCAGATCCCTGGTGGCATGCTTTGCTCAACAGAAATATCTGACAATGACAAATCTCATTAGGCAGCTCCAAACACCTCCCAGAACACCCGTGAGGACATGCCTCATGCTCATAGTGCACATGGTGGCATGCAGTTAATGTCACACCACATGTCAGATTTCATCTTCATCCTTTGCAAGGTTAAGATCAGTATACTGCATGGACCAGTTGGTTACAATTCCTCCAGAAGTCCTATAATTAAATTAGTGGACAGAACCTTTCCATGTTTGCAGTGAAATTCTCTTTTCCATACCCCTACCTAGGAAGACTTTAGGAACAGATGCTTCCACTCAGGGCTGGGTAGTGCATCTCAACCAGCTAGGCTGTCCTACACATCAGCATTCTAGAACTCAGAGCTAAACAACTGGAGTGCAAGGTTTTCCTGTCCCATCTTCAGGGATTAACAACCCAAGTGCTGACAGACAAGAGCACAGCAATGGACTACATCAACATACAAGAGGAGCAGGATCTTCCCTACTCTCTTTCAAGAAGCCATACATCTTGGTGAATAGTGTACCCTTATCACACCACACAGGTAAGTTCTCCATTTTCCAGGCCTTCAGAACAGCCTGGCAGACCAACTTAGTAGGGCCTTCTCTAAGAAGAGCCAATGGTCTCTCAAGGATCCAGTCCTCCACAAAATCTTTTGCAGGTGTGGTTTGCAATGGTACACCTATTTGTGACATGCCGCCACCACCCCAACAACAAATGTCAGAAGTTTAGCTCTAGAGTGGGTATCAGTCCAGGCTCTATCAGAGGTCGTCTTTGTTTTGTGGACTCAAGAATTACTGGCTCCCCATTGAGCTCATGGCTGTCTGGTCCCTTTGCCATCTATTAATGAAGACAGCCGTGGTGGTGGTGGTAACAATAATAACAGCAGCAATTACATATGGTGTGGTAGCGATTACCTCACCAAGGAAATCCAGGCCTTCATGGCAAGTCCCTTGTACATGGTCTTTACAAGGACAGAGTCATCCGTAGAGAGATTTTACCTCAGGTGGCTTCAGACTTTCCCATAAATCAGGCTTTTTCTAAGCAACCCTCTTCCCCATGTGAAACAAAGCTCTACACATTAGATGTGAGGAGAGCATTGTCCTTTTACTTAGATGGAACTACGTTGTTCAGGAGAACACACAGACTGTTTGTTGCATTTGCTGAGATGGTTCTGGGGCAACCTGTGTCCACCCAGAAATTGTCCAAGTGGGTCTCAGACTGTATAAGAAATTGCTATGAGTTAGCTAGGAAAGATTCCCCTGGTCATATATGGGCTCATTCCACGAGGGTTCAGGCACCTTCAGCTTCCTGTTTGTGTAATGTGCCTGTATCAAAGACATGCTGAGGAGCACCATGGTGCTCAGATCACATTTCTACCACTTTGGTATTCCCTAGTGCAAGCTTCTAGATCAGATGCTAGTTTCAGTAGGTCTGGCCTGCAATCAGTATTTAAGTAGGACTCCTCTTGCTCCCTCCAAGGGCTTACAAAGATGGAGAAGTGTCAGCATCACCAGTTTACAGAGGTGGAAACTGAGGCAAAGAGAAGCTGAGTGACTTGCTCAGGGTCACATAACAGGCAAGTGCCAGAGCCTGGAATGGCAGAGGGGCTAAATTTTGGCCTGCACTGAGGCTACTCTGATAGCACAAAACTGATGCAAGCTGGACTGGAGAACTGTGAGGGTAGTCTGCTGGGTGAAACAAGTGGCCAATGGAAGCATGTGACTACAAGAACCAGCCAGAGGAAAAGACTGGCTAGTGAAGGAGAAACAGAGCTCAGGAACAGGTTTGTTGAGGTGGAAAAGGAAGAAGGGGCACAGCAGGCAGTAACAGAAGGAAGAAGAGAAGAGCAGTTAGTCCTACAAGAAAAGGGGAAGAGTCAATGGAGAAAGCTAGAGTTCAGAGCCCCAGGAGGAGGACGACTCGCAGAAGATTTTAAGCGAGAACACAAGACAAGAGGACTTGCAGCCAGAAAGAACAGAAGGAGGAGGGCTAAAGAATCACACCAACACCAGGAAGAGGCAGGTCTATGTGATTGGGAATCCCTACTAGAAGAACAGACAGGCCTGGCACGAGAGCTGAGCTGGAGAACAAAAAGACGTGCTGTCTGCCGGGAGGTAAGATACAGGATGTGGACCTGAGGCTGAAGAGGATCCTAATGGGAGCTGGAAAGACTCCACTGATTGTCCTTTATGTTAGAAAAAATGACACAGCTAGATTCTCGCTGGAATGCATTAAGGGAGACTGTCTCAGGCTGGTGAAGAGGCTTAAGGAAATAGAGGCTCAGGTGATCTTCAGTGGGAATCTGAATTATATGAGACCTGTCCCGAGAGGAGGAGGAGGAGGAGAGTGAAGGTGAGACAAGATTATGGGTGATCAACCGATGACTCAGGCAGTGGAACTATAAGGAGAGCTTTGGGAGGCATTCATTGACAGAGAACTGTTCTTATCGGATGGACTCCACTTGAGTAGGGAGGAAAATAGACTTCTGGGATGAAGGTCGGAGCTTTAAATTAGGAATTTGGGGAAGACAGTGGGGAGATGATTATGTAATCTTCATGCCTGATTCTAACATTGTGTGGGAGGAAAATCAAGTAATGGAGAAAGGAACAACAAAGGATAGGAGAGGAAAGATAGTGCCAATACCAATGACAGTAACAGCCAGGTAGGCAAAACTAGCAGTAGAATGACTGTACTCAATCAGGTGCGGAATCTGGGCAAAGCGAAGCAGAAACAATGAAGATGTCTGTACACTAATGCAAGGAGCCTGGGTGACAGAATGGAGGGACCTGAACTACTGGTGCAGGAAGTGAAACCAGATATTATAGGGTTAACAGGAACATGGTGGAATAGCAATCATGACTGGAGAATAGGTATTGAAGGGTATGTGCTGGTCAGGAAAGACAGAAATGAGACAGAAAGGCAAAGGTGGTGGAGTGGCATTGCATATTAGTGAGGTAGGTTGTAAAGAAATTAGAAATGGTAAATGGATAAAGCTAACAGAGGCTCTACTGCGGTTGTGCTTGGGGTCTGCTACAAATCCCCAGGATCTGATTTAGACATGGATAGAGACCTCTTTAATATTTTTAATGAAATAAATACTACTGGGAATTGTGTGATTATGGGAGACTTTAATTTCCCAGATCTAGATTGGAGGAAAAGTACTACTAATAATAGTAGGGCTCAGGTATTTCTGGATATGGTAGCTGATAGATTTCTTCACCAAATAGTCATTGAACCAACAAGAGGTGATGCCATTTTAGATTTAGTATTGTTAAATAGCAAGGACCTCATAGGAGAACTGGTTGTAGAGGACATCCTGGGTTCACATGATCATGAGCTAATTCACGTTAAAGTAAATGGAAGGATAAACAAATATAGGTCTTAAACTAGGGTCCTTGATTTCAAGTGTAAATTAAAAAATGAAGGGAAGTAGTTAGGGAAGTGGATTGAACCGAAGAACTCAAGGATCTGAATGTGGAGGAGGCTTGGAATTACTTTAAAGTTGCAGAAGCTATCTCAAGCTTGCATCTCAAGCAAGGGAGAAAAATTCACAGGGAAGGGTTGCAGTCTAAACTGAGTGAACAAGCCTCTCAAACAGGCGATTAAGAGAGAGCCTACAAGGAATGGAAGATGGGCTGGGTCAGCAAGGAAAGCTACCTCCTGCAGGTCAGACAGTGTAGGGGAAAAGTGCGAACTGCCCAAAGCCAAGCAGAACTGGACTTTGCAAAGGGAATTAACCAACAGTAAAATTTTTTTTAGCCATAAAAATAAAGAGAAAACAAGGAAAGAAGACATGGGACCATTAATCACTGAGAATATGGTGGAGATTAAAGATAATCTGGGCATGGCCTAACAGCTAACCAAACACTTTGCGTAAGTTTTTAATAAAGGTAATGAGGAGCTTATGGGAAGTGGCAGGGCGGCTAATGGAAATGAGGATATGGAAATAGAAATTACCACATCTGAGATGGAAATCAAACTGAAACAGCTTAATAGGGCCAAATCAGGGGCCCAGATCATCTCCACCCCAGAATACTAAAAGAATTGTCATATGAAATTGCAAGGCCAATAGCAAGGATTTGTAATGAATCTGTAAACTGGGGGGTCTTACCATATGTCTACTATAGTACCTATTTTTTAAAAAGGGGAAAAAATTGATCTGGGAAACTACAGGCCTGTTAGTTTCACCTCAATTGTTCGCAAGGTCTTGGAACAAATTTTGAAAGAAAAGGAGTTAAGTACATAGAGGTAAAGGGTAGTGGGGATAGAAATACAACATGTTTTTACAAGTGGTAGGCTGCCAGCCCAACCTGATCTCTTTCTCTGAGAAAATAATTTTTTTTTAAACAAAGGAAATGCAGTAGATCTAATTTACGTGGATGTCAATAAAGCATTTGATACAGTTCCACATGGGAAATTATTCATTAAATTGGAGAAGATGGGGTTTATAAGAGACCTGAAAGGTGGATGAGGAACTGGCTAAAGGGGAGACTACAATGGGCCATACTGAAAGGTGAATGGTCAGGCTGGAGGGAGGTCATTAGCAGAGTTCCTCATGGATCAGTCTTGGGACCAATATTATTTAACATTTTCATTCATGATCTTGGCACAGAAAGTGGGAGTGCGCTAATAAAATTTGCAGATGACACGAAGTTGAGAGGGATTGCCAATACGGAGGAGGACTGGAATATCCTACAAGATGATCTGGAGGACCTTGGAAACTGGAGTAATAGAAATGGGATGAAATTTAATAGTGCAAAACGCAAGGCCTTGCATGTAAGGACTAACAACAAGAATTTTTGCTATAAGATTGGGGTGTATCAGTTGGAAGCGACGGAGGAGGAGGAAGAGCTGGGTGTATTGGTTGACCATGGAATGACTATTAGTTGCCAATTTGATGCGACGAATGCAATCCTAGGATACATCAGGCGAGGTATTTCTAGTAGAGATAGGGAAGTGTTGCCATTGTACAAGAAACTGATGACCCCTTCTGGAACACTGTGTGCAGTTCTGGTCTCCCAGGTTTAAGAAAGATGAATTCAAACTGGAACAGGTGCAGAGAAGGGCTACTGGGATGATCAGAGGAATGGAAAACATACCTTCTGAGAGGAGACTTAAGGAGAGTGGCTTGCTTATCCTAACCAAACAAAGGCTGAGGGGAGATACGATTGCTCTCTCTAAATACATCAGAGGGATAAACAACAGGGACAGAGAGGAGTTAAGTTCCAATGCTGACACAAGAACAAATGGATAAAAACTGGCCATCTAAAAGTTTAGGCTAGAAATGAGACGAAGCTTTCTAGCCATTGGTGGAGTGAAGTTCTGGAACAGCCTTCCGAAGGGGTACTGGAACAATTTTAATAGTGGGGGTGCTGAGAGCTATTGAACCAAATGTCTGTATATGATGGAAACCACTTCACGCCAGGGGATGCTGCAGGACCCCCATGCAACCCTAGTTCCAGCACCTATGACCTTCCAAGGGGAGCAGTGGGGGAAAAAAACCTAACTGGTTTCAGGATTGGGTTTTGATAAGTTTATGGAGAGGATGGTATGATGAGATTGGTTACATGACATTTATAGGCAATCTGAGACTGCTGGTAGCAAATATCTCCAGTGGCTGGTGATGGTACACTAGATGGGGAGGACTCTAGTTACTACAGTGAATTCTTT
This sequence comes from Dermochelys coriacea, assembly GCF_009764565.3. NCBI lineage: Eukaryota > Metazoa > Chordata > Testudines > Dermochelyidae > Dermochelys > Dermochelys coriacea. The sequence continues at coordinate 36,566,598 of NC_050075.1, read as the reverse complement.
CCCAGGTGTCTGTCTGGTTGGTCTTGTTGACATGCTCCGGGTCTAACTGATCGCCATATTTGGGGTCAGGAAGGAATTTTTTTTTCCCCTGGATCAGATTGGCAGAGACCCTGGGTTTTTTTCACCTTCCTCTGCAGCATGGGGCATGGGTCACTTGCAACTTTAAACTAGTGTAAATGTGGGATTCTCTGTAACTTGAAGTCTTTAAATCATGATTCAAGGACTTCAGTAACTCAGCCAGAAGTTAGGGGTCTATTACCTGAGTGAGTGGGTGAGGTTCTCTGGCCTGCAATGTGCAGGAGGTCAGACTGGATGATCACGATGGTCTATTTTTGGCCTTTAAAGTCTGAGTCAATGGGATGAGAAATAGGTTTAAATGGCTGCCTAGGGATTCTCCTTCTGTAAAGGGAATCCCCAGGAGGTATTGAGGCAGCATATTGGCTCTACATCACACAGTCTCCTGTGCTGAGAACCAGGAGGCTTTCTCAAGGGAAAGTGGGGATGACAGGTTATTTCTGCACTCTAGAATAGCCCCTTAGGACTGTGGACACCTGAATGTAAGAGCAGCCTTTGGATTGCTCTAGCTTTATGCTGGAAACTGGGCTGGTCCCTGGGCAATCCCAGGATCCAAGGCCAGAAAAGTGGTATACGTAAGGCCACCTTCATCTGCCCATCCTCCCACTTCCTATGCTGTGGTAGGGCCCCAGAGAGAATCCCCTGTGTCCCGGTCTTGAATTGCATTTCTGGGAGCCTGCTGCCTTTTTCTTATATTTACATTTTGTTTGATCTCAGACGCTGAAAAATAATCAAGCTGAAAATACTTATAGCTGTATACTGCCTTTTTGGAACTGTTTCTCATTTCCAGCCAGTGGCAGAATTGCAGTGGGAAAATGTGAGCAGCTGGATTTAACATTGTCAAGACAGCTCTGACTGCAGCCAGGTTAAATTAACTCCCTATTTTCCTTGCCCTCCCCCTTTGTCCCTCGCCACTATAATTCACTGCATCTCTTTAGGTGTCTGACAACTGGGGGAGCAGTAAGCAAATAGTTAAACGTTTTGCTTCTCCACCCAGTGGTGTGGTGGGTGTTGCCTGTGTCAGAAACAATATAAGAACAGTCGGAAGTTGCAGCTGGCAAGTAAGGTTTGGAGTAGCGGTGGTGGGGCATTTAGATCTGGTGGGGACTGTCTTTTCCCTGAGACTGTAAACACTTGATCTGTGCAGAATGTCCGAAAACAAGAGAAAGGGGAGAGGAAAGGGCAAAAAGAACAAAGAAGGGAAAAAAAGGGAAAAAGAACCAGACCCAGGAAAAGGTACTTTCAATTTTTAACAAATTTTACTGCAATTAAAAAGAATCCCTCTAGCAAGAGAGTACTTGTAGATTGCATGAGTCAACTGAAATAATAAATAGCATCTACCAAGCAAATCTGTCTCCATCTCATTCATATTTCAGGCAGGTAGAAATCTTTCTTTATGAAATCCTCTTTATTCCTAACCCCCGCAAGAATTTGGGGCAGTGTGTTCTCTAGAAATAGGAACAGTCATGAATTCATATACGGAGGTGACATGATGATTAGAGGTTTTCAGGCTAATAGTTTTTTCTTTTCCTAATGTAAATATCAGAAAGTCTGTAGTTAGTCAGGGATGAGGGAATAAACCTTGGGATAGATGATACTTAGAGCAAATCTGATTTAATTTGCATCATCATTATTAAAGCAACTGTATTGCATTTCAGCTAAAAGCACGTGTGCTGGAAACCTCCACTCTTGTTATTGGTATCAGATTGTTAATTATGGGCTCTGAAAGGTGTGACTGCTGCTCCCTGAACCTAGCGCTGTAATCACTTATCTGATGTTGGGTAAACGTTCATATTGGGTTTAATTCATACTGTTTTGCTGCAGAACAACTGTTTTGTGCTGGAGAAGAACGGACATTATTTCTGGAAAATACAAATGTTCTGGCGGTGAGGTAGCAGAGTGGTGTGTCTCTCTCTTCCCTGCCCCAATTATCCTGGGGAAACTATTATTCCTGGTGGTTACTTATCTGTTGTTTATCTGGCAATTTATTTGGACAGTGCAGCAGCTCTGTAATGGTTTTGTTTTTTCTTAGTGTGGATAGAAACTAGAAGCTGGACTCTTGTACTGGGGGAAACTTTCAAATAGATTAGATCTAAAGCTGGCTCCCACCTTATGGGCCACATTCTGCTCTCCTTCACATTTGGGGGAAATTCAGAGTAAGGCCATTGACCTGAACAGACTTGCCTGGGTTTTCCCTGGTGTAACTGACAATAAAATTTGTCTCTGCCCTTCCTCATCTTTTTGGTTTTGTTCTCCCCTCCGCCCCTGTCTGTGTCCGGGCTGTGTGACTGTCATGTAGTCAGGATAGCGGGTGTTAGTGTGATGTCAGATGTCCATGGTGACATGTTATGGTGTCATAAACAGAAGGGTCTGTCTTTGCTGCAGGATTAAAGGCCAGCTGGTCTGGGAGGGAGAAAGTTCTGATTCACAAATAAAAAATCTCATGAAGGGGAACTCACCAGAGACAGCTGCTTTGGAGCAATGAGGGTGGGGTGGTGCCTGCCCCAGGGGCAACTGGGCAAGGGTAGGGGTGGGGCATGGGTAGTTGGGTTGCAATAGGTGTGGGGGGCGGTGCCTGCCCCCTTAGTCGTTGGGCTGTGATGGGCGGTGGGGTGTTGGGCTGTGATGGGGGTGGGGGGAGAAGGGTGGTTTCTGGGTGGTTGAGCTATGACAGGTGTGGGGGCGGGGGTGATGCCTCCCCCTGGATAGTTGGATTGTGATGGGCAGGAGGGGGCAGTGTCTCCCCTGAGTAGTTGAGCTGTGATGGGTGGGGAGGGCGGTGCCCCCCCGAGTAGTTGGGCTGCAATCAGTGGGGCAGTGGTGCCTCCCCCTGAATAATTTGGGCTGTGATGTGTGGTGGGTACATGGGTTGCAGCCAGGGGGAGGGTGCCTGGAGGCCCTTGAGTAGGTGGGCTGCAGGCAAGGAGGGTGCCTGGCCCTTGGGTAGGTAGGCTGCAGATGGGGTGTGTGTGCTTGGCCCTCGGGTAGGTGGGCTGCTGGCTGCGGGGTGTGTGGCACTTGGGTAGGTGGGCTGTAGCAGGTAAGGTGGGGTGGTGCCTCTATTGTTTTGAACCATCTTGTGGAAAGCTCAGAGTGAGACACACAGAAAAGCAAAGAAGAAAAGGGACTTGGCTTGGAGAGATCCGGACGCTGCTCTGGGCTTGCCTAGTTCCTTTCAGATGCCCCAGACTTGCCTTCCAGCAGGGTGTGTCACTTTCTGTAAATATGCCTGCATTGCAGTGTATACATTGAACGGCAAGTGGGGTTCTATGGCGAAAGAGAAACATGCCCCATGTTGTTACTGATCTGACCATGGAGTTGGATGCAGAAAAGTTCTTCCCCTTCCCAAGCGGTCAACTTTAGAGAACCCAGAAATGTCTTTTGGAAGACAAAGGAAGACACTGTGCAGCCTGCTAAAAAAGGGGGTAGCAGGGGTGGGTGGGGAGTGCTGGATACTTTTTGGCCCATTTCCTCAGAGATATTTAGGCTCCTAACTCCCATTGAAATAAGTGGAAGTTAGGCACCTAAATACTTTGGAGTATCTGGGGTTTGGCCCTCTTTTCCCCGAGGAATATTTCTAAAGGTACCAAATTCAGCTCATCCAGCTCAGGCTCTCACCCAGTATCAGCAAGTTAGGGATTGGCTTTTGTCAGTCTGTACTGACCAGATGTCTTGTCTTGCCTAGAAAACTAGGCTTGATTCTCCTCTTATACAGCCCAGCTCAACGGAGCCAGGGGAGTTACTCATTCTCCCCAGTGTGAGAGGAGAACTAAGCCTTTGGAGGGGCTAGGCTCAATGTTCATGTCCGTGCATCCGTAGCCAGAGCCCCTCACTGTACAACCCCAGGAAGGGGAGATGTCGGCAGAGATCAGTGATGGGATCCAGGGGAACATTCTTTCTGACCGCAAATGATGTGACATAGGCAACACAAATGACTCTTCCAGGGCTGTTTCCTCAAAAGAACCTACAGTGTCTGCTGAGGAGAATGGGACGTGAACGGGAGGGTTCTGATGGAACTGTTGAGTCATCTGAGTCCTTTGGGTAGAAGTCTGCAGTCACAGAAATGTCATTGTAACTGGGAGGGAACCAGGGGTTTTAGTCTTGGAGAGAAGAATGCAGAGCTCCAGGGGAGCTCCACGGAATTTTTAAGAATAATTGCTGGGTGGCTAGTGCTGCACACGCACTGGATACTGTAACTCGCTGAGTCAGTCAGGCGTGGGGCATAAGGGATATAGAGAAGATTAAAACACATTAAAAAACCCTGGAAAGTAGCCGATTATTTACTCTGGTTCCCATTTATTGAGCACATAGAAGCTGATCTTACCTAGCGGGTGACACAGGTCGATTTGAGTCTCTTCTCTAGTTTATCCTCTTTTTCCCTCTCAAGTGAATGTGCTGCTGGTGGAAGGTGCTAGACTGGCAGCCCTGGAGAATGAAGTCCTCTGACTGTTTCCCTGAGCCATCCTGAGACTGTTTAAAATTCTTAAGACTGCAAAGATTGAGCATCCCTGTGTCTAGATAACTACAGTCCAACTTCTGAGAGACAGAGACCAATAAAGTATCAGGTTCAGCATGCAACAATAAAAATCTGACTTAGAACAAGACTAGAGGGAAGTTATTGAGTTGTATTTGTTTCTCGTATCTCTTGCAATGTGCTAGGTGTTGTTCCTGTCCCGAAGCACTTACAGTCCCAGGTCCTGGTCCTGCAAATATGCAGTGTGATGGAGCCATGCGCTGGGTACTAGCGGAAGAATTCAGTGTCCAGGTCTATTAATCCTGGCACTGCTCTCCAGCATGGAAATCACAGAGAAAGCACTAGAGACTAGAGTACCCTCAAACCTATGTAACTTAGGAGAAGAGAATTTTTCAGTACAGCTTTCAACCCCTCTTGTCTTTAGGCTTCCATGAACATGTATAAAGCATAACTGGAGAGCTTACCTCCTGGGGAAGTGCTAGCTTCATTCTGAGGATGAGGAGTTTATATAAGGCACACCCTACAGTTTCTACTCACTACTTTTGCTGCAGGCTGGAACGAGAGACTTGGGAAATGCACCAGTAACGCTGAAGGAGTTCAGGTCTTGAGGAAAATTCTTCCTTGGAAGTGGAGCTGAGACTTAGCTAGAAGACTAGACAAAAGAAGTTGAGAGGCATATGGGTGCCAAGGACCAGACATTTAAGCAAGACTCTGGTAAGCAGGGAAGCTGTTGCCAGTCACCCTTCCCCACCGTGACACCTATGTGATGTACCTTGGAGAACAGGGCCAAAGTAATTGGTGACCAGGGGAAAAAATTGCAGATGATACAAAGCTGGGAGGTATTGCCAATTCGGAGAAGGATCGGGATATTATACAGGAGGATCTGGATGACCTTGTAAACTGGACTAATAGTAATAGGATGAAATTTAATAGTGAGAAGTGTAAGGTTATGCATTTAGGGATTAATGATAAGAATTTTAGTTATAAGTTGGGGACACATCAATTAGAAGTAACGGAAGAGGAGAAGGACCTTGGAGTATTGGTTGATCATAGGATGACTATGAGCCGCCAATGTGATATGACTGTGAAAAAAGCTAATGCGGTTTTGGGATGCATCAGGAGAGGCATTTCCAGTAGGGATAAGGAGGTTTTAGTACCGTTGTACAAGGCACTGGTGAGACCTCACCTAGAATACTGTGTGCAGTTCTGGTCTCCCATGTTTAAAAAGGATGAATTCAAACTGGAGCAGGTACAGAGAAGGACTACTAGGATGATCCGAGGAATGGAAAACGTGTCTTATGAAAGGAGACTCAAGGAGCTTGGCTTGTTTAGCCTAACTAAAAGAAGGTTGAGGGGAGATATGATTGCTCTCTCTAAATATATCATAGGGATAAATACAGGAGAGGGAGAGGAATTATTTCAGCTCAGCACCAATGTGGACACAAGAACAAATGGGTATAAACTGGCCACCAGGAAGTTTAGACTTGAAATCAGACGAAGGTTTTTAACCATCAGAGGAGTGAAGTTTTGGAATAGCCTTCCAAGGGAAGCAGTGGGGGCAAAAGATCTATCTGGTTTTAAGATTCTACTCGATAAGTTTATGGAGGAGATGGTATGATGGGATAATGGGATTTTGGTAAGTAATTGATCTTTAAATATTCAGGGTAAATAGGCCAAATCCCCTGAGATGGGATATTAGATGGATGGGATCTGAGTTACCCAGGAAAGAATTTTCTGTAGTATGTGGCTGGTGAATCTTGCCCATATGCTCAGGTTTTTAGCTGATTGCCATATTTGGGGTCGGGAAGGAATTTTCCTCCAGGGCAGATTGGAGAGGCCCTGGAGGTTTTTCGCTTTCCTCTGTAGCATGGGGTATGGTTGACTTGAGGGAGGCTTCTCTGCTCCTTGAAGTCTTTAAACCATGATTTAAGGACTTCAATAGCTCAGACATGGGTGAGGTTTTTCATAGGAGTGGGTGGGTGAGATTCTGTGGCCTGCGCTGTGCAGGAGGTCGGACTAGATGATCAGAATGGTCCCTTCTGACCTTAGTATCTATGAAAAAAATCTTCCTAGAGCTGGGAGAACAGATGCCAAAGAGCCTTGATCAGGGAAGCTTAAGCCTGCGTGCAAACCTCGTTGCTAGGATGAACAAGAGGGAGATGAGCTCTGATGCCAGCATGCTGGAGAGCACCTCGGTGCCTAAGGGGTGCAAGGAAGCCTTTATAGCGTCATAAACAAGGGGAAGAGAAGCCAAACATCCAGAGGGGATGAGCCCTGAGAAGTTGAAAACACTGACTGTTTGTTTGCTAAGAAGATTGTAGGGTAGTTTGTGAGGGAAAGACAAGAGAAATGTTAAGTTCCTTGTAGGCTGAGTTTCTTAATAGTTCCATGCATTCTCTTACCTTTAGCTGGCTGCAAGGAAAACGTTGTGTATGTGCAGAATTGGTGGTTGTTCACTATTGGTGATCAGGTAGGGGGCACAGGAGTCATGCTGTTCTTGTGATCAGCTGCTGGTATGGGTTAACTCTGAAAACCATGGTGTAATGGGAATGAAGAGGAAAGGTTTCCAAAGGTCCCTGCTGAAGAGCACTGCAACAGATGTCTTTGTATGTGTTTGGCCTTCACAAGAGTCAGGATTTGATTGTAATTTTCCTCAGGGAGGTGTTAACATTAAAAGACACTCTGAGATTAGAGAGTAAGTGTTTCTGAGGCTCTTGCGGGCTATGGTAAAGAAGTTCAGGTTATAAACAGCCAATAGAAGGGTTAATCTTATTGTCAGCATTATGAATCTTCAAAGTATTGAATGGATAATCAGACCCAAGTACAAAGGTGAACTGATGATTTGCTCAATAATTCTTGAATTATATGATTTACTCTTAATTCTGATGTAGGTAAGAATGCCCTCTTGCTATAAGTGTTATCCTTGGCTAGGCTTACTAAGCATTTAGTTAGCTACAGTGAATGCTCTAAGCCTGAAACTGTCCAGTGAAGATGGGAAGAGACAAGAGCAGGATATATTTCAGGAGTCATGCCTCAGTTTGTTCCTGATGGAGCAGTACTAAGGATGAAGTCTGTCCATAGCTCCTTAGACCTACTCTGCTTTTACCTCTTTGCAATTTCACTGGACATTATAAGGCGATTCTGTGGATTTTTCACCAGGAATGAATTTGGCCCCATATTTATTGAATTTTAGGGAAAGCCCCAGTCTGATTAAGGGCTAGTGTTTCTTCTTGGTAACAAAGGAGGCTGTTTGTTTGTGTGGAGCTGAAATCCATGCAGGATCCCTGTTTTGTGCATTTCCTCATTCTCATCCTGAAGTGAAGCTCTGTGTAAAGCACTGTGGTACCTGAAGAGAAGCCGAAGGAATTATTTTCTAGTAGTATGCAGTGTCTGAGCCTGGGGCTCCTTCAGCCCCAGCCCCAACTCCAGCTTCTTTGTGCTGCTGAGGTCTTGCAAAGGGACAACCTGAGAATCCCCCTGAGTCCTAGACCCAGCATAGGCAGCCCTAAACTACTCCTTTCTTGTGTAGGGGCGGTGAGGGGTGGAGGAGAGGGCATGCCAGGGGCAGGAGGGTGGGGCAGAGAGCACAGTGCCCCAGCCAATAATCCTGTTCTAGTGCAGCAGTCCACATGAGCCTGCTCCAGATGACATCACTTAGAACAGCCCTTGGCTGGCTCAGGACAGGGGAAGCAGAGAGATGGAGCCTCTTTTCTCACCTGCTCGTCTCAGCTGTCCGAATGTGGACTCGGCACAACTGAGGTGCTTAAACACCCTCCAGGTGGGATTTAGGGGTAACAGGGAGCTGGTTTGGAAGTTTGCCTGTGCAGATGTTTACCTGATGCCTTGCAAGTCTGTACAGAGCACATGCCTACCGTGCTCTCTGCCGGCTAGTCCATGGGGACCTCTAGCCAGGTCATCCAAAGATCAGATGCTATTCAGGCTGTTCCTGCATTTCAGACAGAAAGTTGGAGGGGATGACCGAACTGAAGAAGGTGTGGCAAGATGGGCTTCCCCCATCAGGCCAGGGGAAAATGCTGGCCTTCCAAAAGGGCGGAATAAGGAAACGCATGGTTGTGGGCCAGCCCCATTTCTCTATCCAAGTGGTTCATTCTGTTCAAATGCCTGTCGGTGCTGATCTGGACAAATCTTTCAAGGTTCACCGGTCTCCCCGCAGAAGGCTCTTTGACTGTATGTAAGCCTCATTTCTGGGATCTCTTGGCTGGACAGAGAGCCCATTTTACCCTGGGCTTGTTTTGGAAGTAGGAAGTTATTGAAACTATAGAAAGAACACCTGGAGCAGAATCTCTTCCCTGAGATGAGGCTGATGTTTCTGTTTTTCTTTTGTCATGGTTAATAAAAAATACTTGTATTAAACCTAAAAGTAAATATTTAGATAATTAACAAACTGATAATTATCTTTGGCAGAATCTCTTGCCAGTGCTTATAAAGGATCTCTGGTCAGGTATGCCTGGTGTGTCCTGGTTCTTCAAGAGATTAGTGGAAGCTTCCTCATGATTTGTTGTACTCTGCATGTGTATAGGCAATGATAGTGAAGTTCAGATGTCTGTGGAGCCTTCAATTTGAGGATCTCAAAGCCCTTTACCAGCTCCAGCTGATCCTCACAACCTCACTGGGGGACATAAGTTGCACTTGTGACTAAGGACATAATTTAGTCTGCAGAATATTTCACTGGTGATGCGTGGAAAGGAAAGAACCCAGCTTGGTCTCAGATCCCAGGCTGAAACTGCCTGGCTGGTGGTTAGGGGAAAAAACATCTTTCTACCTGCTAACTGATTTGAGACAGAGCAAATATGGAACTCCAGAATGCCCTACAGAGTCATTTTTTGGGATAGAAGTAACTTTAAACTGTTAAAACCACACTAAACACAGGTGATGTGAGGGTTTGTTACAAACCCTAGCTCAAAGAAAGTTTGTTACATCATTTGATAAGGTTTACAGACATTTCAAACAAATGTGTGTGTATCTGGATTTGCACGCTTGTGTAATTTCACTGTAAAATCAGGTTAAAAATATGCCAGAGTCTCAGTGGATGTAAATTGGCTTAGCTCTGTTGCTTCAGTGGAACTATGCTGGGTTGACATCAGCTGAGGATCTGACCCACTGGTTTTCAACTGAGGTTCACTCTGAGTTTTGGGCTTCATTTAAATCTGAAGCTTGGTAGGTTGAGTGGAGGGGGTGTGCGTGGGGAAAACCCGCTCTGATTGAAACACCAAAGACACTATTGAAGGAATACAGGGCATTGGATACACTTCTAATTGCCGTTTAAAGGCAGCAGGTGTCATATGGCTAAACTTCTGAGCACACTGCTCTTGGGAGTCCTTTCTCTGTCTCTCATTCCTCCTTCCCCATCCCTCCATGCAAAACCTATGAAACCACTTGTCAGCTGAATCTGCTTTCCAAAGCAAAGACTGAAAAGAATCCTCTGTATCTGACCTGATTTCACAACCTCTCCTGGAACTGTGGCCAGCGGGGTTGAGCCCACAGCTGCTGAACTCCATAGCAAAGTTTCCAGTATCTTTCCCAGGTCTTGCTGAGTCACTTGCATGCTCAATCCCTCCTTCCTTCCCTCTTAATAACTCTCCCATTGTGAACCGTAATGCTATTGATTAGGTGGGCAGCCAGTGACAGCCCCTGGAAGTGTGCTGCTGTGCATGGAATGTGCCATTCATTTCTGGCTCCCTCTCTGCTGTGACACTCACGTGGCATGTTTGCCAAGCACAAAGCCCACTACACCACCAGCAAACAGCTGCCTTCTGCTGCTGGCAACTCTGTGAAACTGCTTGACTCAAAAGGCAGGGCCTGCCAGCTACTGCTCCTAGAGACTGCTGCCTTAGTGCTAGGCAGAGGGCCCTGGGATGTCAGGGGTTGTAACTTTTCTCTGTTTTCAATTGACGTCTTCCATATTTTTTTTTTTTTTACCTGAGAGCATATTCCTAAAAAGTCAGCCCATGTGTTTAATTTTTCAGTGCACAGCTGTGGATTGTTTTTCAGGCCCTTGCAGTGCATATATAACCCTCCAATACTGTCAAATTCACCAATGAGAAAGTTTTGCTGTTGTCCAAAAGCACTTCCTCTGCTGGCTCCAAAGCATCAGAATGATTCTGTAGACACATGGCCCAGGCAGGCTTATTCAGGGAGGGGCAGACGAACACCTAATGCCGCCTGCTGCGGGCCAGACTGACAAAAGAGCTCAGCTCCCAATATGCACCCAACCTGTATAGCACTTTTGAAAATCTGGTGCTACTTGCCAGCGAGTTGATGCGAATGTCTCCATGAATTTCCTTGAAGCTGGCTGCTTCCCTCTTGTAGGCTCTGCATTTGTATTCAGAGGCCAATCCCCCAATTTCAGCTCCAGTCCCAGAAAACGCTGTCGGGGCCGGAGAAGAGGAAAGCCAGGCTTGAGCAGAGAAAGTGGAGGGAAGGATATTCTTGATCCTGCTAGCTAGTGCAGAATATGTCTATCACTCGCTTAATGCTGTTAGCATTTAGAACTCCGGTTTTCGGAAGGCTGCACTGGCTTCCTGCTTCCAGGAGCAATACCAGTTGTTGAAAGCTTCACAGAATAAGCTCTATTGTTTTGGTCTTGGCTGCTTGAGAAATGGCCTCTGTGTCTTCAAGACAGTTAACAGCAGAAGGCTTTCTTGCTAACAGATCCTGGATTTGTAGGACTTGGTACTGCAGGTGGGATGCTACAAATATTGGGAATTTTCTTCCCCACTGCATCCATCAGAAGCAGTTCGTTGACCTTCCATGGACTGTACATGTCTCATCTGCTCATTCAGGTTTTTGCCTGCGGGGTGAGCATGAGGAATGTGATGAACTTTATTGTGGCGTGGTATTTTGTTTAGCATTTGTCAATAACTGGTTTCAGGTTCCTGCATATGCGCCTAGCAACTGCGTGATAGGCACATTTAATAAATCCTAAAATAAATAAAATGAACGTTCCAGCTAGCTGGTGGGTAACAAACAAAGCAAAACATTCATCAGGAAAGAGGTTCAAATGTTACAGAGATGCTAGTTATATGACCAGGAAAAAGGGACTCTGCCCAGAAGAGAACCCTTCCTGGATCTAACATGGAATGATGACTGAGTACCAAAATACTGAATTCTCTACAGTAAGGAGTAGAAAGAAAAGGAGTACCTGTGGCACCTTAGAGACTAACAAATTTATTTAAGCATAAGCTTTTATGAGCTACAGCTCACTTCATCGGATGCATTCGGTGGAAAATACAGTGGGGAGATTTACACACACACAGAGAGAGAGAGAGAGAGAGAGAGAGAGAACATGAAACAATGGGTTTTATCATACACACTGTAAGGAGAGTGATCACTTAAGATGAGCTATTACCAGCAGGAAGCGGGGGGGGGGGGAGGGGGGAGGAAAACCTTTTTTGGTGGTGATCAAGGTGGGCCATTTCCAGCAGTTAACAAGAACGTCTGAGGAACAGTGGGGGGTGGGAGACATAACATGGTGTTATATTAATAACATGTTATTTCTCCCCCCCCACTGTTCCTCAGACATTCTTGTTAACTGCTGGAAATGGCCCACCTTGATTATCACCATGGAAGGTTTTCCTCCTCCCCCCCCCCCCCGCTTTCATTGATTCTGAAGCACCCTTAATAGCTTCCACTTAATATGTTTACATCAGTAACACAAGTGTATATCTTTAGACATAGAACTAATACATGCCAATAAATAGAATGAACACACTCAGTAGATTATAAGCTTTGTAATGATACCTTACAAGAGACCTTTTGCATAAAGTATATTCCAGTTACATCATATTTGCAGTCAGAAGCATATTTTCATAAAGCATATGGAGTGCAAGGTCACAAATACTAGAGAGAATCATAGTGCTTTGCATTTGATAGCCCCGTCCACCTGAGGATCTCAAAGAGCAAACATTAATGAATCAAGGCTCATTAACATCCTGTACAATAAATTAGTGTTGCCGTCTCCTTTCTACAGAGGGGAGAGCCCAAGGAGGTTAAATGACCTAGCCCAAGGTCAGATAGGAAGGAGGGAGCAGATTGTGTCCCCTACAGTGTTCCCTATATAGTGCTCCAGAGGCATATAGGGACCAAAAATGTATTGCAACAGGCTAGTGGAGAACTCCTGGTTTAGGGAGTGGGCCCACAGTGCATGGCAGTAGGTGGTTCTCAGGGGCACTGCAGCCCACAGTCAGCCTGGGATGGGCTGTCATAAATTAGCCCAGTGGGGAGCTGCTCTAATTTATGCAGGTGGCTGTTGCAGTCCCCAGAGAGCTCCAGAATCCAGAAGACACAAAGATGAGCATACAGCCACCTTCGCATCCCAGTCTCCTGCCTGGCTTGCAGCTTCTTGCTGTGCCTCCTGGAGATGCATCACAGACTCAGAACCCAGATGGCTGAGTTGGGAATAGAATGCCCATCTGCTGTCTAATAGCTGTGTCCTCTAACCATGAGCACTGAGAGGTCTGTTGATCATGGGCGGAAGACTAAAATTAATCCTGACTCAAAATGACTGAGATCAGAGCTTGAAAAGCTCTCTTGCCCTTGGTGACTAAGAAGCTTTCTTGGGGAAGTATTATCAACTTCTGCAAAACCTGAGCTTTCATTTTTTAAAATTATGACTGTCGCTCTTCTGGTTGCAAGGTTAACTTTCCTGATGGGACCCAAGGCAGGGCTGCCTTCCTGAGTCTGTTGATAGACAGGAAGCTCCAATGTCTTTGTTGCTGCTCACAACTTTCATAAGCTGCCTTAGAGGGAACTGACCAGATTCTTGTCAGGTTTTGTTGCTGTTAACAGGAACCCTTTTGGCAGAAGAGAAATCAACAAGAACAGTAAGGTTCTATTTTAAAAAGTGAATGAAAGAGAAATCTCTTCAGATCAGTTTTTCACAGCCATCTCTATTCCCAAAGTACGAATTTTGATTGGTTGGTTGAATTGCTTCACTTGTGGTTTCTGCCTTGTTCATGCTACTTTTAGAAACTTCTGTGTGGTGTATATGCTTTAAGAGCAAACTCACCCCATCTGGGCTCCCACCTCTTGCAACGTTTTGACTCCTTTGATTTTTAGTAAGATGTAATTTGTTGTATTTTTAAATCTCGTGATTGGCCTTACGATCTCATGACTTTCTGTGGGGCTTGACTCATGATTTTCAAACTGTTGTGGCTGGCAATACTGAATCTACCTCTTCTTCTCCTTTGTTCCTAGATATTTTTGTTCATTCGTTTACCTCATAGTTCTTCTTCTCTTCCCTTTTGACATCTTCCTGTGCGCACACACATTTCCCTCTCCCTGATGGGAAAACATTTTGCCTCATCTCTCTTGTGCCCCCATCACTTTCTCTCTTTCCTTTCTGGTCTCCCTAAGTTCCTCTTCACTCCCCTAAACCTTTCACCAGCCTTCCCCTCCCCAACTCTCAGATCCCACCTCCTCTTTTCTGCCCCATGCAGTCTTCACTTGCTTTCTGTCCTCGGGAACTTCCCTGATTCAGGGAAGCACTTGATCATGTCATTAAGTGCTTTCCTGAACATGGATGCTTTTCTGAATTGAAGCCTTAGAGGGTCATTCTGCTCCCTGAAGATTGTACACAGAGACTTGGAGGTGGGAAAGGGACCTAGATTAATAGAGAAAATGCCAATAGGTGCACTCTCACCCTGAATGCTGTGCTCTGTGCCAGTTACACTAACCCTACAGAGAAACAGAAGAGGTCAAGAGATGAGCAATGAAAATGCTTACAGACCCAAGGAAATTTTGGTATGAGGCCAGAACGAAAAGACTGGAGATGTTTTGAGTAGAGCAGGGTCCTCAAACTGTGGCCTCTGGAGCACTGACAGTCTTTAGAGCTGTTCAAGATGGTCTGCAGCTCACTGGCTGGCCACACAGCGCTATGTAACACATAGCTGCAGTTTCCACAAGGTTGACATGTGATTGTGATCTGGAGGAGAGGTGGTCTGTCCTATTGGAAATGCAACAGACAATAGCCCACAAAGTCATCTCTCTGTGTCCTTGTGAGCCACAGGATGAAACTTTTGCAGCCCCAAGTTTTAGAGAAGTGACAAATCAGAAGGGACATCATAAAAATGGATGGTGGACAGAAGGTAAATTGGGATATCTTTCTTTACCCCTCTCCTAATGCTAAAGAACAGCCAATGACACTGAGAAGGAACACATTTAAAACTGATAATTTTTTTTTTACATAACTATCTTGTGGAACTCTTTGCTACAAGATACAATTGAGGCCAAGAGTTTAATAGGATTCACAAGATTTTACACTGTATGAAAAATAAGAACACCCACAGATCTATTAATTAGGATAAAAATGTGTAGGGGGAATATAAACTCTCTAGCATTGAGGCATACACAACAGTTAACTGGCTGGGGCTAGGAAGAACATTCCCTTAAAGGCAGGTTATTCATACCATTCATTAGAGGATTTCTTGCATCTTCCTCTGAAGCAGCTGATGACTGGTTTGCTTGGCCACTGTCAGAGACAAGATCCCAGTCTAGATAGATGTCTGGTCTGATCCAGCCTACCTGTCCTATGTTCCACAGGCCCTCTCTTCAGCCTGGTAGAGTCTCTCCTCACTTGCTTTCTGTGCCTGCCCTGAGTCTCCCAGGTGACCCTGTTCTTTCCCTGTGGGAGCTGCACAAAGCTGTCCTTGCTGGCATGGCTTGGGCACTCCTCAAGGCTCTGGTACCTGGGTGACTTTGCCTCTCAGGCAGACAAGCAGCTGGTCAACAAATCACTGATTCCTCTGCTGGATTCAAGAAAAATATACCAAATGACCTCTTCTCTCTGAATCTACTTTAACCCAGACAGCTCTGGTGTGGAAGTGATCATGGGTCTCTGAGCCTGTGTCAACTGGAAGATTTGGAATATGTCTCCATTTCAGTTGACCCCAACATTCATGACACAACTTAATGTATTTAAATTGTAACCTAATTTTGGAAGGTTGGTAATTCCTAAACTACTTTGCACCTTGGAACTCTGCCAAAAATCCTTCTCTTGGCCTAACTTGAGCACAAATTTCATACCAATATCTGGTTCTTGTAAAAAATTAGGGAACTTGGGGGAAGTGGGTGAAAATAAGGCTTATTGGTTTCAGTCCTAACCCTGGAATTGTGACTGTTGCCTCCATAATAGTGGCCCATGCATCACTGACAGAAATATCACTAAACTGCAGGAGGAAATGGAGCCATGAGCTATAACCAATATGGGGTTATAGAAAACGAACCAGAAAAAGGGTGATGGCTTTTTTGATAAAATGACAAAATAGCTGCATGAAACAGGCTGGAATGCATAGATTTGGATTTTAGGAAAATCATCTGGTACGATGTCTCAGGAAACCGTAGCACTCCAAATGAATTCCAGCTGGCAGGAATGCTGTCCCACAAATTGAAAACTGGGTGGAGGCCCATTAACAGTGGGTCATGATAAATGGCAACGTGTCAAATTTCTGGGGGGAAAGTACAGTTGTGGTACTTGAAAGTTGTCAGTTGCGTTACATAACTAAGATTTGCCGCTAGCTAATCTCCACAGTATGCAAGGTGTTTCCTATGGTAATTAAAGGGAGCAAACAAGGGAATGCTGTGGACACTGAGGTAGTTCATCTTAAGTAAACTTGGCAAGCTTGTCAGTACCTCCTCTGTCACAGGATTGACGTTAGGTCCATCCAGCTCCCCTTAGAGTGAATGGACAAGCTCCCATTTAGTTCAAAGGTGGTTTGATTGTCTTTCTCTGCTAAATAAGGGCCCAAAGGGACAGGTTGAGGTTAGAAAAATGAGATTTTTTTTATTCTCCTGCCCCAAATTATAGAATATGCCTTACAACAACTTTAAAATGCTCCACTTTCCTATACACCCTAATGGGACGGAGGAGGTTTCAGGCCTAACCTGTAGCACAGAGTGGGGTTCCTGCCCAGAAGGACAATTCAGAAGGCAGCCTTCAGCTATATAGAGGCGGTGCCCCCCTTTCACTGAATGGAGCAGCTGAAATAACAACAATTGCATCTAAATAAGGTTTTGGAAGCTTACTTTTTCTCTATATATTCCTTATGAGAATGGAGGATAAATATATTGGAAATTCCACTGATTTGTTATTAAGGAACCTTTTTTCATTCAGGTCAATTTTTTGAGGCTCTGTGTGTGTGTGTCCCCCTTTAGTGGCTGGTTGCAGGCTCCAGTGAGACCAAGTCATTGCTGGAACAATGGCTATGAATAAAGAATCTGCTTCAGCTCACGTGGCAGATGCTTGTGTATTAGGAGCTGGTGTTCCGGTGCTAGACATGCATCTCATGGGGCACCTTGTTATGATGCTAGTACCCTGGGTTGCCTTATGGCATGCATTAGGGCTCTGTGTCCTATCCCGATCCTGATGAGATCAGCCTCAGCCCGTGACTGTTCCTCATAGTGAGCATTGGGCCCTGCTTACCTAGCAGTGTGAAGTATCAATGGACAGACCTGCGGGCAGCCTGCTATTTTTCAATGATTTGCAGCATGAAACATCTCGATACATTACACTGAGTAAGGCAACCCCTGGCCATATTTCCTGTTTGGTGCTGGTGCCAAGGCACACAGGGCTGTTCCTGCCCTACATGCAGCCCATGCATTATTTGGGCAACAGGATTGAGGGGGCAGCAGCAAATAAACCTGGCAAGGAAAAAACAACAAAACCCTTCCCCTGCTGCTCCTTGCTCTGCCTCCCTCTGGGTCCTACTGCTCTTCCTGGTTCTTGCCTTCCCTTACCACTTCCTAAGCAACCACCACCCAATCCCACCCTTGCTGCATCTCCTGCCCTCCACCCTGCAGCAGACTAGACCCAGCAGAGGAGTCGGCTGAACCCTGATTGAAGCACTCAGCCAGGTCAGAGTCTCTCTCCTCCAACTTGCGGGAGGCTGGCCACTCTCCATTGGGCTCCAACCCACTCCAGCAGCAGAAGCTCTTCTGCCCCAGGCCGTGCTTTAGCACAACATCAGTTCAAGTACTTCAGCACCCTGCTGAGTCAGGGTACGAGTGGACAGCTGTGTGCATGGGCATGTTTGCATCTGAGGGGCACTGCAGGGAGAGTCTGAGTTGTAGGGTACCATAAGGAAGGTGGGTGATGGGATGCACAGAGCGGATGAGAAAAGGAAGGGGTCAGTGAGAGAGAGAGAGAGAGAGAGAGAGAGAGAAGGAAAGCAGAGAGGTCAAAAAGGCAGCACAGAGAAAGAGGAAGTGGAAGGGTTGGGATGGGCAGAGAGAAGCAAAGATGAGAAAGTTCTGCACTTGAGGAAAACAATAAAGGAGGGAGTAAAAGATCCCCCCACATCCAGTCAGTGGAAGGGAGTGACGGGAAGGAGGAGGAACAAGCAAAATGGAGTTGGAGTGAGTTTTAACAAATGTGGCATCAGCAAAAGTTGAAATTGAAACTAAATAACCCTATTAAAAGCAGTGAAAGCTGGGACAGGCTGGAGTAGATGGATGTGTATGGCAGGGAGAAAAAGGAATCAAATACATGGTGCTTTACTTAGGGCAGTTAGTGCCGAGGGCGGGTCCTGAACACAAGCATTTGCATGGATGAGCTGTGTGGGAGCAAAAAGAGCACACGAGTTGTGAGCTGAGCACCAGAGAGCACACTGTGTGTCAAAGCACTGCCAGATTCAGAACCAACTTGCCCTCGCCTTCCAGCCCCCCACTGGAGGAAGATAGGGAGGGAGGGGGCACTGATGGAATAATCCACCCTGTTTTGCTGGTGGGAAACTTAGAGCTTGAGATCAACAGTTTCAAACATGGCCTGATGTTTTAGAAGCCTCCGTTCTGGGCTGCCCTGCTTGAAATGCACAACCTGGATGTCAGAGGTGCTGAGCCACAGCAGTGCCCATTGACTTCAGCTGGAATTGTGGGTGCTCGGTCCCTCTGGGCCTTCATGCTTCCTTGTCATGGGTATTGCTTTGCTCAGTGGCACCACCCTTGACTTGGTCTCACTGAAAGTCAATGGGACTCAAAAACCAAAGACACTTGGAAAAAAGAAGCTTAGGCTCCTGAGTGGAGCAAGGCTTCAATGCCTTTAAAAATCTGGCCGTAGGTGTCTTAAACTGGGCACTCAGCTTGAGATCAGTTGAGACCCGCACAAGGTTGGGACTGTTTGGGAGCTGGTGAATCCCTAAATACTCCTCCAAACAGTCCATAAGGCTGGCGCCTGTGATGGGACCTTCTGCAGCGGGACACCTTGGAGGAAGTAGCTCTCATTCTTGTGCATGAAAGAGAGAGCCCTGTCTGACGCCTGCCTTTTAGCGCGACTTGTAGCAAGGTGGGATTTTGTCCGGGTTTTTCTGTATCATGCAAGTTGGGGAGGGTTTCTGCAGTTGCAAATGGCTATCCAGTGGGTCTCTTGGCATAATGGAAGGGGGAATGAACCCAGGAATCCAGTTGCTGAGTTTGGGTGACACAGCAAGGATGCTAATGGTATAGGGAGAACAATGTGGGAGATTTTCCAAGGCAGAAAGGGCAGTTAGGCAATAAGAGTCGGGTCCCATTTGTGCCTTGGAAAATCTCCTCCCTTAGTCTTGGAGAAACACCCAGCCACTAACAATCATAGAAATGTGGGGCTGGAAGGGACCTCAAGAGGTTGTCTAGCCCAGCCATCTGTACTGAGGCAAGACCAAGGACACCTAGACCATCCTGACAGGTGTTTGTCCAATCCCCACTTAAAAACCTCCAATGATGGGGATTCCACAACCTCTGTTGGTAACTATTCCAGAGCTTAACTACCCTTAGTGTTAGAAAGCTTTTTCCTAATATCTAATCTACCTCTTCCTTGCTGCAGATTAAGCCGATTACTTCTTGTACTACTTTCAATGGACATGGAGAACAATTGATCACCCTTCTCTTTTATAACAACCCTTAATATATTTGAAGACTCTTATCAAGTTTCCCCTCGGTCATCTTTTCTCAAGACTAAACATGTTGTATAGATCAGGCTTTCTAAAGCTTTTATCATTTTTATCACTCTCCTCTGGACTCTCTCCAATTTGTCCATAACTTCCTTAAAGTGGTGCCCACAATTGGACACCAGCTGAGGCCTCACCAGTGCTGAGTAAAGCAGGACAATTACCTCCCATGTCTTACATGCTACATTCCTGTTTATACATCCCAAAAAGAGAAAGCAAAATCTCATGTTTTCAGTTCCAAGGCTCAGCTTGAGCAAAAGGTAAAGACTGGAAGACGGGCAGTGAAAGGAGAAGTCCCAGTTCCAAAAATTCCCCACTTGACAAGAAGTACAGAGAAAAGTAATCAGTGGAGGAAAGGAGGAGCAGAAGGAAAATGCTCTTCATTTATGAAGATGAATAATAATTTTCCTGCCAGTGAATGTCAGCAGTAAAAGCTGAGATGCAGGGTCTACTAGAAAGAACTAATACTCAAAACCCACCAGTGGTAAGATTGGTAGATTTGAAATGTGAAAAACTAACAAACTGGGTTGGGTTACAAATCTCAAAAGCATAAGTCAAGACCATAGAGCAATAACTCACCCAAGCAGATGTGCAATCTCAGAGCAGCAACTGAGTTACCATTCAGAAGGTCTCATACTTGAGTGTGTAGAAGATTGGGCTCTGAGAGTGCTGCTTAGAAGTGGCAGAAAACCAGGGAGGGACTAAGAATATTCAGTTTCCCTGGCTAAACTGATGACTCCGACCCATAAGAATTCCTGGAGAAATGGTTGCTCGGGGCCCTTCAGTTAGATGTGGATAGTGACCAGCTGTTACAAGAAGTGGGGGCAGGGGAGGGTGGGAAGAAAGTTGGTGATGGAAACCATAGGCACAAGCTTGAATTTAGTAAAGTCCCTGATTTCAGAGCTAGAAAAATATACCTGTGCAGCCAGAATGAAGCAAGGCGTGAAATGCAAAGAAAAGACCATTTTGTTCTTTTCTTCCCTGAGTTATCTCTGATACCTTTCGATGTGATCAATGGAGCAGAGGTGAGGGAGGCATGGAAAAGGAGAAGATGAAGGGTCTAGAGTGAATGACTGAAGAGAACAGAGAAAGAGGGGGATGAAGGAACATGATGCCATCTTACTTCTGAATGGCTTCCAATAGAGTTAGTGGGGGCAAGACATTTAACTGATTTTAAGATGGAGCTGGATAAATTTAAGAACAGGATTATGTGATGTGGTTGCCTGCGACAGCAGGGAACTGGACTTGATGTCTCATCCAGTCCTATGTTCTTAGATTCTAAGGCCAGAAGGGCCCACTGTGACCATCTAGTCTGACCTCCTGTATAGCATAAGGCAGAGAACTGCCCCCAAATAATTCGTAGAGCAGATATTCTAGAAAAACATCCAATCTGGGTTAAAAAATGGCCAGTGATGGAGAATCTACCACCATCCTTGGTAAATTGTTTCAGTGGCTATTTATCCTCCCTGATAAAGAAAATTGTGCTTTATTTCTAGTCTGAATTTGTCTAGCTTCAGCTTCCAGCTATTGGCTCTGATTATGCCCTTCTCTGCTAGACAGATGAACTCATTCTTTTGTTCCACATGTAGATAGTTATAAACTGTGATTAAGTCACTCCTTAGCCTTCTTCTCTCTGTTAAGATAAACAGATTGAGTTCCATGAGTCAACCCTTTAATCATTCTCATGGCTCTTCTCTTGACCTTCTCCGATTTACCAACATCCTTTTTGAATTGTGGACACTAGAACTGGACACAGGATTCCAGTAGTAGTTCCATCAGTGCCAAGTACGGAGGTAATATGATCTCTACTCCTACTAGAGACTTCCCTGTTCATGCATTCAAGGATTGCATTGGTCCTTTTGGCCACAGCTTCACATTGGGAGCTCATGTTCAGCTGATTATCTACCATGACTCCCAAATCTTTTCAAAGCCACTGCTTCTCAGGCTAGAGTCCCTCATCCTGTAAGTACAGCCTGCGTTTTTAGATCCAAGATGTATAACTTTACATTTGGCCATATTAAAACACATATTGTTTCTTGCGCCCAGCTTACCAAGAGATCTAGAATGCTCTTCATTAGTGACCTGTCCTCTTCGTTTTATTGACCACGCCCCAATTTTTGTATCATCTGCAGATTTTATCTGTGATGATTTTATGTTTTCTTCCAGGTCATTGATAAAACTGTTCAATAGAAGAGGGCCAAGAACAGATCCTTGTGCGAGCCCTCTAGAAGCACTCCTGCTTGATGATGATTCCCCATTTACAATTATATTTTGAGACCAGTCAGCTAGTTTTTATTCTATTTAATGTGTGCCATGTTAAGTTTATATTGCTACGTTCTTGTGTCCTGGCTGGTTGCCCCCCATTACTTCTCCTTAGCTGAATTTTTTGAATCCATAAAGAATTATTAGACTCTGGAGATGGAAAGACCCTGAAAGACCTATGGAAACTATAATAGGCCATATTCCTGCCACCATTGGAAGGATGTTTCCTTTTGCACAGTTACAAAAGTTTGTCCAATCAGGTTATAAATGCACCAAGCAATGAGATTCACCACTTCCTCAGGGAGTATTCAATAGGAAGATGGATCTCATGCTCTGGAAGTTTTCCCAGATAGTCAGCTCAGGGGCATAACAGCATTTGGATGCCCTCCATACTTCCAAGCATAAAATGCAAAATTGTGCCTTCCTTCCCATGCCTGATTCTTTTGCCACCCACTTCATCCGTACTTCTGTTGGTTGGTCTCTATTATTATATTTGCCTTTGTTTGCTTGCACTTGTTACTCAAAAGATCTCTGAGAAGATTACCTACATTTTCCTCACCTTCATTTCTCTTCCCAGATCCCTGAACTGATCATACTGATTTGAGCAAAACCCTCAACATTTGCAAGCATTTGCTCCATCAGAACGTGAATTTGCTTACCTGCTTACCCTGCCCTTTTATTCCTTCTGTTGATGTTCTAGCAAATGTAGAAGTTGCAGAAAGGAATGTTGGGTGGAAAACCGCAAATTTTAATCGAACATAAGACATAGTTTGCTGTAGTGCCTTGGTGGACTTTCCGTGAAGGTCCCATTCGATATTAAGTCTACCTTCTCCCGGTGTTAACCATGGTAGAGTGATGGTTAGTACTGTTGACTGCTCTTCCACAGAGTCCATCTCTCCTTCTACTCAGCTGGTGCAGATTGGCTACCAATCTGAGGTTTGGATAGCTCCGAATGGGATAGCCAAGCTCCGCTTCCCCGACTCTCACAATAGCCCATTGAACTTCAATGGGGAGACAATGTAAGGAAATCAAGCAGGATTTGGCCTGATGTGTCCTGTCGGTCTAAGATTGTCAGAGACCTAAGGGAGTTAGGCACCCAAATTCCATTTACATTCAATGGGGTTTGGAAGCCTAAGTTGCTTAGGCTCTTTAAAAGTCATTAACTTAAGGGACGATTTTGTTTACATTCCTTTTTCTTTGTTTGGAAGGTAAGTGGTACCTCAAGAGGATGGCGAGCAGGCCTTTGGTTGGTACTGGAGGACTCTTTTAGGGCCACTACTTAAAGCATTTCTAAAACTGATAGAGGGACTTTTCATCTTTCTGCTGGAAAATTACCAAGAACAAGCAAGCCTTTAATGCAAGCCCCAGGTCCCTCCTGGGGACAGCCTGATAAAAAGTGACATTCATTTTTGGAAATACCTTGTGATGACCATGTCTGGAATTCTACTAAAGATAGTGCCTGAGTTGAGAGACTGGCTGAAAAAATTCTTGGAATGGAGTTTGAAAGCAGTTGGTACATATCATGGAATTCTATTGTATGTGGTTTTATAGATTCCTCCTCTCCACCCCCACCCTGCCAATAATGTTAGAAACTGTTAGTTGAGTTTCACTTATACAGACTGTTGAGCACTTACTTCATTTCAGAGATTGCTGAACATAGATATTTCTAGCTATGAGATCACCTTATAGGCTTGTACAAACCATTGTGGATGTTCTGAGCCACATAACTTCTGGAGTGATGTTGAAGTCATTTCAGTTAGGCCACCTTCTTTCCCCCCCACCTAACCCTGAAAAAATTGCCAGTACAAAGGGGAAACTTGTTTTAGGAACTCCACTAGAACGCTTAATATTTACTTATCAGTTACCTCGAAAGGCTGCAAGCCAGTGTGAAAAGAGGAGAACCCTGTGTTGGGCATTTAAAATATGTGACCTGGTCTTGAACACTTCTTAGCCTGTGACGTGTGCAGGTTGTGCTGTGTGCATTACGGTTTTGACTTGACCTACGACCTTCAGGTCACAATAGTACAGGCATTGATAACGTATCCATTCCTTGAACAGAGTTCCAACTCTATTTTGACATTTGTTGGTAATGTGAAAAAGCACCCGAAAATCTTGGTGCCTCCCAAAACAAGATATGGTCCCTGCTCCACACAGCTTCAACTCTAAGGCCTGGTCTACACTTAAAAATTAGATTGACCTAGCTACGTCTCTCAAGGCTGTGAAAAAATTTGCTCCTGGAGTGCTGTAGTTAGGTTGACGTAACCCTCAATGTAGATGTGGCAAGGGCGATGGAAGAATTCTTCTGTCAACCTAGCTACCGCCTCTCAGAGAGGTGGATTAACTACATAGATGGAAAAACCCCATCCATTGCTGTAGGAAGTGTCTATGCTACAGTGGCACAGCTGCACTGCGGTAGCTGGAGTGTAGACATGGCCTACCCGTGACGGACATGAGTGCATGTCAGGCACACAAAAGGGAGAAGAGAAGGACAAGGCTGATGATAATATCTTTCAGTTATGCCGTAAGGCATGTGCACACCCTGATGGCTCCATTATATGTATTTATTTCTGTTCTCCTTATAGACGAGATGGGAGTTTTTAGGCAGGGATGAATAATTTGAGGGACTTGGTGGACAAGTTTGGAGTGGACATTCCATGCATATAACACAACAAAGGCTCTTATGTTTGCAAATTTGTCCCTCAATCTGCAGAATTCCCCCGCCCATGCCCACACTCTTTCACTTCCCTGCAAGAGAATATAACTTCCACAGTTTCTTCTAATTATCAGCACCCTCTAGTGTGCTAGTCTGTGTAGATACCGTTTCCACTAAGAGGATTACTTTTCCCCTTTAATTTACAGCTATCCTACGTATGTCCCCAGCTTTAGTGCTAGCACCTATGCAACTAACAGTGCTATAAAAGAGCAAATGAGCAATCGGATAGAAAGGCCCTGATTCTCCTTTCTGTGTAATACTGGTGCAACTCCAGTGACTTCAGTGGTGACTCCTGATTTGTCCTAGTGTAAGTGAAGGAAGAATCAATCCCCAAAATTTGAAATGTAACATTCAGTTTCAACAAATACAATGACAGAAACCTATGAATAACTGACTAATTGACCATTTAATTCCTAGGTCACATAATGAGCTTTTTTATTTGTTTGTTTCAGTAATTTAGGTTGTTTTGTCTTAGATTGTAAAATTCTTGGGTCAGGGATGATAGGCCCCCATGTTTGTACAGCACTAGAGCACAGTGTTAAATGAAGTGTAGCTAAGGCCATAAGGGACCACTGTGATCATCTAGTCTGACCTATTGTATAGCACGGGCCAGAGAACTTTCCCACATTAATTTCTCTTCATACTAGAGCAGATCTTTTAGAAAAAACATCCAATCTTGATTTAAAAGTTGCTGGTGATGGAGAATCCACCCTGGCTCTTGTTGTTTCAGTGGATAATTACCCTCACTGTTAAAAATCTGCACCTTATTTCTAGGCTGAATTTGTCTAGCTTCAACTTCCAGCCATTGGATCTTGTTATACCTTCTTCTGCTAGATTGAAGAGCCCCTTATCAAGTTTTTGTTCCCCATGTAGATATTTATAAACTGTGATGGTCGCTCCTTCTCTTTATTAAGCTAAATAGATTGAGCTCCTTGTGTCTGTCATTATAAGGCAGGTCTTCCAACCCTTAATCCTTCTCATGGCTCTTCTCTGAACCTTCTCCAATTTATCAGTGTTCACTTGTGGACACCAGAACTGGACACACTATTCCAGCAGTGCCACATAGAGAGGTAATAGAACCTTCCTACTCAGATTTCAGATTTCCCTATTTATACATCCAAGGATTGCATTAATGGACTGTTTCACCAAGTGACCAGTACTGATTCTCTGGTCCCATGCTAGTAGACTTGTACAGCTACTCATAGACTTTAAAGGCTAGAATGTACTATCATGATCATTTAGTCGGTCCTCCTGCACATTGCAGGCCACAAAATCTCACCCATCCACTCCTGTGATAGACCCTTAACCCATGGCTGAGTTACTGAAGTCCTCAAATCATGATATAAAGACTTCAAGTTGCAGAGAATCCACCATTTACTTTAGTTTAAACCTGCAAGTGACCTGAGCCCCATGCGGCAGGGGAAGACAAAACCTCCCAGAGTCTCTGCCAATTTGACATGGGGGAAAATTCCTATCTGACCCCAAATATGGTGATCAGTTAGACCCTGAATATGTGGACAAGACCTACCAGCCAGACACCTCCCTGTCTAGTGCCCCATCTCCAGCCATTGGGGATATTTGCTGCTAGCAGTCACAGATTGGCTACATGCCATTGTAGGCAGTCCAATCATACCACCCCCTCCATAAACTTATCAAGCTCAGTCTTGAAGCCAGTTAGGTTTTTGCCTCCACCTTTGGAAGGCTGTTCCAGAACTTCACTCCTCTTATGGTTAGAAGCCTTCATCTAATTACAAACCTAAACTTGTTTATGACTCTTCAGGATTAGGGTCCTTCAAGGAACCCCTTTAAGGTTCTGGAAACTGAGCAGTTCATAACATATATCTCTTAGTAATCAAACATAACTTTGATTCTGGAATATATTCTATTAACAATCATGTACAGATCAGATATTACCTTTAGGAATATGGGTGTTGTCCTCTATATAGAAAGAAACTGCTGCCTTTGTGCTGGATACTATATTGGTTTTAATAGGAACAGCATGGATGCTGCTCTTCCATCAGATTGCTTACATTTGGCTGCACTTCTCTCTCTCAGGTGCTTGGCTGACTGACTTGGTATGCCTGACTTTGGCATGCACAGGGTCTAAGTGATCCCCATATGTGGGGATGGGAAGGAATTTTCCCCCAGGTCAGATTGGGAGTGACCTTGGGGTTTTTTCACTTTTCTCTGCAGTGTGAGATGCAGGTCACTTGCCAGGATCATTGGGCACATCTCAGTTCATCCATTCCTGCCATTGCAGGGACCTGGGGCATTGGTGCACGTCGGTCCCTCCTATTCTTTGCCTGTGGCACATACTAGTTTAGTCTGTAATATCTGGGTCTAATTTTGGTTCATGGGTGTAATGTGCAGATACTGGGTGGTGCTGGTGGTCTGTGATATGAGGAGGTCAGACTAGATGATCTGGAGGTTCCTTATGGTGTTACATTCTATGACCCTGACTTCCAAGTGAATTTCCTGCCAAAACACATTCAAAATTAAACACATACAATTACAAATATGCTGCAGTTATATTTTATGCAAACCAGCTCCCATTAATTCACTGCTAAAATAGAGAAATCAAGCACTTGGGTCCAAGATTTTTAGAATTTTGCATGCACAATGCAAAAATGCTCATGCATAATTTGCACATGCCTTTGTTGCAGTCATGATCACTGCATGTGCAAATGGCCAGGTAAACATCCAACTGGTCCTTTGCCTGCACAGGTTTTGCACTTGTATGTACTGTTGTGTGGTAAAAGCATGTGCTAATCTTAAATGCACATTTTTGAAATCCTGGTCCCATGGAAGTCAGTAAGTGTTTGGCCATTGGCTTCAGTGAGGCCAGGATTTCAACCCAGGACACTATCTCAAATCAGAAACCTACACAGGAACTTTAATTATGGTAATGTGACCCTTGGAGAGAGACAGGGAGAACCAAAGAATGAGAATGCGAGAGATGGAAAATGCACAATTTAGCAACTATTGTTTTTACAGCACTTATGGAGCTCTTGTTTGCTAGGATAACGAATTTCACAGAGTGGGTCATGTTGCTTACATCACCGTAGACCCTTGTTAACTTTTTTTCTTTTCTGATTTGAACTACCAGGATTTGACCGACAGCATTAAATAAAGAGAGATCTGAGATAGACACCATCTAAGCTGTAGAAGGACCTGCTCCTGTGAGATTCCCAGTGGGGAGTCAGGTCCTCACCACCTCTTTGAGTGATGCCCTTAAGCCCCTGAAATATTCAACGTGTCATTGTTCCTGGTATCTCCAGCCCTCCTCACCAGCACTCAATGTCAGCCAGGCCTAAGGATGCAGTGCTGTCCAATTTTGTAGCAAGGGTCTGGGAGCTGAAACTCCAGAAGTGCCAAATCACACCTTGGAATTACTAAGATAACAGGCTGTGACAGGGCAAGGCCAGATGGCTATAGAAAAGTAGTGGGAGATAGATATATTAGCTCCGGGTTAAACAAATCCCTGGTACCAGGATAAGTTAAATGGCAGCTGCTCCAGGTCAATTAAGACACCTGGGGTCAATTAAGAACTTTCCAGAAGGCAGGGAGAAGGCTAGGTTGATTGGGGCACCTGAAGCCAATCAGGGGCTGGCTGAAACTAGTTAAAAGCCTCCCAGTTAGTCAGCTGGGTGTGGATGTTGGGAGCTGTGAGGGGAAGTTGTGCTGTTAGAGAGACTGAGCAGTACACACCATATAAGGCACAAGGAAGGAGGCCCTAAGGTAAGGGTGAAGTGGAGCTTGAGAAAGTGAGGGCTGCTGTGGGGAAGTAGCCCAGGAATTGTACACATTCTTTTTCTAAAAAGTCAACTACCATAGCTGATACTTTTAGGGTCCCTAGGCTGGAGTCTGGAGTAGAAGGTGGGCCTGGGCTCCCCGCTTTGCCCCTGCCCTCCAATTAATCACTGAGACTGGGAGACAACAGAGACTGTGCAAGGGAGGATAGCTTCTCCTCACCTCCCTTGCTGGCTTATCATAAAAATGGCTCAGTAGACTGTCACCCTTGTCTCTAGAGAGAGAGAAGGGTTACTTGGAGGGTCACAGTGAGCCTCTGAGGCTAGTGAAAATCTTCAAGGAAATACGGGACCCATGGAGACAAGGACAGAGCTTTGTCACAAGGCATAATTTGAGAGAGACCTGGTCATGTGTTAATTAAAAGGCCTAAAGATGAGCACAGCAGAGCCTGCCAGTCGTCAAAAGTTGCCCCCAGGAAATTAAAATCATATGTTGCGGTTTACCTGGCATATGCCCTGCCGATGGCAGTGGAATTCTGAGGGAGCCACTGCTGTTTTCAAAGACAGTTGAGTTAAATTCTGTGAGAAAGTCTGACCATCCTTTTCACATAAATGGGAAATATAAGTTGCCTAAAGCATGATGTATATTACAGACACTGGATTACATTTAATGTTCTCTATTTGAACTCAGAGTCTGTAATTACCCACTGATGGGTTACAGTGGGATTTGGGAGAAGACTGTAAGTTTAATATTGAACATCTCTTCCACATTGTGAGGATTGGGTAGATGTTTACTATGTGTATGTTGGGTGAGGAGTGTGCTTTGCATCCCCACCATTTTAGAAGGCATTACTTAAGGACAGTGGTAGTCAACCTTGCAGAAGTGCAGAGTCCTACCCTAAAATTTTGGCATCAAATGCCATCAGTCATCCCACTGTAAAGTAACATCCTGCAGCATTTGCAGTATGACATTGCTTCATTGTAACATGGCATCATGTATTGATGAAGTCCTTTAACACATGAGTTCCACAGCCTGAGGGTTGCAGTCCTAATGCTGGGTCTAGCAGGTGGCAACCACCCTCCTTTTCTTTATGCCCTTCTGTGGTAATGGGGTCATGATATGAAAGAGGTGGCCTGACACAGACATTGCAACAGCACATCAAGGCATCGCCCATGACTGTAGCTCATAACTTGCCTCTCCTCTTTACCCATTCTCCTGCCTCTCTGACTGCTGGAAGCCAAGCTAAAGTACCTTCTTCCCTAGCTGCTTGGAGAGCTATCACCCAGCCACCCAGATCCATCTGCATAGTGCTTCCTGCATTGTTTCTTGTGCATCAGGAGGTGGGGAGAACCTTCCTGTGATCAGTGTTCTCCTTGCTCTGCTGGAGATTAGACAGGATGAAAGGAGCTCTCATCAAATTGGTGGGCTACGTATATTGTCCTAAAACTAGTGTGTGGCTCTAGAGTCAAAGGTTGAGAGCTGCTGTTATAGGATCTCCCACAACAAAGGATGTTTGATTTACCCTTTTTAAAATGGTGGCCAAGGAGTATATTATGAACTATTTCTTAATTTATAAAGCACCTTTCCTGGGACTCCTTCCTTCTGCTTTATGCCTGTTGTGGAGTTGTTTATATATTGTACATTGTAGGTGGGGTGTGGTTTCATTTATGCATGCTGCCCATTTATGATTATGTTTTTGGTTAAGGTACCTAGATGCTTTTGGGCATCCTCTAGGTGCCTGAAATATATGATGTGTTATTATCAAGGCACTTCAGTGTAACACCAAATATAAACAACTGTAAATTAAACATGTCTGGATCAGACCTTATAAGGTGGATCTTAAAGAGATCCAGGCAACTTAGTTAGGGCTAAAATTTCAGTTTTGTAATTGACGTTTGCCATTGAGTAGGTGATGGGTATGCAAATCCTGGTGTCTTGCTGCTGTGTGGGCTTAAGGTGTTAACAGTAAATCTGGTTTAGAATGCAGAGGATGACAGCTGGAGCATGACAACACATTCAGATGGGTTACAGAATTGGATGTGTGTGTTTTTCATATCTGGTTTGGTTTTGGTATTAGCTTAGTTCTCTAGGCCTCTATTGGTGGTTGTTTGAGCTATTTAATTTCAGTGACTACAGAATGAGCGTTCCTTCCATGCAGCTTTTGTGGTTCTCCACAGCCTCTTCTCCACCAGGTTTAGTGTATGATTTTTAGCATGTTTTATGGGGAACTTGTCACCTTACTCATACCTCAAGTAGATTTTGTTGAATTTCTGTGCAAAAAGCCGCACAGGACTAGTCTTAGTGCAGCTAAACCTATTTAGTCCCAAATCCTGGGCCTTTTGAAACTTAACAGCCAAGCTCCCATTCATTAATGTACCTGTAGCTACTTACACTTACCCACTAGAGCGCGGGAAAAAATTTCAAGAAAGATTTGTGAAATTCATGCGACTGAGTACCATTAATTTCATTCACCAATATTTGCAAGCATCGTATTGTCAACCTCACATATCCAAAAATCATTAGATTTCAAAAATAATAAATGTGGGGCTTTTTTATTTGTTTCCTGGATTTTGAAACTTTCAGATTCATATTTTCCAGCTTTTCTCTGCAACCACAGGGGCTAGAAACTTACTTATTTTTTTTTCAAGTGAAAGCAGAGAGTCTCACATAATCACTTGATTCCAGGAGCTGAGTGTGTCAGGCTCATCTGAGCCAATGGAGCGTCTAGTGAAACAAGCTCACCTAGTCTTACAGAAGTCAAATTAATAGTCAACTCAATAGTCAACCCACCTGGGCCTTACATTCCTCAAAGTAAACAAAACTCATTCACTGACTCAAACAAAAAAGTGCAGAATTATCCCAAGAGGCCTGGTCAGAGGCTAAGTTAAGAAGAGATCCTTTCTCCTCTATCCCTGCTTCACCCAGAACTGGCCCCTGGAAGAACTAGCCAGACCCCTTTATCCAACCTGCTGGGCCTTGATTGGCTTCTGCCTGTTCCAGGCTTTCTAGCCAGTGGAGGACTGATACTTATTGGTTCTACCTGCAGCTGATTCTTCTTTATTCTCCATGAACCTCTGTATTGGCCACAAGAATGATTGCAGAAAGCTAAAATCTTGCAAATATGTGTCCAGACACCCATCACAAAATGGTTTTGATTTCCCTCCCCTGTTTATAAAACTTTCAGGTGCTGAATCAGGGAGCAGAAATAGTAGCATACAAGTTAGGTGAATAGTCACATACCATGAATTTGGAGTACTCAAAAACCTAGTTGAAAGAAATTGTTTGTGACCAATCCAGATCTGAAATATGCTTTTGCAGGGGGTGTCCATCAAATACCTTTGAATACAAATTATTGTGTAGAATTCAAAGTATATGCATGAATAATTATCCCAGCTTTACCTGTAAGCAGTGTTGTTCTGCTCTTCCATTTGTACTTGATATTGTCACCTGGTGGACTGAGGGATGAGTGTGTTTTTCCTTGGGACCATTTAACTTGCCTCCATTGTCTCTCCTTAAATGTTTGTCACTGCTCATTTTCTTATGGCATGAAGTTAATGGGTTTAACCATCCCAATCTGGGCAGGGGAAAACCCCTGTTCAAAGCATTAAAGAAGGGGAGCACAACTTAAATACTAACATGCTTCATACTGTTCCCAATAACTTCTTCAGCCATAAGTGGAATTTCATGAAGTAAATTGGTTCAAAAAATGGGAACCAGGCTAACGTCAATGCTGTAAATTAATTAAAAGTTAATGGAGGCAGCTTGATGTAAATGAATAATCCTGCTAAGTGAGAGACCAAGCAATTTCAGTCTATTTATTTTATCCAAGAGGAAACTAAGAAGTGAATTGATCATGGTCTAAAAGTAACTACACGGGGAAGAGATTTCTGATGGTAGATAGCTCTTTAATCTGGTAGAGAAAGGTTTAACGAAAACCAATGGTTGGAAGCTGAAGCTAGACAAATTCAGACTAGAAATAAGGGTCACACTTTTAATAGTGAGGTTAATTAACCAGTGGAACACCTTGTTGAGAGAGATGTTGGATTCTCTATCATTTGCATTCTTTAAATCAAGACTGGATAGCTTTTTAAAAGAGACGCTGTAGCTCTAAGAGAGATTATCGGCTTGATGCAGAAATGACTATTTGAGATTCTTCGGCCTGTGTGATGCAGGTCATCAGATTGGACGATGATGATGACCCCTTCTGGCCTTAATCTCTATGAATCTGTACACACACAGACACAAACAGACTTGATGATCCTATTTTTCTATTTTTCACAATAACCTTTCACAGTGCAAGTTCTCTATGTACCTGCATTCTGGGGAGAGAACAGAGCTATTTCCCTTTAACTTGCATGCATGCTTTTTGGTATATGATTCACTTCAAAGCAAAGATCAGTAAAAGAGAAGGTTTTTTGAGTTTGCAAAACCAGAGGTGCCTGGGATGCAAGTTCCAGTTTACTGGAACTCCCAAGTTTGAGAAACGTGAGGGGGCATTTGCCCCATTTCTAGTTGACATGCATCTCCATAGCCCCATCACACTCCTCTGTCATCCATGCTCTTTGGGCTTTTCCCAGGCTTGAGATGAATGTAGCCAGACTCATAGTGCCTGCCACACTTGAGGAAAGGCCACTCCTATAGCCCTTCCTCTAACTGAGCAGCTCAGGTGCACCCCCTCTCCCCCCCGGCACCGTCTCTCTCCTCAAAAGGATCCTTTACTTCTCCTCTGAATGGATGAATTGTAAGGCAAGTGTCGAAAACCTTTTCGTTCTGTAAACCACCTCTCAACTAGGTGTCTTAGACCTCCACTGCCATTCACGATTGGATAACTTCCTGATGACCACTACCACGATTGCTACTGACATGCAGAAATAATGCAAGGGAAGTATTTCATGCATTTTGTTCTCTCTTTCTTCAAAAAGCACAGAACACTTATTGCACTAAATGCACTGCCTGCTCCACAGCTCTCCGTTTATTCCCCCTCCCAGCTGTGCTGGTCCTCTCTCTCTTTCCCTGCACATGTTTCTTTGTCTACAGCTACACTGCACAGCTCCTGCGGCAGCGTCTGGGGTATGTGTGGCTACGTGCTGCAGTGAAAAGCAGGCTGCACCCACACTGCAGCATGTAGCTACCTGTGTCGGAGAAAGGCTTCGGCAGCAGGGAACTCTCAGAACCTTTCCTTGCTGCCTCCCTACTCCCAAAGTCTTTCCTCGCCACTGGAGCTTTCCCTGCAGTGGGTGAATACTCCAGCAGCTGGATGCTGCATTGCTAAAAATAGCAGGGTAGACATGGGAGGTGCTGCTTGGGTGTGTACAGAGCTGTATAGGGTCTATACCCAGGTCCTTAACCAGAGGGTTCTGGCATGTCTCTTCTTGCCTAAGCAGTGCCTCACCGACTACACTGCTATTTATGCCGATGTCATGTATGTACTCTACATGCCGCCGAAAGGAGTGTGCAGTGTATACGTACCTTTTGCCACATGCTCCGTTTCCCTTCCTTTCCTCCTGCACATGTTTTCTTGTGCCCCTGGATATACTGGACAAACTCCAAGATAATCTTTACACTTTTCTGTACATTCAGTATATGTCTCTGATAGTGTTGTTACTCTGCCTGTTTTCATTTGTATATAATAACCTTCAATAAAGAGAGCATTTAAAAAACCCCAACAGTCTAGGATTATTTAGCTTGGCAAGATGAAAGAGAGGAAGTATAACAGAGGTCTGTAAAATGATGACTGGCTACTCCTGGGGGAATTATGCACCAAAAAATAAAAAATTCTGCACACAATATTTTAAAATTCTGCTTATTTTATTTGTCAAAACAACACAATATAATCATGCTGGTTTCAATTATTTTGTTAATTTATTTAAACTACAATACAATGGATGGAGAATGGGTGTGGGGAACATTGGAGGAAATCCCCAACCCCCTCTGTCTAATAGTAATGTGGCTAGAATTGACCCTTTACTTCTAGTTATTAGTCAACAAATATATGCAACCATATGCTCAGTGTCACATCATAGGCAACTGAAGAGCAAGTGAGGGCTGGGGACTCAAACTCGCAATTTATATTGGCTACTGACCATCTCCAGAAAGGTCAGTAGCAAGCAGTTCATGGAGCACATTTTGATAGGAAATTTTTTCAGTTCAAAAATTTAGACCGGTTCGAATCCCTAAAGAAACATAAGCATGTGTAAGGCCATACTGTCCTTGACAATAAGGCTCCTTCACACCACTCTGGCAACGTAAAAAAGCCTTAAATTTTTTATACCTGTTTTTTATACTGCTGGAGGAATTCACTAAGAACAATGGGAACAATTCACTAAGCAGGCAGGCTGCTACATTCTCCTCTGCCTGAGGGGACAGAACCTGCCCCAATCCTACCTCCTCAGAAAACACCCAAAGCCCTGCCCCTCCATGCCAAGCATGCTGCAATAGTGAGCAAGAGGGACGGTGTCTCTCTCTCTCACTCACAACTGCCCAGCCCCACCCCTGACAGTGATTTACCTCTCTACTGGCTGCTCTGGGCGCCAAATTGACCTGCCTGTACTGCCAGGAAGGGGTGTGTGACCGGTCTTGCAGCTTCCCTTTGCTTCCCCATCAGAAGTCATTTTTCTGTGGGGAAGCAAAGAAATCTGTGTGGGCCATGAATTCTGCGCACATGAGTGATGCAAAATTCCCCCAGGAGTAACTGGTATAATGAAGCCCATCTGATTCTTTATCTCTTATTGCTGTCCCATATCACAAGGATAGGCCACTCAGTGAAATTCAAAGGCAACCAATGTATATTTCATAGTGAAAATACTTTACCTTATTATTAACAATATATAATTAACAAGTGGAACTCACTGCTGCAGGATTTTAAGACAAATATAACTTACTGACTTTCTTTTAAAAGATAAGATTTAAAATAATACATGTTCAAAGAGAACAGACTGCAGTTACAGCTGTTAAGACAAAAATTGCAAAGGTTGCTGATCCTCATGCTTAGGGCATAATATAATCCCTGGCTATGGGTTGTTAAGAGCGAATGGTACAACCTTATCCAATTTTCCAGATGTATAGTTAATTTATTTCCCTTCTCTGAAGCATCCAATAAAGGTCACACACAGAGGCAGGTCTCATACTAGAAGTCGACCTGTCAGGTGTTCCACTTCTAGGGATTTGTAAAGACTTTGTGATGACTTTCCCAGTCATCTCCATTCTGTCATGCCTCCACCTGTGGCCCCAGGAACTGATGCCCCTCCCACCTTAGCCATTTGCAAAGGTAGAGTTTTCAGTGTAGGAGTCCTGTTTGGCTGTAGTGTCAAATGGCAGAGTGACCACTTGTACCAGCACTTGTTTCCCCTGCTAGGACATGTTTCAGCCTTCCCCTCTTAGCAGCAAAGAGCAAATGCACAGTACATCCCCAGATTGTACAGGCAGGCACATGAGCACCAGGAAATCCTCAGTGCCCGCAGCTAGAGGGGAAGAGAATGACCCCCTAGCCCATTTCCTTCTCCTTCAGTAGTCAAATAGTACAGCTCTGAGCAGCAGAGGTTGTGAGATCAGCAGCAAGTCTGTCAGCAGCAGCAAAGGCAAAAGAAGATGTCGTAGCAAAATGGTTAGCAGCAGCAATGGCAGAATGAGAAAAATCCATCGTGAGCTCCCACTGCGCTGTGTTCAGCCTGGCTGGCCGGTCCAGGAAGCAGAATAAAATCTCATCTCCTTTGTGCACTTGGAAATGCACAGAGCCTGCCTTCGTGCATGAGAAAACAGGAGCTATTGGTCTGGAAATCTGCAACTGATGTGGGGCAAAGATGGAAACCGGTGAGCCCGCCCTTCATCTGAAGTTAGGGGCCCGCTTCCTTCCCAGCATGTTCAGCTGTGACAATCCACCTATTTGCTTTTTTAAAGAAATAATGACGCTAATGATAAGTATTTAGACAAGGATCCAACCCCTGAGTCATTACATAGTAAATGCAGATGCTTCTCTTACAGCCCCAGCAGAGGGAAACTCAACTGTGTAACTTACCTTGCCCTGTGCCCCTTACAGAGGCAGGTTTTCACACTAGTCTGATGTCTCTCTTCACAGCTGTTCCTCCAAAACTGAAGAAACTGAAGAGCCCAAATGTTCACGTTGGGGAAAAGATTTCGCTGAAATGTGAGGCTACGGCAGGGAATCCCCAGCCCTCCTACAAGTGGTATAAAGATGGCAAAGAACTGAAGAAGAGCAAGGACATTCGAATAAAGTACGGGAATGGCAAGTAAGTTTAAAACTTGATTGCTTTGCACCGTAATAATTAACAAATGTCTGGTATAAATGTCATACATCAGATTGTCTCTTATCCTGAACCCATATCACCTTCTGCAGGGATGCTGCTGTCAGATTTCACAAGCTAAGTAGGTTGGTCTGGGTTGGTACTTAGATGGGAGACCACCAGAAAATTTCTACAGTGCTGTAGGTGGCATCCTGTTTTCGGAGTTAGTATTAACTGAGGTCCTGAGATGGTGTTTGAGAGCACTGTGCTGCTGGAAGAATAAAACTGACCACTTGCAATAATTTTTACAAGAGTAGCATTATGAACCGCAACATCCTGGGCAAATTCCATTTCTGATTTCCTAAATTTGACTTGCTGTTTCAATTGGATATACTAATCCTCTTTACTTCCTGTCCTAAACTGTTGTGTACTATTGCAGAACCTTCTTGAGTAGGAGAAGGGCACCAGGGATTCCACCAGTACAGCTTCTTTCCTGTAGGGAGAAGGATGGAGGAGTTTATGAAGGCTAATGCTGAGAGCTCTCTTGCTGGGCTATTAAGCATCACAGAAGTCTTCTGAGTCCCAGCACTGGAGATTAGTAGAGCATTGCCAGCAGACCGAGGGAAGTGATTATTCCCCTCCATTCGGCACTGGTGAGGCCACATCTGGAGTATTAGGTCCAGTTTTTGTCCTCCCACTACAGAAAGAATGTGGACAAATTGGAGAGAGTCCAGCGGAGGGAAAAAATGATTAGGGGGTTGGGGCACATGACTTATGAGGAGAGGCTGAGGGAACTGGGATTGTTTAGTATGCCGAAGAAAAGAGTGAGGGGGGATTTGATAGCTGCTTTCAACTATCTGAAAGGGGGTTCCAAAGAGGATGGATCTAGACTGTTCTCAGTGGTAGCAGATGACAGAACAAGGAGTAATGGTCTCAAGTTGCAGTGGGGGAGATTTAGGTTGGATATTAGGAAAAACTTCCACTAAGAGGGTGGTGAAGCACTGGAATGCGTTACTTAGGGAGGTGGCAGAACCTCCTTTTTTTGAGGTTTTTAAGGTCAGGCTTGATAAAACCCTGGCTGGGATGACTTAGTTGGGGATTGGCCCTGCTTTGAGCAGGGGGTTGGACTAGATCACCCCCTGAGATCCCTGCCAACCCTGATATTCTATGAAGGTGGGAATTAAATCCTTTCTGCCTTCCCTTAAAATTGCTGCTTCCTTCTCTTATCTAATCCTTTTCAATGCAAGGAGGAAACTTGCCTCTTGTTCTACCTCTTTTGTCCCCTACATACAGTAGCTAATTCAGAAGGTCCAGCAGCTGTTTTCTCCTAGTGTGGCTAAAGGTGATTCTGAGGAAACCATCTTCCTAGTTCTGTAGCAGGGGAAGGGATGGGGTTCCCCAGGGGTCCCTTTGGACAACACTTGGTACATCTGGGATGAAGTTCTTTTAAAGTGGAGTCAGTGTCAAGTCAGCCAGGAGCAGGTGGAGTTGGGTAGCCAGTGCGAGGATGTGTGTTGCACAGTCGGTGATGCATGGCATCTCCGATCAACTCCAGGGGCCAGAAGCCTGAGCTGCTCTAAGGCCAGCATTGTCTATTGCATAGCACCAAGCAGGATGAGAAGATGAACATGTGGATTCTTCTCCAGTGAAGTGGCCACAGTGACATCCCCCTTTCCGCCCAATAAGGGTTTAATGCTGCAGAGGGAAGGGCCATAGTTTCCTGCCCTATATAGATGGAGGCATACCCGTGTCAGGAGATATATCAGCTGCCGCCAAGGGTGATGGGCCGGAGGACCCTGCCCCCCATTTTGTGCTGCAGGAAAGAATTCTCCTGCCAGGCCACAGTTCTGTCATGTTAACCTCTATCCCAGTGTCCTGGAAATAAGAGTCTTTCTATGGGTGGGAGCCCTGGTACCTCATCTGCAGTGTGTGTAAGTGATGCAGCCTGAATCTTGTGAATCAGGTGCAAGGCACAATGTGGACCCAGCCCTTTAAGAAGGAACTGCTCCAGCCCACCTGTGCCCGTTAACAGCCTTAATGGGCCCTGCTGGAGGACAGGTGTCCCCTATAAAGGGCAGCAGGAAGTTGCAAGTTCAGGAAGCTGAATAGATAGTGAGGAAAAGTTCTTGCAAGGCAGACCCTGAGCTTGGGGGACCTGCCCCAACTAGGAGGGCTGGAAGTAGCCACCTGAGGTAGGAAGAAGACCCTTATGCTAGGAGAATTTGGAAGTCAGAGCCTGAAGACTAAGCTCCTGCCAAGTAAAGCTTGGCAGTGGTGATTCAATTGGGACCCAACTCTGGGAATGAGGGCTGGCGACTCCCTACCTAATCATAGAATTATAGAAGATTAGGGTTGGAAGGGATCTCAGGAGGTGCTCTAGTCCAACCCCCTGCTCAAGCAGGACTAATCCCCAACTAAATCATCCCAGCCAGGGCTTTGTCAAGCCTGACCTTGAAAACCTCCAAGGAAGGAGATTCCACCACCTCCCTAGATAACCCATTCCAGTACTTCACTACCCCCCTAGTGAAAGTTTTTCATAACATCCAACCTAAACATCCCCCACAGCAACTTGAGACCATTACTCCTTGTTCTGTCATCTGCTACCACTGAGAACAATCTAGATCCATCCTCTTTGGAACCCCCTTTCAGGCAGTTGTAAGCAGCTATCAAATCCCCCTCATTCTTCTCTTTCTGCAGACTAAACAATCCCAGTTCCATCAGCCTCTCCTCATAAGTCATGTGCTCTGGCCCCCTAATCATTTTTGTTCCCATCCACTGGACTCTTTCCAATTCCACATCCTTCTTGTAGTGTGGGACCCATAACTGGACACAGTACTCCAGATGAGGCCTCACCAATGTCAAATAGAGGGGAACGATCACGTCCCTTGATCTGCTGGCAATGCCCCTATTTATACAGCCCAAAATGCCGTTAGCCTTTGTGGTAACAAGGGCACACTGACTCATATCCAGCTTCTTGTCCACTGTAACCCCCAAGTCCTTTTCTTCAGAACTGCTTCCTAGCCGTTCAGTCCCTACTCTGTAGCAGTGCAAGGGATTCTTCCTTCCTAAGTGCAGGACTCTGCACTTGTCCTTGTTGAAGCTCATCAGATTTCTTTTGGACCAATCCTCTAATGTGTCTAGGTCCCTCTGTATCCTATCGCTACCCTCCAGCGTATCTACCACTCCACCCAGTTTAGAGTCATCTGCAAACTTGCTGAAGGTGCAGTCCACGCCATCCTCCAGATCATTAATGAAGATATTGAACAAAACCGGCCCCAGGACTGAGCCTTGGGTCACTCTGCTTGATATCAGCTGCCAACTAGACATGGAGCCATTGATCACTATCCATTGAGCCCGATGATCTAGCCAGCTTTCTATCCACCTTATAGTCCATTCATCCAGCCCATACTTCTTTAACTTGCTGGCAAGAATACTGTGGGAGACCATACCAAAAGCTTTGCTAAAGTCAAGGAATAACACATCCACTGCTTTCCCCTCATCCACAGAGCCAGTTATCTCTTCATAGAAGGCAATTAGGTTAGTCAGGCATGACTTGCCTTTGGGGAATCCATGCTGACTGTTACTGATCACTTTCCTCTCCTCTAAGTGCTTCAGAATTGATTCCTTGAGGACCTTCTCCATGATTTTTCCAGGGACTGAGGTGAGGCTGACTGGCCTGTAGTTCCCAGGATCCTCCTTCTTCCCTTTTAAAAAGATGGGCACTACATTAGCCTTTTTCCAGTCTTCCGGGACCTCCCCCGATCGCCATGATTTTTCAAAGATAATGCCCAATGGCTCTGTAATCACATCTGCCCACTCCTTTAACACCCTCGGATGCAGTGCATCCGGCCTCATGGACTTGTGCTCATCCAGCTTTTCTAAATAGTCCTGAACCACTTCTTTCTCCACAGAGAGCTGGTCACCTCCTCCCCATGCTGTGTTGCCCAGGGGAGAGAGACACTGAACTGGGGCTGGGGCCTGGAGGGTCAGACTGTGTAGGAACTAAATAAACTGGGACTTCCAGGAGAGGAATGTTTTCAATGATCTTTGGACTGCAGGTGCGGACTTGAAGAAGCCCCTGCAGGAGGGGAGACTGGCAGGGTGCTGCACACTGTGTTTGGAAAGCAGCTGCCCTGGTACACAACTCTTTGCTTTTTTATAAATATATAAAATCAGGAAGGGGCTTATCTGAGATCGCCACACGCCTGCCCAGCTTGCTGCATAAATACCCACCCGCTTATGCAGGCCAAGGGCAAACTCTCAGATGCAGTAAACCACCACTTTTTATTTTTTTGTATTTCTCTGTGCAGATGCTCTAGGTGAAAGGGAGACGCTATGGCATGGGCCAGTGAGTGTCTCGTATCATCTCAGTGTGGAGGTAGTGGGAGCTCTGTGATGAAGAGGGGAGATACTGTGTTTGAACATAACACACGCGTCGCCTGTCTGGTGATCGGATCATCTTGCTCCCAGCCTTGCCTTCCACCTGGAGCCCCTCACAGGTTTACTCTGACATTGCTTTCCCAAAGGTTCACCATACTGTGGATAAGACTGTTCTCCTGTGGGGAAGAGGTCCTTTACACAGTCTGCTCTACATGTCCTGTGTAGGAGAGGAACCCTCCCCCAGCAATCTTATGGTCTGTGCAATAGGCTACCAAACTAGGCAAACTCATTGTATTATAACCATTCTGTATTTGGTGAGAACTTCAATGTAAAGATCTTTATCAGCCACCATTATTGCTTCTGCCATGAGACTGCCTACTCCTTGGGTAAATCTTCATCTTTCTGTATTTCAGTTTTCCCAAGTGTAAAATGGGGATCATTACACTGACCTTTGTAAAGCACTTTGAGATCTGATTCAAAGCTCTACAGAAGCAAGTTGTGGTTTATACATGCATGATAACATTTAGGGGGTCCCATGACACCGGACAACATAACCACCAGCATAATTTATTGGAATGAATAGAATGGAAACATTGATTCGTTTTATGCAACATCATGGAAGTATTGGATGTAAAATATTTTCCATGACATTTTCTCCATGTATAATCCTTTACACAACAGAACATCTGACCTATAAACAGGAAGTAACTGTAAAGAGTTGGCAAGAGACAGCAGCTATGGAGAAGCTTTCTCTTCCAGGAAGGCTTGGGAATGTGGTAGCAGAACAACACACCCCGCAGGCGCTGATTCATAATGATTTGACAATTAGTCATTTTTCAGAGCAGTGTTGACATTTGATGCATCACGTAACTTCTCAATCCATCCATTTCTGACTTTGTATGTCCTGACACAGCTGACAAAGAAACAGTCTATAAATCTAGGACTGTTTGGTCACTTGGAAGTCTGAAAGTTAATTTTCTGCTACCATATCCGATGCATAAGAGTGTGAAAAATACTACATCTATCCTTAGGGTGGGTATAGAGTATTCATTTTTAAAATTAGAAGTGACTAAAAGAAATTATTGACAACACCCTGAGCCATTTTACCACGTTACA
This sequence comes from Dermochelys coriacea, assembly GCF_009764565.3. Classification (NCBI taxonomy): domain Eukaryota; kingdom Metazoa; phylum Chordata; order Testudines; family Dermochelyidae; genus Dermochelys; species Dermochelys coriacea. The sequence continues at coordinate 36,524,652 of NC_050075.1, read as the reverse complement.
ATGTTGATTACTTGCCATTAGAACAATTTTAATCCTATAGATTTCAAAATCACCCCAAAAATTATTGGTCTCACTCATCACCAATCTTTCTGTGATTAATTTACACCTCCTTCCTATGGAAAGTTATAGAGTCGGTCAAGAGAGGGCTTTGAATGGACTTATTAATACTATCAAACCATGGCACTGTAACCAGCCCCTCTGTAATTGCATATGCATACAGTCATACAGGGCAGATGGTGTTGGCTGTGAATGAACTTGTGTTAACAGGGCTCTAGGATGTTATGTAGAAATTACCCATGAGCATCCTAGGTACGCACAAAGGATTTATATGGCCCTTGTTAGTGTAGTATCTGAGCACCTCACAATCTTTAATTTATCCTCACAACTGGACTGTGAGATAGGGCAGTGCTGTTATCCCCACTCCCAGCACAGCTGGGAGAACTGAGGCCCGGAAGGATTAAGTGACTTCTCCATGCCCCCCCCCCCCCCAGAAGATCTGTCTTGGAGCTGGGACTCCTATGTATCCGGCTAGCACTCTAACCAGAGATCTCTTCTTCCCACCGGCTGTAACATCTTCCTGCCGCTGTCCCTGACCCGAGAGCCCTTTGCCTCCTGCCTGGAACCCTCTGACAGATAGAGAAGCTGGCTTGCTGGAAGAATGTGGTTTCCCACCTACCCAAAGAGTGCTTCGGTAGCATGGTGATGGGTGCCCAGTAATTCCCGTAACAGAAGTAAAAGTGTGAGGAAGAACCAATCCTCTTCCCTCAAGACACTCCTGTCAAGAAACAATGCTGCATTTACTAGTTTCCATGGCACAAAGTTGGCCTGCGGCCAGTGACAGGCCAGAAACATGTAAGGTGATAAAAGCTCTTCCTTCTGGCAGAATAAAAGTCCCAAATCTTAACACACCCCAAAGCAGGAGTCCTGCTAGGTCACCAGTGAAGAGCGTGCCTGACCTGAAAAGAAATCTCAGTCCCAAGGTGCATCCCAAGTCCTCTCCTGACAGACCTCCATCCCAGCTCTCTGCTCCTATCCCTGCTTTCTGTTGAGAGAGCCTTGAAAGCACCCTGGCATTTCTGACTCTTCCTTCATGGGGCTGGTTACCTATGCAGAGCCAGGGACTTGTCTACCAAAGTGGTAATCAGGCAAACCTTAGGGCTGCTCTAAATGTGACTGCCCCTTGCTTTAACATGGAAGATCTTCCCCTTTCCCTCATTTGTCACACAGAGGGTAGGACAAAACTGCTAGCTCAGTTAAATTGCGACGGCAGGCAGTCAGGAATTTGGCAGTGATTTGGTACTTTGCCTTCTGGCCTTGGCTGAAACGCATTACAAACAGCCCTGTTCAAATCCCAGGTGAAGGATCCAGGAGCTCTGTTTGTGTCTGCAAATATTTTTCCCATCACAGATACAAATACTCCAAAACAGGCCCTAGTAGGAGCAGGGGAGACTCCAAAAGAAAAGACAGGAGGGTCTGAAGTACATCAGTGCTGAAGGGCTCCCAAAAAGCAGAGGGGGATCCTTACTCCATGTTCCAGGGGAACCCAACCAAGATGGCCTTGGAAAAATGTCTTTCTGATCCAAATATGGACATAGAATTGGAAGGGACCTCCTGGGTCTGTGGGCCCATGGGGTTCATTGCTTTCACAGGCAACCCCGTCATATTATCCTGTTCATGAACTTATCAAGCTCCAGCTTACAGCTAGTTAGGTTCTCTGTCCCCACTGCTGCTATTGGTGGTAAGCAAGCATCAAATGAGGATCTATTAAACTCTGTACGTGTAGCAAGAACCACCATGGCTAAATAGCTGACCCCACTCATACCCTGTAGGAATCTTGGTATCCCAGTAAGGTAGGGTGTCCCAGAACCTCCTGGGGCAGAGGATTCAAACCTCTATTGTCCTTTGGAGGATAATGTTGGGAAGGGAAAATCTTGGGCAAGGAGAGCAGCGAAAACCTCTGTTCTTGAAGAAAGCACCAAAGACTAATGCTCCCACAGAGCTGATGGGACCCTCTGTTTCAAGGTCTAATCCAAGAGACCCACTTATGGTAAGCTACATGATATTCAGTTTATCTACTTGAGCCAGGTGAGCGGATCCAGGTATTGCACAGAGTTGGACTTTTTGGTTTCTTAGAAATCCTACAAATGTGTCTGTGTTACAGTTAGATCATAGATCTAAATCTAATTCTTTGTGATCCTCTTGAAATATCTTATTCTCTATATGCAGTGGGGTCCAGTGAATGGAGCACTAGAATGGGAGACAAGAGACCTGCTCATTGACTTAACCTCCCTGTCCCTCAGTTTCCCCACCTCTAAAATGGGGGCTCACACCCCACTGTAAAGCCCTTTGAGATCTAGGAATGAAAAGTACCATATAAGAGCTAAGTATTGTTAACTGAATAGAGTGCTTTTTACATGGGAGACTCGCTATGAAATAGAGTGTATTGCACCAAGGAGACTAGCAATTACCTGCAAGTCAAAATCTCAGATTTCTCATCAATTATCTATCTGCTTTGTTAACTACAAGCACAACCTTCCAGCGCCACAGGGCAGGGGAGTCGTCCTTCTCAATGAGTTCACGGGAGGGAGGGGAAAAAATCCTGATTCCTTGCTTCTGAACTGCATGTTCCATCACTAATTAGGAACAGGTTTGGACAGGCCTGCCTTGCACAGAAAGGAAACCTATCTCTTGGGTGGAAGAAAGTATTGGCTGGTGTTTTATCGCCTGCTAAATTTAAATAACATGCCATTGATAGGAATGTGAAGAGATTACCCAGCAAGAAACGAACACAATAGCAAAACCACTGCAGAGTGAGTTAAGCTGTATTCAGATTGCCAAAGCAGACCTTCAACTACCAGTCTTGATCAGACCATGTGAGATCTTTTCCAAAGCACTGGAAAACAAAGTTAACAATGACTCTACTCATGGTGCTTTGCCAAACTGTCAAACCCTGACTATTATGGGAGTGTGGGGAATTCACATTTGTGTAAGAGCAGAAATTTAGCTTGTATTTCTTCTAACCTGCTATGGTATTACTCATCACAAGATCAACCGGAGAGAGATGTGCATGTGGATCTTCCATTGAAGTCAGTGGGAGCTGGCTGGATCAAACAGCTGATGGTCTGCTGGTTCAGGTTGCTTTTTTATCCCATTCCTGATCTGTGCTCTTCTCTTTGACATGAAGAGAGATGACAGACTTCGAGGTTTGCCCATCTCGGTAGTTAAATGTTTTAGATGTTCAGTTTCGACCTGGTTGACCATTTGATGAGCTTGTGGGACAACAGTCCTACTTGCAGTGTCATCAAGCAACCCTGTTATTACCCTGTGGGGTACCTTCTTCATCCCATTTCTGCACAATACTCCCAGGAGGCTGAGACACAAGGATTGAATTCATCGCTCAGGTTAGTGGGTGTTACCTCACTGTCCTGAGCAGAACTGCACCTCTTTACATCAGTGGTGAATTTGGCCTGCAGAAAAGTGTTCATCTTACTCTGCTAAAAAGAAACTAAAGTTATGGTAAATAAGATAGACAATTTGTTTGAGGTTGTTGCACAAACTAGAAGTTACACAGGCAGGTTTAAGAGAAGAGGGAACACAACTAAAGGGGAATTTAAAGGCAGTCCTACTCTAGAGTAAATTGGCATAAATGCCATTGAAGCAACAATTGGATAACGATGCTTTTAATAGGTTGGTGTTAGGGTGTGAGCCTGCAAAAATTTGAACATCTGGGTAACTTTCCCTACATGAGTAATCTCTAAACCACATTTCCTTTCTACTATCTCCTGATGGGAGTTCTTTTCTCTAGCATATTTAATATACACAGTACTCTCCTAATAGCAAATATAAGGGCCACCTTCAATGTAATCTTCAAATTCACACTATTAGAGGAGGATAAAATGAATTCCTTTATGGCCTTCTCTGTATTCACTCAAAATGCATTATCTCATAGGCAGAATGTCCAAAACTCCATCTTGGTAGTCTAGTTTTAGAAAACTAATAATAATGGTGATATCTGTATAATTTGATCTAATGATTCTCATCTTGAAGGATCCCAAAGCAGTTTATAGCCTATCAATATATAGAACTCAAGCTACCACACTGCACGCCGGAGCTGTCTGCATTTGTGCCTAACAGCTTATAGCAACACCACATAAGTAGTTTTATTAGGAGATGGGGGGGGGGGGGTAAGCTGTTTCCAACTGGAAATAAGAAGGGATTGGATTTAGGGAGGGGGAAAAATTGGAATTTCATCCAGACACTGCTGCTAATATTTCTCAGAATCTTTAATGACCAAAATTGGTCTGGATCTTTGTATTGTCTCATCCAAAAGTCAGGAAAACAGGAGTGAGTTGAGATCATTGAGTGTATCCCCAAATATAGTATTCACTATGGCTAAGTAATATACAAAGACTACAGAAAATAATCAGTATTTGACTAAATCATAGGTACTGAGGGGGAAAAAACAATAGGGTAGAATCTACCCCAGAGTAAGTTTAAAATCAATGTAGTTACACCAAGGATGAATTAAGATATAACCCTGGCCCTTTTGCTGAATGAAGCCTATATGGATCCAGGATGACTGCCTTCCTCAAGAAGAATGCAATGGCCTGCCATGAGGGTAACACTTGTGACTAGATCTCAGTGGGAAATGGCTTTCCCATCCTGCAAAAAATGTCAAAATATTGGAAAACTGTTCCCATCCCATCTCAGGACAAAAGATCAGAATCTTGGAAACTTTGGAACTCCTTATCCTAAACAATCAGTGTCAGCAATAACCTCACTGCTTTCAAAACTAAACACAAAACTCAGATGTTTGTCTTACATTTTCCATTATAATTGTCTTCCATTGATCATTTTAAAAACACACGTATCAATTAAAATCAATAAACCCTTCCCTAAGGGAAATGTTAAATATGCCAAGAACTAATCCCTGTGGGATCGCCCTGGAAACCCCTCAGTCGATGATTCCCTATTTAGAGTTACGTGTTGAGACCTATCAGTTTGGCCAGCTTTTAGTCCATTTAATGTGTGCCAGGATAATATTTTTTTATTTCTAGTTTTAATCAAAATATTGTGTGGTACCAAGTCAAATATATTATGTCAACACTATTTATCAGTCACACTTTGTGATCTCATAAAAAAATCAAGTTAGTTGGACAGAATCTATTTTCCATAAACCCGTGTTGATTTGCATTAATTACATGACCTTCCTTTAATTCTTTATTAAGCGAAACACATATCAGCTGCTCCATTATCTTGCCCAGGCCTGATGTCAGACTGAGAGGCCTATAATTATCCATGTCATCTCATTTACCCTTTTAAAAATATGGGCAGACTAGCTTTTTTCCAGACTTCTGGAACATCCCCAGTGTTCTAAGTCTTATTGAGAATTCTAATAGATTGGTGAGACATGATTTCTCTTTTCAAAAACCATTGCAAGTTTCTGATTTATATTCATTACTATCAATTTTTATTTTCTTTTTTATTTCTTCATTTAATCATTTATACATACAGATGCCTTCACTTCCCTTCTAAACCAGGTTAGCCTTCTTTCTCGATTGTGGCTTTTGGGGCATCTAGCAAAGTGTTTTTAAACAATTTCTGATTATCATTCACATTTTTTTTTGGATTAAATTCTTCCTCCCAGCTGATTGGGCTCATAATTGTTTCCAGCATTGTGAAATGGGCCGTCTTAAAAGCACCAAATATCTAATTCTGTGCTGGGCCTAATTCTGTTTACATACTCCAAATGTGATCAAGTCATTTTTAGTTCTATAATCAGTTCCTTTTTTTCTGTCAAGATGAGGTCTAATATAAAATTCCCCTGTGTTGGATGCAGCACTCTTTGAGTTAGGAAATTGTGATCTATAACATTTAGAAATTCACAGGGATGTTTTAGTATTGTCAGCAAGAGATCTTTAACATGCGTCACTCCAGTTGAAATCCCCCATGATCTCGCTACTTTTCCCGCCTGCATATTATAGATAGATGCGTAAGGAGCTGCTCATCCTGTTCCCTAGTATCATTGGTGGTCTGTAGCGGACACCAGCTGCTACTCCATCTTGTGCTTTATCTGTTGGGATATTATCCGTAAGTGTTTAAGATAATTTTCCTCCGAGTTATCAGTGAATCGGAAACAGATAATGCCATTTTTGAAATGGAGTGCCATTCCCTCTCCCTTTTTGTCCACTCGATTGGGTATAACCATTGATTTTTAACATTCCAGGTAGAATCAGTGCAGGATTGTTAAACCTTGTTAAACACAATGAGAATGAGCACAATCTCACCCAGTTCTGAAGCTAACACACTTCTCACTAGGAGCTCTCAAGATTTTCTCCCATATATCTGTTCCCATGCTAATTAAACTCAGAGTGAGGGACAGATGATGATGTTAGTTGCAACAATGTATAATGTGGTGGTGGCGTTTCCAGGTGCTTCTAGTCACTAGGAACCCAGGGACTCAGATGGACTTCAGACCCTGTATATTAGCAATACCCAGTGTATGGATGCTGCCTCTAGTTGCTGGCCTAAGTGAGGCTTAAACCAGCCACACCACTAGCTCAAATAGAAGAGGCTGGGGTTTGGGGGTTGAGAGCCCTGGATTCAAGTCCTGCTGCCAGCTGTATGCTGCAAGTTTGTGTTCAACCAGAGCACATTACACAACGCTGCCTATGTGGTACTTGAACCCTGTGGAGTTCAGAGTCAGTGATCAAGCTTGTTTGTGAGGAAGAGTATATAACATGCTGTTCTAGTTTATGTTTCCCTCTAGTGGTTGGGTCCAGTGGCTATCACAGTCTGCTCCTAACAGGTGTGGGAATACTCACGAAGCTCCAGTAGTTGAGGCCTGTGCTTTTGTTGCTGAAGGACCTGAGTTCAGTCCCACCTCAGATAACTCAGGTTGTCTGTAGGTGTCATTACACATACACAGTGAGATAATTAGCTCTTTAGTTACTGGACTAAAGTATAACGCTGTTGGTTTTATGGTGCATCAGACAGCACTTCTGCGTCCCCTAGCACCATTCTTAGGCTTCGGTTCATTGCTAACTCAGAGGGCAGAGCATCACTTCCTGTATCGCACCAGTACTATTTCCAGTTGTGCTTGCACTTCCCTTGGCAGTGTCCCATCCAAATACTGACCAGACTTAACCCTATGTCATTTGTGAGCTCAGACAACATGAGATCAGCATAGGGTGACCCAACCTGTTTGGGACAGGTGGTGGGAAAGGGCTTTAATTTCATAAATATTGTTCATGCTTGAGTAAAAAAAAAAAAAATCTACTTTATTTTTCAACAGAAAAATTTCCAGGCTGCAGTTCAATAAGGTGAAGCTGGAAGACGCTGGGGAGTATAGCTGTGAAGCGGAGAATGTCCTAGGGAAAGACACAGCAAAAGGCAGCCTTAATGTGAGAAGTGGTAAGTTGAGACACCAGAAACTGTCAGGAGACCGCTATTGCCTTTCTTACACTGGGGCAGCATGTTCTGCATATGATCTGTCTTGTGTATTGTTTAATACTTTCAGGATATCAAGTGAAACAATCTTGGGAGATAAAGAAAAATGCAGCCTAAGCATAAATGTTTATTGTCGCCATCTGCCACTGGCAGAGTGGTTGAGCTACACTTTAAATAAACTGCAGATTAAATATTATTTAAAAAAAACAATTGGAGGTGGTGGTCGTGGAGGTGGTGGGTTTATACTTTTTAGAAGCATTTCTGAGAAGCAAAGGAGATGACTAGTTAAGGTATAACTTCTCTATGAGTGGAATGCTGACTGATTTTCATCTAGTAAGGTCCCTCTCCCTGGGAGTCGCGTGTGGGCTACTGAATGGAGCCTGTGGTTGGGTGTCAAAAGACTTTAAATTTTGTTACAGACTTGGTCATGCCACATGATCCTCCTACTGCTTAAATATGATTAAGTTGTGTTGCTCACTGCTTTAAATGGGACTATTTTCAGTATTAAGCACTCCTTCGGTAGGGTTTGCAGTCTTGGGCCTCTACTTGTAACCTTGGGTAGGTTAATCAACCTCTCTATATGTCTTAATTACCCCGTCTGTAAAAATAAAAGGTGCCAATCCAGATCTGTAAAGGCCTCCAGATGCAAAATGCTAGTTGCGTGTTAAGCGTTGTGTCTGAACAGAGCCCTCAGGCTCTGTTATATCTTTTCCATTTAGGAAAAGAATCCAAAGTTAGTTAACTGGACAGCACAGCACCTTTAAACTGTTTGAACTGCATTCTCAAATCTAGACAGTCATTATGATAGCAACATGTGCATGCGCAACGGGTAACTGCGCCTGGAAATCAGACACAGCACGCATGTATTTTATGGTCTCCACTTAGGCAGGTGTGTTTGGAAAATGTAGCCCTTTTATATGTAACCCTTCTGCCTGTCAGAGTTGGCAGCAACAAGGGCCGGGTTCAGTATCTAGGGGTTCCATTTTAATAACACAAGGCAAAATCAGCTTGAACCCCCACCCAGTGACCTGGAACAATTACATACCACCCCCCTGAGCGCCTCTGAGAGGCAATACTTCCCCTCTCACAAGCATGGAGTCTGAGTGTAGCAAAAGCCTTTTAATAAAGGAGGGAAACAATGCACCATTTTGTTGGGGAAACACCGCAACCAGGATTCATAACCCAAACCATGAGCAAAAGACCCACCCCCAAAGTCAGTTTGACAGTGTCCTTTTCCCCTCAGGGTCTTAAGTCCAGCAACCCACCAGTCACCCCATCCACAGTTTTCTGACTGTGGTCAGTGCAGCCCCCCAGAGTTCAGAAGTTCCTCTGCAGAGTTTACCTCCCAGCCTGGGTGGAAGTGGGGGGAGATATGGGGGGATCTCACGTGCTCCACTGCTCAGGTCAATGGCCAATTGCCACGCCTCTCCATGTGACTCTGCTGTAGTCTTCACCACCTGCTGATCCTCTCCACCAGCCTTGCTATCTGCTCCGCTTGCCACCCTGCTATTGGTTCCATTCACCAAGCTATCCGCTCGCCATGCCACTTCACCTCCACGAACTGCTCTGCTCCACCAGCCACTCAGCAATATATCTTCAGCCCCTCCACACCCCACTACTTAACACAGCACTCAGTAATTTCAGCTCTTTAATGATTTCAGCTTGTAGTAGGGGAGTCTCAGTGCTGGTGCACCATTGGCCCAAAGTGAATTCAGCTTAGCACCCTGTAACTAGACTCCTAATAGATCCAAAATTAGCTCTGCTATTCCACAGTAGAGAGAAAAGGATATGCAAGTAGTGCTTCAGCCCTTCAAAAGAGACCCACACCACCAGATACAAATATCTGTCCCCAGCCTCTTTCAATTCATTGGGTTTTGGAAACCATGTCCCTTGTCTAGTGAGTGCTACTTAGTTGATGGCGAATCCCTCTGTCATAAAACAGTTCCACTGTCCTTGATTCACATAATCAGGGTAACAACACTTTATTCTTCCTGCCCCAATAACAGAGAAACTGGGGATCCCACAGCAGCCAAAGTGATCATTTGGGCTGCTGTGGGCTCATGCTAGGTGGGGTGGGTGTGCCTATGCAAACAAGATCAGCCCCTGAAGTTCTTTTCCACAACTCGCCATAATTCACCACCAGATGTCAGGGTAGAGCTCATCCTGAGTCTGCTTACATATATTTCATCCATCTGAGACTGATAAATCACTGACGATACTTTCCGCTCAATGAAGATGGAGTCCGAATGTGTGGTTGTACAGCACCTAGCCCACAGAGCACTGATAGGAATGCCAGTGAAATACAAAGCATAATTATGGCAATTTAATGCTGCTAGTTCCCACAAATTCCGACGGCATCTGCATTATGTAGCGTATAAATATTTCGTCAGATGACAGGTAGGGTATGATATGAGAGCTGTGTGTTGGTTGAAAGGACAAAAGGTTTTCATTCATTCCTTGCCAAGCTTGGAGGTTGCATCTTAGACCGATGTCCACAATCTCACCTGGAATTTGCAAGGGCTATTCTGGCCACTGAAAACCAGAAATAACAAATGCAAAGTTCTAGTCTCTCAGCCTAATTCTCCGGGCTGTCCTCTTACTGAGTGGGAGTTGTAGATTCCATGGTGATGGAAGCACTAGAAATACAGAAAGACTGACTCAGTCGTACCTACTGTAGCGGTATTAATCCACCACCAAAGCTTTCTCACAAGCATACCTTTATGGCATTTAGCTGCATTAACAGTAACATCTTTACTCTTGCTGCTTGCCAGTCATCAGCATTAGTACGGAATAGCTGATACTTAGTACAAGGCCTAGGGCTCTAATGGTGATCACTCGTGAAAGGTAAATATTACGGTGGTAATCGCTGTATGCAATTACAGTCCACCACTATTCTGACCTTGTCAGTCTTCCTCTTTGAATCATTTCATTGGCTCCCTCTGCTTCTGCACCAAGTTCAAACTTCTCGTTCTTCCCCACTGCCTACATCTTTGCTCACCCAGAGTTTCCTGCCTAAACAGGTACTGCATGCTTCTCCCATTCTCATTTTACTGCCAAATTCTCCCAGCCTGCCCCCTCCAGCTGTCCTTATGCACCAAACAGTGACCCCCTCTTTCTTCAGATCTTTCCTTAAGGAACATGTCTTATGTGATGCCTTTCAGTAGTATGCTTTCCATGATATTTGCTGCTCTTTGAGTCTGCATCTTCCTCTGGTGGGTGAATTCCACTGTCTTGTCTATGAATTAAATTGTAAGCTCCTTGGGGCAAGTCCTGTGCCTCTCTTTCAGCATGAGCCTACTGCATAAATCTATTTCTTATTCTATAAAGAACATTGATACACCAGTAAAGAAAGCAGGAAACACAAATACAGCGAAATAGGAAAGAACAGATGCATGTCAGAAGTTCACACTGAACAGTGATGGCTGTACTACATAGACAGTCAAAGAAAACCAGACACAGGTTATCCATGCCCTGATCCTAGGTCTTTGATTCATAACTCTTTAAAATGGACTTTACCTGAGTAAAGCAAAGAAGAGAAAGGGAAGAAATAGGAATAAAACCCCAATTTGTGAGAACAATTGCTAAAAAATCCTATGTCTTCTCCAAGGAAAATAAATCGCAAAATTCTAGACCTTTTTATAGGTGATAAGACGGATGCCAAGTTAACTGATATGATAAAGGTAAGGTCTGATCCAGAGACCCTTGCATGTGGCAGCTCCATTGTGCAATATAACACATGCTGTGGGTTTTTTGTTTTATATTTTTAATTAAAGGGAGAGTTTAGCTCTGGTGAAAGGTACTGAATTGGTACCAGGCACTGAGATTCATAGGGCTGATCCCAGCTGCTGACCTCCCACACAGGGGTGCAGCCAGTGCTTAAGTTGTAATGAAAGAGGTACCGGGGCTCAAGCAATGATTTAATTTTAAATTTTAAACTTATGACTTTGAATTGGCAATAATACCACCATACGTTCAGTCCATAACACGTTGATTTGAAAGAGTAGCCCACTGCACTGTACTAGTGTTAGATGTTTACAACTTTGTATTCTACATCATATACAAAGTAGAAGCTTGTGCAGAAAAATATTAAAAGCAACTGCAGGGGGAAAAAAAAGTCTGAATATATTTGCTAGCTACAAACCTCTCCATCTTTGCCCTGGCTCTCTTCCAAGTGTTGTTCCACAATGTTATTCTCACACCTCTCTCATTCTCTGCCCTGCTGTACCTGCGCCCCAAATACACACCCATTCTTTGTTCAGTTGAAATTACAATAACTGCGGTATTATATTGTACTACTACTTAACAACCAGCTATGGTGCTTCACAGTAACAACTTTTAAACAAGTCACTAAAAATGGTTAACTATGTCTGCTTTGTTTTCTATATTGTTAACGAACATTGTAAAGAGCAATGAAAAATTATATTTTAGTCACTTCTTTGGACCAAAAAAATGTAACCAAATTAAAAAAAAAAAGATTTAAGATCTTTCTTTACCCTAATCCTGCAGTGTTTGGGAGATGGGGTGTCGGATACAGCCTTGTGCTTTACTTTGCCTGAAAACACCAGCAAGTGTATTTGCATCCCTACTAGAGCTCTGCGTCGGACTATTTTTTTAATCCCGCTCCCGTCCTGCCCTGTAATACACACTCCCACATTGTTTGAGGTTTTTTCCCACTCATGCTATTATGGCTGTGGGTCTTGGGGATCCCAGTCCTGATGCAAGGCACTACTCCCTACGGTTTTTTCATCCACTCCATTTTTCTGCCCTTCTGTGCCCCAGCTTTGCACCCAGGGTGGCTGCACCACTCGCCCCTCCCTGGTTACGACCCTGATGGATACAACTGTGTTGAGAATTTTAAGAAAAACACATTTCAGAGGAAAACATAGTTTTTTTTCACTTTCCTAACTGATGCAACAAGCCCAGAGGTGTGGGGGCTCTGAACTGCCAAGCCCAGAAATGCCGGGGCTCATCCCTGACAAGCCCCAGCACAAATTAAGCACTAGCTGCAGCATTATAAGTGGAGAAACCTGGGTGGACCCACAAATCTTGTAATGAGCCTCCTTGGCCAATGGGAGTGTGTCACCCCCATGGGCACTCTGTCCCCTTCTATCTATGGCTGTGCTACAGGTGAAGGTTGATAAGGCTGCTACAGTCTTGGCTCACAGACCAGGGTCTTTTAGCTCATGCTCTAGAGTCACAGGCGTTTCGACCCATAAGTCTGAGGTTCAATCCCTGCTGCCCACAACCCAGCCAGGGAGAACTATAGTTTTTGCAAAGTAATTTTTACTCCTCCCCACCGACACTTTTTTTTTATTTATTTCCTTTTGAGAAAGGTGTCTATTCCAAGTTCTAGGATCCTTGGCTAGGAATTGAATTAGAAATGCAATACATAACAAAGGCCAAAAATAAAGAAGGCCCAAACCGATAGCCACTCGTAATTCTCAAAAATGCCAATCTGCAAAAATAAACATCCTACCTCCCCTGTCCTCAATTCTCACTGAACCAAAACCTTCCACCCCCCACATCTGAGCCCTTTATTATGGATGGCCTTTTCAGGGCAACATGTCCAAGCTACTGCAGACCAGAGAGCAGGGCATTCTAAAGTCTCTCATGTAGCATGTGCCCAGTCAGCAGCCTTCTCTCCGATAACACCGGGGGCTCCAGCACAAGTGCTTCTGCTAAGCACAACCACAGCAGGACTGCATGGAACAAGGCCTCTCTCAGCCAAGCAGGCCCCTGTAGAGCTTTATTGGCTGAGAACCCCTTAAATGCAACCTAGGCAGCCAGTCCATACACAGCACTCGTGAGATATGCTGATGAGGTGCTATTCCACTTCACAAGCGAGCAGCCGTGCTCTGCATCAGCTCCGGTTTCCAAAGAAGTGCACACATCACAAAAATCCTCTCCACAGTCAGCACTCATTTTAAACTCTGGTCTCAGCTGAGGAATCTAGGACAGAATGAAGTCTCCTCTCCATGATACAGGTGGTTCTGGCAAGTCAAGGTCCAGGTGCACTGTGAGGAGTATCTCACTGCTGTGTCTTTCACTGCACCTGCGCTGTGGGCTAAGGGACTGAATTCTCTAGGGCTGCCTGTTCAGCGCACTCAGCATTAATTACACACACTGAAGGAAATGAAATATGGAAAAGAGTTTGTATCTTAGAATAAAAAATATGAGTTAAATGATGAGTCCATCAAAACTTCTTTCAACAAAAAGTTGGGTTTTTCATTTCCCAGAAAGTGCCTAATTGCCATGAAAATTTTCAATTTTTCATCAGAAAAAGGAAAAGTCCCCACATAAAAAACTTTCAGATGAGTGATTCCCCCAATTTTTGGCAGTTTTTGGCTGAACGTTTTCGATTTTCAGTCAAAAACTTGCAGTTTTCAGTTGCTGAAAGTGAAACATTTTCACTTTTGGGGGGGAAAATTAGAATTTTCCAACCAGCTCCTTCAAGTAATCTACTCTTGAAGTGCCAATGGCATAGATTATAGTGATGAGGCCACATCTAAGAGACAGAAATGCACCTCCCCTTACCAGATGCATGTGGAGAACCTGAGTTTCTAACCTCTTTTTGCTTTTGTTCGTGTTTTCCTTTAATTGCTCTTTCCCATTGTTCTCTTTCTGCTCACCTTTCAGAGAGGTAAGTGGTGGACATCCCAGTGCTGCATCCCCAAGGTGATTTCCCAGAAGTGTCTCCTAGGCCTTGGTGGTCCTGCCGGTGTCTCCTTTTCCTTTCGCAAATTTTGAGAGAGATGAGGAGCTGTGCACTGGATAGTGATGGTGCCAGCTGGTGACACCTGTCAACCGTCTTGAGTATAGTGAATAAGGAATGTGCATGCCTAGAATTTTCCAGTATTCCTTACCCATAGAAAATTTCCATACCAAAGCAAACCACTAGTCTATCTAGTCTGATATATCTCCTTGGGTAGTGGCTACTATATTGCACAGAGGAAGGTGAAAAAGCAAACAGTTTGCCATTGTAAACCTGAGAAGTTCCTTCCTGGCTCCTGCAAACTGATCAGTTTAAGCCCTTCAGCATACATGCTGATCATCTATTGCATTACTTTATCTTGCATAGCTACAAATGTTACTTACAGTCATAAAATTATCCTACCTTTCTTAAACTCAGTCAGTGTTTGTCTCAGGGGCCTCCTGTGATCCCATCTTTGGTTGCTAGTCACCATTACATCACAGAAGAATCCATCATTCCACTGTCTCATCTATGTGTCAAATTCAGGGCTGTATATCCATTTCCTCCTGCTGCTTTTTAAACACAGGGATGATAATAGAGTGAAGCTTCTTACATCTGGTAGATTAACAAAGAATTGCACTGTGCTGGGCCACTCCTTAACATAACTGCTTTACCTGATTATTCAAATGAGAACGCGAATAGGCCAACCCCTACAAACACATTTAAAATCCTCCTTGGATATTCTGTAACCAGCAAGTCCCTTAACACCTGTTCCAACACACATGTCCAACATAGCTAATCCACCATGATCTTCAGCTGAAAATGGATATTTTATTCACTACTTTCTACCTTAATTTCCCCAGGAACAACGAATGCACCACAAGTCTTACCTGCTTCAGAAACTAAATTAGTTGTAATGGAAGATGAGTGTAAGTACCTTCCCCCCCCCAGATTCTTTCTCTTTATTTATTTTGCTTTTACAACACATTTCACTTTAATATTTTATCACATGCTGGCATATACTTAATCTCCACTTCTGTTTTAGTTTCCAAGAAAGCCCTTGATCACTAACTAAATCCTTCAAAGGAAATGTTTGTTTCTGACACCCAAGCTGGAGAGAGAGAGAGAGAGAGAGAGAGAGGAGCAATTAATGAATGTTGGAATCCTAACTTGACGATCAGGGTGCTTTAAAAGTTTTAGCCATGCTTTCAGAGATGCAAACTCTTTCAGTGAATAAGTTTTATTTATATAGGTCAGATATATACTTTATTTTCTATTTTCAGTTTGTTTTTTATTTTTCCCCAAGGATAAGTAGGAATATAGGAAAGGAAGAAAAAGTACCTACATAATACATGCATAGTATGGATAGTAGCAGGCAAATAGAGTTGCACTCCCTCACTGCATTTTTATCATACATTTCTAGAAAGCAAGAGCAGATTTACTGAAATATTTCATTTGGCTGAAATGTTTTTATCATTCATTTTTATTAGATTGTTTTTCACAAAAGGAATATAGAACATTAAAAATAGAACTACAAAAGCTAGCCACCAAGCGGATATATAAAAGCCTGATGTCTGACAGATATATTTATTACACCGTCAGTTCATTCAGGAGTATAATGCTATTTCTAAAAATAAGTCCCTCTCCCTTTTCAAAGACACCTGACTAACCTAATACAAACAATACACTGGGCATCCCATAATGATCTCATCTAAGATGGCTTCAATGATTAGAACTGTAGATCAAACAATTTTAAGATTTTTAGTACATTTCTACTTCTATAGAATAATAATAATAAGTCCTGCAATTTACAGTGCAGACTGCTGTACCTCTGTGGTGAAGATTTCAGTACTGGGGCCATAATCTTTTTCATTGGGAATACTGAAGTGAGGAAAGTTGGTCTCACGCTTAAGTTTGCAGGATCAGGGCTTAGTTTCAGCCCTTAAATCACCTTCTGCCCCTACCAAATCTTTTGAGTGTGTTGTTTCCAGAACATAACAGCAAATCCATTTTTATATGTAAGTGAAACATTAAAACAGTTACATGAAGATTACAAACCAAGGTGATACTACTTGTACATTTCCAAGAAATAATGACTATCTGCTGTGCCTTGTTGTTCATGTAGGGTCTGACTATGTGACCAGATGTAGCAACATGGACCACTTTGACTGTGGAACTAATATGTAGGATTGGGTCATTTAAGGACCTGATCCTGCATCCCATAATTCTGGCTAGCGCAGTCAGGATTATGTCTCTGTTGTCATTATTAATATAATGTTATATGTGTGCATGGCCTGTGACAGACAAAGAAACGATAGTGTCTCTGCCCTGAAGAACATATAGTCTAAAGGCCTTACCTGGCACGACTTACCCACATGAGTGATCCAAACACAAGTAGCTCTGTTGGGTTGGATTGCTAACTGGAGTGAAGTTTTAGGGATAATTCTATTGAATTGAAATTTAAAAATCCAATTTAAATACAAAAATATGCTTTTTGTTATCTTAGAAAAACTTGGTTTTAAATCAGTCCTGACTTGGAGTCAGGAGAGCTGGGTTGTATTTCCAGCTCTGCCATTGACTATTGTGACCCTCTCTGGGCTTCAGTTTCCTCATCTAATAACGCACTTTAAGATGGCTGGAGGAAATAGGGTTGCCAACTATCCAACCGCACATACCCAAACACCTTTGGCCAGCCCCTTCCCCAAGGCCATGCCCTGCCCTATCCCTTCTCTGAGGCCCCACCCCATTCACTCCAGCCCCCTTCCTCAGTCGCTCACTTTTCCCCACCCTCACTCACTTTCACTGGGCTGTGTTTCAGTGGATAACGGGGTTGGGGTATGGGAGGGGGTGCGGGCTCTGGGCTGGGGGGTGGGGCCGAGGGGTTTGGAATGTAGGAGGGGGTTCTGGGCTGAGCCTGGGGCAGGAGGTTGGGGTATGGGAGGGGGTGAGGACTCTGGGAGGGAGTTTGGGTGCGGGAGGGGCCTGGGGCAGGGATTTGGGTTGTAGGAGGGAGTTTGGGTGTGGGATCGGGCTCAAGGCTGGGACAGGGGGTTTGGGTTCAGGAGGAGGTGAGGGATGGTTTATGGGCTCTCGGAGGGAGTTTGGGTGTGGGAGGGGGCTCCGGGCTGAGCCTGAGGCAGGGGGTTGAAGTGTAGGAGGGGGTGAGGGCTCTGGGAGGGAGTTTGGATGCAGGAGACGGCTCAGAGCTGGGGCAGGGGGTTGGGGTGTGCAGGCTCCGGCCAGGCGGAGCTTATCTTGGGTGGCTCCCAGAAGCAGCGACATATCCAGCAGCAGCCCCTAGGCTCAGGGGTGGCCAGGTAGCTCCGTGTGCTGCCCCCGCCTGCAGGCACCACCCCTGCAATTCCCATTGGCCGTGGTTCCCCGTTCCCAGCCAATGGGAGCTGTGGAGTCATCGCTTAGGGCGGGGGCAGTGCACAGATACCCCCTGGCCTTGCCTCCACCTAGGGGCCACAGGGGCATGCTGGCTGCTTCCAGGAGCCGTGCGGCATCAGGGCAGATAAGGAGCCTGCCTTAGCCCTGCTACACCACCAGACTTTTAGTGGCCTAAAGTCTCCCAGAGATCTCCCAGATTCCAGCAGACTCATGACCAAACTGGGAGGGTTGGTAACCCTAGGAGGAAAGCATCTATAGACGCATAAAGTTGTTGGTGGTATTATAAGAGTTCAAGAAGATGGATGCTGTAACATAAGAACGGCCATACTGGATCAGACCAAAGGTCCATCCAGCCCAATATCCTGTCTGCTGACAGTTGCCAATGCCAGGTGCCCCAGAGGGATTGAACCTAACAGGTAATGATGAAGTGATCTCTCTCCTGCCATCCATCTCCACCCTCTGACAAACAGAGGCTAGGGACACCATTCCTTACCCATCCTGGCTAATAGCCATTAATGGACTTAACCTCCATGAATTTATCCAGTTCTCTTTTAAACCCTGTTATAATCCTAGCCTTCACAACCTCCTCAGGCAAGGAGTTCCACAGATTGACTGTGTTCTGTGTGAAGAAGAACTTCCTTTTATTTGTTTTAAACCTGCTGCCCATTAATTTCATTTGGTTGTCCCTAGTTCTTATATTATGGGAATAAGTAAATAAATTTTCCTTATTCACTTTCTCCACACCACTCATGATTTTATATACCTCTATCATATCCCCCCTTAGTCTCCTCTTTTCCAAGATGAAAAGTCCTGGCATCTTTAATCTCTCCTCATATGGGACCCATTCCAAACCACTAATCATTTTAGTTTCCCTTTTTTGAACCTTTTCTAATGCCCGTATATCTTTTTTGAGATGAGGGGACCACATCTGTATGCAGTATTCAAGATGTGGGTGTACCATGGATTTATATAAGGGCAATAAGATATTCTCTGTTTTATTTTCTATTCCTTTTTTAATGATTCCTAACGTCCTGTTTGGTTTTGCTGTGATGCTGGCAGGTGCTTTTTGCGGCCTGGATGGCAGAGGAGAAAATAAAATCGGAAAACCTTGTGAGCTTCAAGAGATCACTTGAGAGATTCTTCTTGAAGCTTGACAAAAATACAGAATATTGCAGCTGTAAGCCATTGAAACAGGCCGTTTCACTGAAACAGGCAGCCAGGTTATGTGTGTTAAGAAACATTTACAATCCCTTCTCTTAAGAAGCCTTAACGGCATAAAATGGACTGTAGTTGTGACTGTTCTGCATTATCTGTTGTTTCAGTTGAAGTGTCCTGCGTTCTGTTGTGGGCGCCTGTGCCTACACTACCTATGATCCAGGGGCATGGTTCCCCTGCTTGTGTACACATACAGGTGCTAGCATGCTTGGAGCGAGCATGGCTATAAATAGTGGTGTATCCACAGTGACATGGGTAGCGGTACCGAAGGCAAGGCTGAGCCGGGCCAAATACAAATGCACCTGAAAACCATGGTCCATACGCAGCATGGCTTAGCTGCACTTCTGGTGCCACTGCCTGTGCTACTGCACCTTCACTACTATTTATACTCATGCTAGCTCTCATTGAGCTTCCACAAGTATGTGTGCATGGGCAGCAGCATCAGGGCCCTCGCTCACTGTGCAGACGTAGCCTGTGTTGCACTGGCGTGTACTTAAACAAACCTGGCTTGTTCCTCTGTTGTGCCCTCAAGACTCTTTCACAAACACGATGAGGGAATTTCAGTGAGCAACATTTTATAGATCTAAATGTTGGGATATACCCAGATCAATAAAAATTGCAGACATAGAATACTTCCAAAATCAGAAATCGTCCCCATCAACTGCCAGCCTAGTGCAGGTCTACTCTGACTCGCATAGTTTGATTTAAGAGGCTCAGAAACATTCACAATACTTCAAATAGCAAAACCCCAATGTTAAGGATCAGTTCAGACATTAAAATGATAGCCTTTTGACGGTATTGCAGTGCCAGTTATAAGATAACCTTAGACTGAGAAGATGGTAAATATCAGTATAGAAACCCATGCTCTGCTACATCGTTGTCACTTCGTGGACATCAGTGAGTTAATCCAGACTTACACCAGTGTAATTAAGAGGATAATTTGGTCCAGTCACTGTACTTCATCTCTGATGGAGGATTGGGCAAACTAGTTTGAAAGGAACCTCAGATTCTGTGTTTTATCAGTAAGTACATTAGGCATATACAGAGCAAGTGATTTGTATACACTCTCAAACCAGCTGAATTCATCTGTCAAACCTAATGTCTAAATATTGAGAGAGTGAAGTGTCTGTACTCTATGAACCCAGCGTTCAATGTTATTTAAAACAAAAAAAAGTGGTGAAAAGCCGGTCTTAACTGGCACTGTTCTCTTGCTCTGATAAACAGTAGCTGTTGTTCATAAAAAATAAAATATAATTTATAGTCCAA
Organism: Dermochelys coriacea; assembly: GCF_009764565.3. NCBI lineage: Eukaryota > Metazoa > Chordata > Testudines > Dermochelyidae > Dermochelys > Dermochelys coriacea. The sequence continues at coordinate 36,504,638 of NC_050075.1, read as the reverse complement.
ACTGCATCAATTAACCCTTTGGAGACGACGGATATAGTATCTCTATAACCTCCTAAGCATTAATTTGGTTGGCAGCATGCTGAAAATCAGTGGTCATAGGGTTAAATCACATCTGATGTATGAGCTATAACATTCTTTCTCAAGTTCCTGTGCATGCGGATCCCACTCATGGCTGTGCTCGCACCCTTTGCGCTGGAGCATGCTAGGTTTTCTTTAGCAACGTCCCCTAGGGGTTGCACATGTGATCAGCATGCTCTTGCACACCCCTTCTTAAGAGCATGAAGAACAGGGAGACCCCAACTGCCAGCCAGTTTGGACAGTGTCGGAACTTCTCTGTGTCCCTCTTTGTTAAATAGCTATAGTGTAGGATCGATGGACTGCTAGCTTTCACTTTATTAGATTTTTTTGTTTTATGGTCTGCTGGCAAAAAGAAAAAAAAAGTAGGTAGCAGTGGTGGAGAGCTTTTGGGGCTGTTAAGTCTTGGTCATGCTCAACGGGTTTTAAATCTCATTTGTCATACAGGAGGGTAGTTATTCAGGGAGAGCCATATAATATCTATGTGTGAGTTTGTTAGGTATTTGAGAAACGCACACTGGAGTCCAGAGTGTCTTCAAGATTTTCCTCCTGGAGAAATCCATGAAAGCAACTTCTAAGAGGGTTCAAAGAGATCTTTCAGATCAGAAGGTACCTTGCCTCAGCAAGCTAAGGTCATTTGGGGAAAAGATTTATTCAATTCCTTTCAGGTCAGTGTCTAGAATTACTGTATCAGGCAATGCTGGCTACACATAACTACATGCAATAGGACAGAACCACAGACTTTTATGATAAACTCCCTGCAGAGTTATAAGAATTTACTTCCATCTGTTCTGAAGGAATGTTGATTGCAAAAAATCTCAGCAAGCATCTTTGGACTCAGTGGATGTGATTTATGGCAACTGGAACTGTCGTCATGAGAAGAGGCTCTTGGCTTTCTGTATTGGGCCTGCCTAGGGAGGGCCAGACTATACTACTGGGACCTCCCTTTCAATGGTCAAGATCTTTTTAGTGCTAAGACAGATGACACATTGCATTCTTTAAAGGACTCTAAAGCCACATTAAGGTTGTTTGGTCTCTACACTCTGTCCTTCAGAAGAAAGCAGTATAGACCTCCAGCTTCTACCAAACAGAGTTCTCAACCTGCCACTTCAAGCTGTTTCTTCCATCAGAGACCTTTTGATCAAGGAAGACACAAATCAAGATTCCAGAAGAGGAAATTGTTTGATCCATCTAATATCTTGTTACCATCTGCTTATCCTCAAAAGTAACACTTTTGATGCTTAGGTTCAGGATACATATGCAATCTACTTGAATTTATTCTCACCCCCCCTCCCCCACACACACCTTTTAAAAAAAAAAAAAAGATTGAGCTGGAATAACCATGGACCGTGGGTTCTCCTGGTCATCCAGAAGGGTTATATTATAGAATTCCACACCATTCCAGAGATATTTCCAAGAATCTGCCAGTTAATTGCAGATCGGAGGACTCATCCTCAGAACCATGTAAGAGTCTCCCTAAAACTATTAGGCAACATGGCTCTTGTATTTATCTAACCCCTTTCTCCAGGCTCAGAATGAGACCTCTTCCATCCTGGATCAAATGGATGTTTTGGCCAAGTGTCCACCCTATAGGGATAAGAATAAAGATAGCACAGCCGGTCCATAGAGTCCCTGAACACAAGCAATATGTCCTGGGAACTCCATTTCAGACTCTAAATCCTACCTAGGTTCCCATCACCAATGTATCCCAACAGGGGTGGGGCACTCCTCTAGATCCATTTCAGATGCATGGTGTTTAGTCTATAAAGGATTCCTTGATGCACTGGAGCTAAGAGTGATTTGCTTAGCATTCAGGTCTTTCCTTCCACTACTACAGGGTCTGTCAGTTCAAGTGCTGTGGACAATTGCATAGTGATTGTCTAATATTAAACAAACAAGGACAGGCAAGATCAGACTCTCTTTATCAAGAAGCCATAATGCTGTGGAAATGGTGCATTTAGTATCACATCAGTATTGTAGCACTTCATCTACCAGGACCGGACAATGTCTGTGCTTCATCTGGACCCTGTATCTTTGAACTTGACAGTGTGGAAGATTTTTGGTTAATACCCAATATAAGGAATATTCATTGTAGGTACAAACAATCTTTTTGCAGAATAGAAAACCTTCTACTAGAAAAAACATACATGGCAAAATGAAAGAGTTTTTCAGATGGGGGTGAAGACAAGATGTGTTCCTACCTGTTCTTCTATTCCACTCCTTCTGGATTACCTTTTATTTAAAACAGTTTAGTTTGTCTTTAAGTTCCATTAATATACATTTAACATTTTTGGCTTGTCACCCACCGATTACAGATTTGTCTGTCCTTTCCCATTAAACAGTTGCCAGATTGCTAAAAGGTTTGAATCTCATATCTCCCCCAGCTAGAAATATACCTCCCTGATGAGACTTGAATTTAGTGCTTTTGGCTCTAAGGGAACTGCCTTTTGAACCATTATCACCTTTTTCTAGTCAACACTTACCTATGAAAGCTGCTTTTTAGTGGCTATTACTTCTGCCTGCAGAGTTAGCAAAATCCAAGCTCTCACCACCTCCTCCCACTCTAGTACACTGTTTTTCATACTGACAGAGTCAGATTTAGACCTCACCCTAAATTCATACCAAAGGTGGTGTCAGACTTTCATATTAACCTGTATATTCAATTACTGATTTTCTTTCCTAGACCTCATGCATCTGACATGCAGAATATAAAGTTTTGATTCTGGAGGAGAAAAGCCCTCTTGTACCACCTAAAGAGAACGAGACCATTTAGGGAGACCCTTAGGTTGTTTGTATCTTATGATAGCAGAACTAATGGCATCCTTCTCTCGACTGAAAAACTGTCGAGAGAGGTCTGTGTATTAGAACTGTTGTGAGCAGTATTAGAACTGACTATGAGGTCAGTAAACTGAAACTTCTTTTGAACATCTTGGCTCATTTTCCTTCAACAGCATGCTGCAGTAGGATTCCGTTGATGGAAACACATAGGCAGCTACTTGGTTACCAGTTCATGCATTTACTAGGCATTACTCATTGGAGGCTTCCTTAAGAGTTAATACTCAAGTTGGAAGAGCCAGTCCTTCAATCTTTGTTTAGGGAATCTCTATATCTCCCTCCTCCAAAGAGTTGAACAGCTTGCCAATCACCATGAGTGGTATCCACACAGACAGGAACTTGTAGAAGAAAGAGAGGTTACTTGACTTTCCATAACTGTGATCGTTGGGCATTTGGATCCCATGACCCCCCTCCATGCCCACAGCTTGCAGTCTTATCACTGAGGCTTTGGGTGGTGAAAGATGTGGCTGGCGGTTGGGGTTGCCCCACTCACTATGCTTTTGGGAGGGGAAGCTCGAGAGCATGCAGAGCGCATGTGTGACCCCTAGGGGACATTGCCAGAGAAAAAGCTTCCAAATTCCTGTGCAGAGGGTGTGAGGTATTTGAACATCTCAAATAATCAGTTACTGTAGGTTAAGTAACCATTCTTTTTCCTGCACAATTGTTAGCTACTTTTCCAAGCATATAGTTTGTGTAAGGGGAAGCTGGTAGTACCATTCGTAAGTCAATATGAGAGCAAGCAAACAATTGATTTTTCAATTCGGGGACCAAACCAAAAATTGTGAAAAAATAATTGATCTGTATCTAACTAAAACTGAATGTTTTTTTCCCCAAGGAAGTGAAAAATTGGAAAAAAAAAAAAAAAAAAAAAAAAAAAAAAAAAAAAGAGAAAGGGTTAAATTGAAATATTTTGAATGTTGATTCAAATTGATATTTCATTCTCAAATGTTTCAAAATGACATTTTGAAATTGTTTGTTTTAATATTTTCAGAATGGGATGTTTTGACATTTTTTTTTTTGTAGCCAAATCTATTTGCCGAGTTTGATCCAAATTTGCAAATAGTTTCAGTGCCCCCCAAAGTGCATATTTTTTGGCTAATTTACTATTAGCCCCCCCCCCCCAAATTTACCTCTTTCTACTCAGTATTCTTACTTTAGAGCAGAGACAATTTTTGATTATTCTCTTACACTACATTCAGGAGTAGCAGATTTGGATTCCTAGATAATTCAATAAATAGAGCTCTGTTCACATATGTCCAAAATACCACAATTTGAGCTGGGCAGGAAAGGTTTCCCAGCCCACAAATACTTTTGAGAGTTCAAAATTTTTTACCGTCCCCAATTGAGATGAAAACCTGAAATCTCAAAAAATTTCATGAACCAAAAACCAGGTCAATTAAAATGTTTTTGCATTTCCATATCAAGGTTTTTTCTTTGTAACATTTGTCATTCTAATTATTTAACTGAAAATTTTCTGACCAGCTCCAGCCACAATGTTCTGTTTGCTACATAATGTTAGGTTTTTTTAAATTAAACCCTGAATATCTATATTTGATATTGTTCTTATTGATGGGGCTAATAATAGCACTGGTAAAAGCTGGTCTCTAGCTCTTTCTAAATCTCATCTGAAAATACATCCTTCCTCCCCGCTGCCACCTCTTAATTTCCCTCTCCTTTCATTGCTAGCTTTGTATCTAAATGGAGGTTTCTTGGGGCAGATGGGGAGGGTACTGTCTGCGTTGCTTTGATATATATATCAAATATATTACTGCTATCAGTCGGCTCTAAGTAGTGGTTTGTGTCCATTTTTGCCTGCATTCGTTCAGATCTCACCTGCGTGCTGGCGAAGATGTTCACTTGTATTGATTCTTCATGCTTTTGTTTCACCACTTTTTTTCTGTAATTGACATCACGACTCCATGGAGCATTTTGGGACGCAGTTCATATGTGAATGGTGCTGCTATATAAACCTTCTCCTATCCCCCTATTTTAACTGAAGCATCCTACCACCTGAATTGCAGCCACTACTGCCATAAATTGTTCTCTCCACTATTCAGACTTCCAGTTATCTGAATGCTTTTGATGTCTCACAAAGCGTTTTGGATAAAGAGGGTTGTACCATGTACCAAATGAGGGCTCTATCCTGTGAAGTGAATCAATGGGCGTTAGGGGTGCTCCGTACCTGGGGCCTGAAAGTTGTATTGTGCTGTATGGCCCATCAAAGTGGAATGGTTCTGGAATTTCCTTTCTGGATCATCTGGTGTAATTGTGAGGTGTTCAGAACAGAGTGAGGAAAAGAATGTAATTGGGGAAGCACTCATGGCTACAAATCTAATTTCTGTGCTTGGGACGTGTTTCTGTGCTCACTGAAACTAGTGGCAAAACTCCCTTTGAGTTCAATAACCACTCACCAAATGGCCCAAGACAACAGGAGATATAAATATACATGTGTCTAATCTAATGTATTTGCTTGTAAATCTGTGAATTATCCTGCCAGATCAGAATGTGACAGAAATGTGATTCTCATTTAAGGAGGAGATATCATAGAATCACAGAATATCAGGCTTGGAAGGGACCTGCTCCAACCCCCTGCTCAAAGCAGAACCTAATCCCCAACTAAATCATCCCAGCCAGGGTTTTGTCAAGCCTGACCTTAAATTCCTATAAGGAAGGAGATTCCACCACCTCCGTAGATAACCCATTCCAGTGTTTCACCACCCTCCTAGTGAAAAAGGTTTTCCTAATATCCAACCTAAACTTCCCCCATTGCAACTTGAGACCATTACTCCTTCTCCTATCATCTGGTACCACTGAGAACAGTCTAAATCCATCCTCTTTGGAACCCCCTTTCAGATAGTTTAAAGCAGCTATCAAATCCCCCCTCATTCTTCTCTTCCGCAGACTATACAATCCCAGTTCCCTCAGCCTTTCCTCATAAGTCATGTGCTCCAGCCCCCTAATCATTTTTGTTGCCCTCTTCTGGACTCTTCCCAATTTTTCCACATCCTTCTTGAAGTGTGGGGCCCAAAACTGGACATACTATTCCAGATGAGGCCTCACCAATGCCGGATAGAGGGGAATGATCACGGCCTTCGATCTGCTGGCAATGCTCCTACTTATACAAACCAAAATGCTGTTAGCTTTCTTGGCAACAAGGACACACTGTTGACTCATATCCAGCTTCTCATTCACCCTAACGCCTAGGTCCTTTCTGCAGAACTACTGCCTAGCCACACGGTCCCTAGTCTGTAGCAGTGTATGGGATTCATCCTTTCTAAGTGCAGGACTCTGCACTTGTCCGTGTTGAAGCTCATCAGATTTCTTTTAGCCCAGTCCTCTAATTTGTCTAGGTCTCTCTGTATCCTATCGCTACCCTCCTGTGTATCTACCACGCCTGGAGGAAGAAGTCAGTTATCTCATCATAGAAGGCAATTAGGTTAATCAGGCATGACTTGCCCTTGGTGAATCTATGCTGACTGTTCCTGATCACTTTCCGCTCCTCAGAGTGCTTCAAAATTGATTCCTTGAGGACCTGCTCCATGACTTTTCCAGGGATTGAGGTAAGGCTGACTGGTCTGTAGTTCCCCGGATCCTCCTCCTTTCCTTTTTTAAAGATGGGCACTACATTAGTGTTTTTCCAGTCATCTGGGACCTCCCCTGATCGCCATGAGTTTTCAAAGATAATAGCCAATGGCTCTGCAGTCACAGCCGCCAACTCCTTTAGCACTCTCGGATGCAGCGCATTTGGCCCCATGGACTTGTGCTCATCCAGCTTTTCTAAATAGTCCTGAACCACTTCTTTCTCCATAGAGGGCTGGTCACCTCCTCCCCATGCTGTGCTGCCCAGTGGAGTAGTTTGGGAGCTGACCTTGTTCATGAAAACAGACGCAAAAAAAAGCACTGAGTACATTTAGCTTTTTCCACATCCTCTGTCACTAGGTTGCCTCCCTCATTCAGTAAGGGGCCCACACTTTCCCTGACCACCTTGTTGCTAACATACCTGTAGAAACCCTTCTTGTTACTCTTAACATCCCTTGCTAGCTGCAACTCCAAGTGTGATTTGGCCTTCCTGATTTCACTCCTGCATGCTCGAGCAATATTTTTATATTCCTCCCTGGTCATTTGTCCAAGCTTCCACTTCTTGTAAGCTTCTTTTTTGTGTTAAAATCATCAAGGATTTCACTGTTAAGCCAAGAAGGTTGCCTGCCATATTTACTATTCTTTCTACACATCGGGATGGTTTGTTCCTGTAACCTCAATAAGGATTCTTTAAAATATCCCACCAACCTAAATTCCCCCAGCATTTTCAGTTGACTAAGTTATTCCTCACACTGACAACTCAGTTAATTGTTCTGTACTGTGCTGCATGCTGCTGAATAGATGCTACATTTTACGCCAGAAGTGGCTGCATTTCAGAGGTAGATGAAGTGGTGCCAGTGAGTAGCACTGTGTGTATATCCGTTATATCATGTAAAGCATTTTGGGATTTTTATCATAATGCAAACATAAAACATGATTTTTAAAAAATTAACAGGGCAGTGTTAGAAAAACTACCTAATCATGCATTTTTCAGTCAGGAATAGCTCTACTAAAAGATCTGCTTCTTAGGTGCACAATATGCAACTTTTAACTGACTATGAAAGATCTGTTTTATTTCTGTTTCATTTTGTTTAAAGAACAGTGTATATTTAAAATCAAATTAAAATCACATGGAATCTATGTTAGAGTCCATGTTGTGCCCTATTCTAAGAGTACTATCTGAATTTTCCATATCTTTTGACCCTTCCTTAATGCTATATATATAAACTCTGTCTTTTTATATTGAGTGATATATATGCTTTCTACTGTAGGTGGCTATGGATTCTGTACTCCATTATTATTTCCCTCTCTCCATTCCTCATCCTCTTTGTTTACTATGGAACACTTACTCCAGAGCATATACTTTCTCTGTATGATTTATGATGTCTGACTTTGCCAAAATAGTGCCATGGAGCTGCTTGCTAATAATTGACAATGACTTGGTTGTGCAGACTGATGGCCTTGTTCTGCTTTTGCACTGTAGGTTTGTACCAAGATTTTTGGAGAAGGCTGCTCAGACCTGACTCAGCTGCTCTAGTTTTAGTTTGAAAGGAGATGTTTGAGTTCTCCCATTTACGGCTCCTTTGGTTCCGTTCTGATGCAGAAGAAAGCCACCTATGTCCCTTCTTTGGGCCAGGGTGTGCTGTGCTGCATTAGCCACTTCCTAGATTTGACACAAAATGTACAGAGTGGTGACTTTCAAAATTCCAAAGTGATTTGGACACACAATTCTCATTAACTTTAATGGGAGTGGGGCATCAAATTCCCCAAAGCAGCTTGGAAAATCTGTCATAGTCATAAAGGTCCCATGGCATTTTTTCAAGAGCAGGGGCAACCCCAGAGTTGTAGCCAAATGACATTCTGCCTCCCTTAGAACAATTCCTTATTTTAATTTATATAGAGAGCTCGTTGCTCTCTATTCTAAACTGCTTGGTTCTACTATATGATGTTAAAGAGCTGCTGTGTTGCACCCTAGAGTCAACTGCATTTCTCTTATTGGTGAAGTAATTCCTCTGTATAATAACACACAAACAAACAAAAACCCCAAACAAAAAAAAATACCAAACCCACAAAACCACCTTTGGGATGAATGGCGCTGTCTGCTAGAAAACATACAGGTGATTGTTAAGAAAAAGTTGAAGAAAGCCAACTAGAAAAGTAGCCCTTATGAGATGTGCCGTGTAGAAATAGCATTGCTGAGAGCATAGCCCAGGTGGTGCTGAGCCACTGCTCAGCACAGCGGAGAATGAAATGATTCGTGTTGCCTAAGTGAATAGCAAACACTGGGTGTCAAAATGCACCACTTCATTATATATAATTGAGAAAGTAAAATGTGAGAGTAACAGTCTGGGTCACTGGTAGCTGAGGCGGTATATGATCTGATCAGCTTAATGAGCACAGAGAGACAGAGAGAGACTCCATACAAAGCCAGATCCACCAGCAGGGGTCCTTGTAGAAGTAAGATCAAATTGCAGATCAAACCATTTAAGTTGTTCTTGTGCTAGGCTTACATTTGTGAAAACATCCCACTTATTTGAGGGGATCACCAAAATGGCAGGATTTTGGGAGTCTGTTGTTACTTGTAGCTGTTGTGTTGCTCACCTCATATTCCCTGAGGATGAAGTCGGGAAGTAGGAATATGAGATCTTTTGCCACCGGGTTGTTGTCAGATCTTCGGCTCCATGCACGTGTTCTTTCTGTATGTGCACTGGCTCTCGCCAGTTAGCTCATACGGCAAGCGCCGATCAACTGACCAATAAGATCACAAGACTTGGTTTAGTAATAAACTGGCCAGGTTTATTCCTAATGCCTCGGTTCAATGGTTACAAGTACACTAACACATATGCCCGTGACAATGGACAGCTCAGTCAGTGGTGGGATTTTTTACTGCGCCCTAGCCCAGACAAAAGGCTAAGCGAGGTAGCCCACCATTTATAGACTGAGACAAACAATCTGGGATTAACCAATTTACGTATCACTTTGTGTTTCATGACATGTTTGTTACCTCCCCTTATCCTTTCCTCCTGATGTTTCAGACAACATTCCTGTTCACTACCTGTCCTATTCAGACAAAATATCACTATTAATCTCTTTTGTCAAACCATTTTATTGTGTGCTAGGTTGGGGTGTTCTTGTCCTCGTCTGTTGGAATGTGTTTACGGATTCAGTGTGTGGTGTAGCAATGCTAGCAATACCGTTGCTGAGTTTGTGTACCGGACGCTGACTTGCAGGCAAGCAGCTGCTTTTGACAGGGCCTGACTCATAGCATAACTTTTTTGCTGACTTTGGTTCAGGCCTCAGGCCCATGCTTCAAGCTGTCTCTTTCTACTACACGGGTCACTGACTTCAATGCAGTCCATGGGATTAGTTACCACCTGATGGCTGCTTGGTGACCTGTTGGAAAAGAGCTGGTGGTTCCAGTTCAACCCTTATGGAAAGTGCTGTAAAATGTAACAGACAACAATAACCATTCAGTGAGTTTTTTCACTATCTCTAGAAATCAACAGAGAATTTGATTCCTTCTGTAGAATTCTTTAGGACAGTTAAAAGGCAACAAGAAATACAGTATTTTCTACTACATTCTGTAGGGTTTTGCAGTAATTTCTGTAAATTGTGGGGAGGGATAGTTCAGTGGTTTGAGCATTGGTCTGTTAAACTCAGGGTTGTGAGTTCAATCTTTGAGGGGGCCATTTAGGGATCTGGGGCAAAAATTGGGGATTGGTTCTGCTTTGAGCAGGGGGTTGGACTAGATGACCTCCTGAGGTCCCTTCCAACCCTGATATTCTATGAATCTCACTAAGTTGCTGTAGAACACTGTTGGTTTCAACTTTCTTTAATTTTAGAGGACTTTTCCATATGGGAATTCCCAGCTGGGAAAAGTATCCCCAACACAGAAAGCATCAACATGATCTTTTTTGGTAGTCTCATTAGAGAAGCCAAAGCTGAATGACCATAAATACTGATTACAGTTCCATCCATAGAGACTGCCCCTCTAGGGCAGAGTTCTGGTAGATTTGTGGGCTTGTACTGCCACTGGTTGTGCTGTCCCTTTTCTGGGAACAATTGGTGGATGTCAGTCTCTCGGCCGGGGTGGGCAAACTTTTTGGCCTGAGGTCCACATCTGGATATAGCAATTGTATGGCGGACCATGAATGCTCATGAAATTGGGGGTTGGAGTGTGGGAGGGGGTGAGGGCTCCGGCTGGGGGTGCGGGCTCGGGGGTGGGGCCAGAAATGAGAAGTTCAAGGTGAGAGAGAAGGCTATGGGCTGGGGCAGGGGGTTGGGGCACTGGAGGAGGCCAGGGGTGCAGGCTCCAGGCGGCACTTACCTCAAGCAGCTCCCGGAAGCAGTGGCCTGTCCTCCCTCTGGCTCCTATGTGGAGGTGCGGCCAGGCGGCTCTGCATACTTCTCCATCCACAGGCACTGCCCCGCTGCTCCCATTGGCCATGGTTGCTGACCAATGGGAGCTGTGGGGGTGGTGGTTGGGGCGGTGGCAGCGTGCGGAGCCCCTGGCTGCCCCTATGCATAGGACCCGGATGGGGGACATGCTGCTGCTTTCGGGAGCCGTGCGGAGCCACAGCACATGTGGAGCGGGGCAAGCCCTGGGCTCTGGACCCTGATCCCTGGCAGGGGCTCAAGCGCCAGATTAAAATGCCTGAAGGGCCCTATGTGGCCCCCGGGCCGTAGTTTGCCCATCCCTGCTCTAGGCCATGGAGAACTACTTTGTTATGAAATCACAGAGAGCCACCAAATAATGACTGTCATCCCACACACTGCAGTGTCATTGGATACTGATCCAGTGCACATACAGCAACTCAGGGCATGAGCATCATATCACAGCTACTTTGTGACTCTCTGCAACTCAATGCAACACATTCTCTCTCTGTCCCTGGTCTGTGACCTCCTCTTGGGCTGATGAGGGTGAAAGATTGGGCGTGACGGTGGGTGTGCATTTCTTCATCTCATTTGCCCTCCTGGGTTGATGTGAGAGAGTGAGGAAACAATTTTTTTTCTTACTCCTCATCTCTGGTTCCTGGCTGCTGGAAGGGATTTGCACAGAACTCTCCCCTCACCCCCTCACACTTTGTATGCAAGGGCTAATGCTGTGATTGGAGCATGAAGAGTGTCACTCAAACCCCACCAACTCCATGAGAACTGCGTGTAGGTCTAAAGCCACAGCTTGAGGATTGTTGCTCCTGGGGCTTCTGCTCAGGCAACCAAATCAACTGAAATTCACTTAAGGGAGCAGACTTGCAAAGCAAAGGAAGTAACAGTGTATCCTTTTGTGTCTTTCTTGCAGTAACGACCACGCTCTCCTCCTGGTCAGGACACGCCAGAAAATGCAACGAAACAGCCAAGTCCTATTGCGTCAATGGCGGGATGTGCTACTACATTGAGGGGATCAATCAGCTGTCTTGCAAGTGAGTGAGGGTCGTGCTTGTTTCGACACACAAATAGCCTGGAATGGAATTGGGGATAGTTGTGATTGCAGAAGAAGTGATGTCTCTTGGAGGGTTCCCTGGTGATTGTGCTGGCTAAGCTGCACACGTTTAGCAAAAGGGTGTTTTTTACCAAATTCCCAGCCATGAAAAACGTGTCACAGAGAGTAAAATAAGCCCTCCCCTGTGAAATCTAGCTATTGGATGGAAGAGAGGCGGGCAAGGCTGGGGGCACCCCAGCCAGGGGCTCCTACCATTCCGCTGGCTCCAGCTGCTAGTCTCCAGGCTGGGAAGGAACAGGATTAGCTCTTCCCCTGCAGAGCTTCCTGCAGCAGGGAGAGGTACCCAGAGGTGGATCTGATCTCCCTCCCCACTCCCCAAAAGCAGCTGTGCAGGGGAAGAGCAAGTCCTGTCCCTCCCCAACTCAGCGGGCACTAGCAGCTAGGAGCCCCCAGATGGGGCACTCCCAGCAGCCGGAGAGAGATCAGACACACCTCTGCGAACCTCTTGCGGCCGCAGGAAGTTCACAAAAGTGAGGGTGGTAATCCCGTGATCCCATCCCCTTTTGGGTTGGGACCCCCAGGGTTCAACACTGTGAAATTTCAGATGTAAACCTTTAAAAACGTGAAATTGATTAATTTTCAAATGCTATGGCCGTCAAATTGACCAGAATGAGCAGTGAATTTGGTAGGGCCCTACTTATCCCCAAGTACCATAGGTCACGTCTATTGAAACTTCCTTTAAGGATATGTTTATGCTGGAAGTTTTGAAAAGATATTTTCTCTCTTTCCCCTTCCCTCACAGCTGCAGGGACTGGTGGGATCTGCATTTCCCTGTGCAACTCTCCCCAACCTAGGTCAAGGTTCAGCGTCAGAGTCACCGTCCTCCCCATTAAGAATGGATGGGGCCTTCCTTGAAGCATGCAAATCTCATTCTCACTTCTCAACCAGAGGGGACCCTGATGAGTGACTCAAAGCCTTCTCCCCTCCCCCTCTCCCTTAGGGGTCTTCTTGTCCCTCCCACAGCCCAGTAGGCTAAAGAATGAGACTTGTGAGTGAGTCTTCCATGTGACATTTAGAACTCGAGCATCACACCAAAATTGGTTTATAAAGGGGCTTCTTGGGCGTCAGTGAAAGGGAATTAAGTGTTGTATTTACTGTGTTCCTTTTTATATTAGGCCCTACAAAAAGCTCAGGGAGCCATAGTAAGACATCAATAAACATGGAATTTCCTTGAGAGGGTGGAGGGAAAGTGCATGGGTTAGGGGATTGATAATCTGCCATGAGAGCCTTTCACCTCTAGATCACTGTTTCAAACCTAGACAAGGCCAACGACAAGGCCAGTGACCCAAAGCTAATACCATCTTGTGGCTTCACATTGGCAGCCTATGTGAAACATGGGTTGAGGGGCTCAGTCTAACAGCCAGCATCAGAAGTCTGCACCGCAGAAATAACCAAGACAGTTTGCAGTCTAAACAGACAGGCATAGAACAGAAAAGGCCTTGGAGATTAAACTGCCCTCACCCTTTGACATGGTCTCAAAGTTGAGGACCGCCCGCAAGGCAGGGAGTGGGAGGTTTGCTCTTCTATTGCTCTTCTATCGACTCTGTGGATGAATTCTGTAGAAGACTAAGTCGCCATGGCTTTCTGTCCAGCCCCTGTTACATTGTAACATGCAGTAAACATGGCAATTGCTCAGATCTGTTTCAGTCAGGGATAGGCCAACAAGTCTGGCTTCAAGTAAGTACTTGAACTGACTAAACTAAAAACTATTTTGGAAGGTCAACAAAGTTTGGTTAAGTTTTGTGTGTGTTTATTTCTACTGTATTTTGCATGCTTTTGGCACTCCTTTGTTTGGCAGGGTTCACAAGCAAAGAGCTGATATTCAGCCAAAGAGCCTTGTTTTCCCCATATTTATAACCCTGCGGTGAAAAGCTTGGATGGATACTTGATCCAGTGAGCTCAAATCTTTCCATGTGAGCAAAGCATCAGTAGCTCTTATATATCATGGGCTTGATTTTCAGAGGTGCCGAGTGCCTTCAGCTCCCACTGACTTCAGCTGGAATTGTGTTGGCTCAGCACCTCATAAAATCAGGCCCTTTTAGCCTTAGCATTCCCTGGAGTAAATGCAGGAGAAGCTATAAAATGCCTTACAAGATTATTGTGCAGCACAAACCTTATTCTGGATCAGATTGGAAATGCAGTGTAAAAATAGTCTCTGTCTTGTCACAGGATAGAGAGATTGGCCCCAACCACAAGTCTGGATCCAAATATCCATCAAACATTGAGAAAGTTCAGCTCCATGGCTAGGTCCAATAGTTGTGGCTTGGGACTACATCTGAACAATGAGCTGAGCCAAAATCTTAGATCTGAATGCCCCCTGCTTTGGGGAAGCTTGAATCCAGATCTGAATTTGGCAAATTGGGCCTATTTCTATTTTTATACGGTGTGAAATACATATTGAAACTTACTAGACAATTCTTTGCAACCGAAGCTCGCTTAACTTTACAGGCCAGATCCTTAGCTGGTGTAAATTGGTATAGCTTGTTTCATCTCAGTGATGCTATACCCATTTTCCTCAGCTATGGCTCAAAATCAGTATGCAGCTGTTATTACTGAACACATTTTATTGTTCATGAAGTACATCCATGACATGCCCATCAGAAATGATCTTCAGGCTCCTGGCATGTTGCCAGTTTGGACTTTAATGGTGCCATTTTGAGCACCCTGAAAATCCCCTTTGGAAGAAGGGGAACAAGATTTCTTTTCCCCCCCTTCACATCACTGGTGCAGGAGCAGTGCAGAGGAAAGCTTTACTGGTCTGAAAGTATTTGGATTGGTCTTGCCAAAGCGGTCCTAGCCTAGTCCTGAAAGAGTTCTCCTTACAGTTAGGACATTGTGATTGCTGTCTTATGGAGTCTTTTTCCTAACTTGAATTCCATCATGATTTTAGCAGCCAAACCCTCATGAACCACTAGAAATAGACATAAATACTAGAGAGATTTATACCATTTAAAAGCTGCAGTTTTTGTTTTCAGATAGCATGATGCATTGGTTTTCATCTCTAATGAGTCTCAATTTATTGGCTGCTAAAAGTGTGCTGGGATTGAAGGGTGTGGGGGGGGGAGGGGAAGCAAAGCACTGATCAGAATTAAGTGATTTCTAAGGTCCAAAATATCACTGTTCACCTGCCAGAGCTTGGAAAGAAAGCCCTGTATCACTGGAACCCCAGGTTTCCTACACTGTAACACCTTCATTTCTGGTCCTGATGTCCTCAGATACAGGACATTACATCTGCTACTGGTCCCTTGGTCTAGCAGGACTTTTTAAACACTGATCAGGGACTGAATATGGCAAGTTTGGGATTTCAGGACAGTGTCATTTACAGTCCCTGGGGAATTGGAGGCAACCACTAGCTCTCTAGTAACTAGTGACATCTGGATTTGTAAATATGCATTGAATTTCAGATAGTTTAACTCAGATCATTTTATTTTTTCTTATAAAATGAGGCATTATTAGTGTAGGTGGTTGGTGATAGACAAACTGACTTCCACTACAGAATAGCAAAAGATTGGACTATGGAGCAAATACTTTCAGAATGTGCTTGTATGCTGACTATCAAGACAGTTTGATTAGCTGCAGAAAGGTGGAAAGCTGGTTCCAGGTGAGGGAGAAAATAACAAGTTCAGAGAAGAATTCAGAAAGAGAAGGTTGGGTGGAGGTGAGGGGAGGAATAAATGGTTTGATCCATACTTCTTAGCCTTTCCACCCTACATTATGGGTCCTGTCCCTGTCCCAAAATCCACCCGCATCTCTACTGTAGCGGAGTTGTAGGGCATTGGTCCATTCATTATGCAGCCTGTTAAAATACTTTTGAATCACAGCAGTCTGTTTATGACAATTAAAATGTAAAAATTAAAATACAATTAAAATTACCTAACATTAGAAAATGCACCAGAATCAAAACCCCAGCTGGGAACACACAAAGACTTTAGGATGGTAAACGTTGTGGATTGGGCCTGCCTCTCCATAAAACACACAAGGAGATGCAATGAAAACAGTGTGGATTAAAAACGTGTAGATACCTAGTTTGAAACCCAGCCTTTGTTCCTGTTTATCACTGGCAATGAATCCAATGTTTGGATTCTAAGACCTTCTTATGGGCTGTATTATTTTCCCTTAGCACTCCGGAAAGCAGATTCTGGCTCCTACACTAGCATGGAGTTATCAGCTTTTTCAATATTCCCCTTCTGAGATTCAGCAATCAGGAAATATGACTTGGGAACATTCCGCTTGTCCACCATGTGTTTTTATCTCCTTAGTCACCTTACTGGAACATACTTAATTATTTAGAGTGGTCCACAAACACAGAAGCTTCTTTCTGTGGATGTTATCTCTGCAAAAGAGCCAGTAGGCTCCTGAAATGGCTTCATGCCTGAGATGGCACAGATATTTTCCATATGAAAGAGTGAGTGGCCCATGTTTTGATTGAACTTTTGTAGCAGGGTCATCAGCAAATTGCTCCTTCCAGCCACCAAAAACCCGGGGAGGAAAATGCAGTGAAATTTTTGCCTGGAAAACCACATTTCAGTACAGTTCAACATTGAAAAACATAATAATCTAGACTTGGGTTACTGGAATTTCTAATCTTTGGCAGACTTCTCCATAGATTTTTTGAGTCTTTGCAGGGTGTTTGCATAATTTAGGCTCTAATGTAAAAAAAAAAAAAAAACTACCCATTTTGGTCTGCTTATGCCCCAGGCAATGCTGTCATCCTGAATCTGCAAACAGACCACCTGAAACTAAACCTTAGAGAGGTGTGACAGGCCTCAGGTATACTGCAGCCTGTAGGCATATAAACTAAAAAGGATTATAGCACTATAGATAGATATAATTGACGCAACAGCACTAATAAAATGAAGAGTCTCTGACCCTGGGGGAAGTGGGAGTGGGAAGAATCATAGGTTCTGCCCCAGATCATCCTGCTAGGAAAAGTCTTAGAAATGGGCCTTATCGCTTCCCCCAAAGATAAAAATAATCCTCAGACTCAATTCCAAAATCTTTAAGAATACCTGCAGTCGGTCAGACAAATCTCCAGCCTCAACTTGAGGATCCCAGCACACAGCTGATGGGCTGGAACATGGTGATGGAACATGCTGAGTACATAAGAGGGGAGGGGTCAAAGGTGGCAGTGCACCATTCGTGGTCTCCCCTGATCTTGGGGACAGCCATAGGGCGCTTCAGCTCCTTGGCACAAGCTAGAGCAGTCTTAAGGTTGCTCAAATTGATGTTGGCTATCAGACCCTTAGACTTCATTGCATCAACTGTGGGTCACCAATGCACAATAGTGCACCACCCATGTCTCTTACCCTTTAGGAATGCCAATTTGGTAATATTTAAAAACCAGATGCTCCAGCAAGAGTGCTGGAACCTCCTCTGCCCCGCCTCTTCGACCTGAGGCCCCACCCCTGCCCTGCCTATTCCTCCACAAAGCCCCATCCATGCTCTGCTTCTTCACAGGAGACCCCACCCTGCCTCTTCCCCCTGAGGCCACACACCCTGTTCATGCCTCTTCCCCACCTGTCACTTGCTGCTTTTCCCCTCCCACCCCCCTACCCGGCTCAGGAGGGACTCACCTGTGGAACCTGGGCTGGGACCTGCAGCTGCTCAATGCAGATAGGCGGCGGCCCTGGCCTGGCTGAGTGGGGGCTGCAGCGGGTGATGACCCATCACCTCCCCCAACCACAGGAACCAGATATTGGGTGGCCGGTCAGTAGATCCGACCGGGCACTGTTGGGGCCCCTTTTCGACCAGACTTTCCAGTCAAAGACTGGGCACCTGGCCACTCTATTACCTTTCCATGTACTGGCATTTGCCCTCTGCTGTGGGTTGGAGGGTTACACTAAGCCAGGATTACCCTACAGTGGAGTACTCAGCTGCCCAGTTAAGGCAGTTTTATGACCTTTCAACGTCATCAATACAGTTGTGCAAATAACCAATTTTGCAGTTTGGTGGCCAGACTGAAAGATTGAAAAACAAACAAAAAAACTTGTTTCATGTTGACCTAAAATGAAATGTGAAAACAAATGTTTTGGGAACCAAACAAGTTGATTGAATTTCATGTTGGGTTGAACGAAATATTTTGTTTTGCTTTTGTGTAAAATTTAAAAAAAGTTGTTTCTAATGGAAAGGCTAACTGTTTCTAAACAAAACATTTTGCCTTTTTTGCCTCTGAAGCAATTCAGTGAATTTGATACAGATGCACTAAATCATAGAATATCAGGGTTGGAAGGGATCTCAGGAGGTCATCTAGTCCAACCCCCTGCTCAAAGCAGGGCCAATCCCCAATTTTTGACCCAGATCCCTAAATAGCCCCCTCAAGGATTGAGCTCACAACCCTGGGTTTAGCAGGCCAATGCTAAAACCACTGAGCTATCCCTTCCCCCAAATGTTTTGATCAACCTAAATTTGCATTTTTTTGGCAAGGAAATAATTTAATCCAAATTTTTTTTACCCAGCTCTAGTTATCAGTGTTGTAGAAAGGGATTGTAACATGGGCGAGGACCTGGTTCTCAGCTTCTAAATTATATGGGACTAGAAACTATCAATTGCTTCACAGAACCAAAATTATGAAAGATCTTTTTTGCAAGAATCAGCTTGCAAGATTTAAAGATGCCAATAAATGACCCTCTAACCCTTGTTTTGGCTCTCAGCATAGGATTATGGGAGAGGAACGGTGTAGAGCTTTGGAAGATCACAAGTTGAAAATGAAAGATTTCAGAGGTGGGGAAAGATTTTAAAAAGAGGGAAGTGTGTGACATATAGTCAAATTGATTGAAAACTATTCAAAAATGTACATAAATAATTTGCTAAAAAAACTAAGCCTTTTCCGTGTCTTATGAGTCAGATTGCTTCAAAATTCCACAGCTTCCCATCTATATTTTCCTAATAAATCCACACACTATGGGAGAAAAAAGTCCACAGAATTTTGCAACATTTCATGGACATCCCCAGCCCTTACATGTAGCACCACCCTTGCTGTGTCAAGCTGATATTTGGCATCCAAGGTCTCCCCACTATCACAGCTGCCTTGCATAGCATCTACAGTTCATCTTCTTCACAGTGTCAGGATCCATGGAGTGCTTCTCAATCAACTTAATAATGTGACCGGGACAAGAAAATGATAAGTTGTGCTCTGCTGGGAAAGTGACATGAGCCACCTTTAGTTAGTGTTTGTTCAAATGCTCCCCTTTCTCTGCAATCACTGATTTGTTTCTTTCCCAGCACCCTGTTCTGTATTCTGCTGCTGCTTCTCCAACAATTCCTACCCCAGAGCTTCAGGAGAAACTCATATTTTATTTATATTTTATTTATTTTTGATTTATTAAGTGTTCCTCTCAATATCTCTGAGTGCAGGGTCAGATTTATAAAATCCACAATGACACAGTTATAGCTACAACATCCTCCCCCCACCCCAGGTGTGCAAATTATGGTGCGAACAACTTGCCATTTATTTTTCATTATTCTCCTATTTTAAAAAGCTTCAATCATTCCACAAGTGGGGAGGAGGACAGAGGCAATGCCATGTGACTTAGCTGACCAGTCACACACCACAAACACAAGCAGTAAAAAGATGAAGTGACCAGGTTGCAAACAGTCAGTAAGGTGATAGTTGACAAGCACAGCAAGAACAATAAATACATTGGCAGAGTTCAGGGTCTGTTTGTGAACAATTTGCAAACAGATAGAAGGACTAAATCATCTGGATACTTTATTTGCAATGAATAATTCGGCCAGCTCTAGAATTCAGTGTCATTCCCACTCAGCGCATGGCCTCTCAGCTGACCAGGGGGCCAGTAGTTCTAGCTGTGGTGGTTTTGTTATGGAATCCTAGAAACTTAGGTCTGGAAGGGACCTTCAAAGGAGACAGGATCCAGCACCCAGAGCTGAGGCAGGACCAAGGATGCCTAGACTGGACACATATACCTACGTGGACACGCATCCACTAGGAACGAGACTGATGCCCGCTACCTTATATCACATGGGTCACCAAATAGCCATTGGATGCTAATCTGGGCTGGGTAGAAACTGGTGAGCTAGAGGTGAAAATCCCCATCTCCCATGCCAAATCCCTTAGCCAGCCAGTCCTAGTCTGTCTACAATGCAAACAGTCAACAATGAGATGAAATGGCGCTGTGTCCAGGCTGATTTGGGGCAGTTACACTTTTTGGTTCTTTTGCTGAGGTGCTTTAGTTCCTGACGTTGCGGGGTATGTTCTGCTCCCCCGCCCCCCATCCCGTTGCGCTCCTGGGGAACCTGGTTAACAAGCAGCAGATTCTGTAAAACCCTTTTTTAAGAAACAGCCTGGAACTCTACCCTGCTGCAGCTGAAGCCAATGGGAGCCCTGCCGCTGTCTTCAGTGGGCATTGAAGTGGGCCAGCTGCAGTTTGGCCCTTACTGTACAGCGGGTGCCTGGATAAGGCCTTGGCATTTGCTCTCGCTGCTTTCTCCTCTTCTCGTTGGCTGTTCTGGGGAACACAGCCTGTCGGTGTGCTCAGTGCATGATTCTCTGGGACTGGTTTGGGGATAATGACAGAACAATACTCTTTTTCAGCCCTCTGCACAAATAAGCAGCATGCCTGAAACAGTTCTCCATTCACTTATTTAAGTGCCAGGTGTCCTTTTGCTACATTTTCTCCATATCCTCGTAAATTAAACCACCTTCATTTTCATGTTCTTCTTAGTGTCAGATTACAGTCTATTCTGAGGAGTTTCCCAACTGGGTATTGTGATCTTAATTAAAGAAACACTGCAGAGAGCAAAGGGACTGTGCCAGCCGTTAGAGGCTGGTATTACCTGAAAGTGGGCAGGTAAAACTGACACACAGGGCCGGTCTGCACTGGGAACTTCTGTCGCCATAACTACATCTCTTAGGTGTGTGAAAAATCCACCCCCCTGAGAGAGGCAGCTAAACTGCCCTAACCCCAGTGTAATGGCACTAGGCTGATGGAAGAATTCTTCCGCCTCTCAGGAAGGTGGATTATCTATGCCAATGGGAGCACCCCTCCCATCAGTGCAGGTAGGTCTACACTGAAGTGCTGTAGCTATAGCATTTCATGTGTAGACAAGCCCATGAAGATCCCTCTCAGAGCCACAGTATAGCAGTGTACAGAGATTAGGTTGTATCTGCTTCGAAACAGGGACCAGATGGTGCCTCACTTCATGTGGGTATGCAAGGGGCCTTCCCTCTCCCAATGTATGCTCTGAGTGAGGGTCAAGGACAGTGGTAGTCCTGGTGTTTGGGGGAGCACAGAGGTCCTTTCTGGTCACCCTGTGGGGGTCGAGATCATGCCAAAGGGGGAAAGGCCGAGGCAGGCCAATGACTCCAATCCCCTACCAAACTGGCGCATGGAGCTGACCAGGCACAGAGAGGCAATTGAGTTAAAAGATGGTGGCTCCTGAGTGTTCCCCAGGTGGACCAGGGAGTGGGGCAAGACATGTTCCTAACAGGTTGGTGCAGCTCTGCACCATTCCTAACATAGGCCTATGCCTTAGAGGTACAATCCAGACTGAGGGTGGCCTGTGCCTACCCCCCTGCCCTGTGGGGCCTGCGGTGGTACCAGCCCATAGCTGAGAGTAAGATTGGGAATGAGGGAGATGCTAGTTGTGGAAAGACCGTACCCCCTGAGATGGGCCACCCAGGAGCTTTGGAACTTAATGGGGTGCACACAGCTCTGAGAGTAGGGTGACTAGATAGCAAATGTGAAAAATCGGGATGGGGGTGGAGGATAATAGGAGCCTATATAAGAAAAAGACCCAAAAAATCGGGACTGTCCCTATAAAATTGGGACATATGGTCACCCTATCTGAGAGAGACCTGGGACAGCCAGCAAAGGCTTTGCAGGTAAAGCCCAGCTGAAGGCTGGTCACATGCACACAGCAATGGCAGCCTTCTGGAAAGTCAGCCTTCTGCACGTTCTGTATGTAAGACAACATGCTTTGTCACTAACAATGACCTGACCCCAGCGGTTACCAAATCCCTGCAGCATGTGCTGGCTCCCAGGGAAAGAGCATGCTGCTTCTCATCTCGCCCTGTCCTGCCACGTGGAGCGAGAGATGCCACATTTCTCAGTGTTCTGCAGTACACTTCCCAGATTCCTAGATTCCAAGGCCAGATGAGACTATTGTGACCATCTAGTCTGACCCCCTGTATAACACAGGCCAGAAAGCTGCCCTGAAATAATCCCTAGAGCATGTGTTTTAGCAAAACATCCAATCTTGATTTAAAAATTGTCAGTGATGGAGAATCCACTTTGACCTTTGCTAATTGTTCCAAGGTTAATTATCCTCTCTGTTAAACATATATGCTGTATTTCCAGTCAGATCTGTAGGCCCATATCCTCAAAGGTTGAAGAATCTGGGCTGTAACCTGTTGGAGGACAATACTAAGGAAATGATATCCCTCTTCATAAATTTAGTGCAGCAGGGACTCAGGTAACAAAGAGAGCCCTGGCTGGAGATGGTGTCAGATATTGCACACTTTTCAGGTGCAGCATTATAGTTCAGGAAGCTTGCCTCTAAAATCAGTGAGCTAATGAATACAAAATGCTTGTGATAGTATCTCAGTAGATTGCCACACCCAGCCGAGGCTCAGCTGTGCGACTGCATTAAGGATGGGTAAACCTCGAGAAGTTGGAGGTTTTGTGATCATGCAAACTAGTTTGGGCATTCACAAAACTTGCTCAGGTTCACAAGTTTTTCTGTCCTATTGCTTCAGACCTGGTATTTTTCCATCAATGATTCAATATAAGTAAAAAATAAAAGCCCACATTTTTCTAAGTAATGGGGAGCCTGTGGTATGTACCACATTAAGCATGGAAGGTTCTTTCTGCCCTCAACTGCGAGGCTCTTAGCAGTGAGACCTGGAGATGGTGCATACAGTAACTTTTATTTCATTACTATTTCCCCGTGTATCTTTCTTCACAGACGCTATATATTTATTTTGCTGTAAATTTCTCGCCAATTTCTTCTGCTGGGATTTATTCCCTCTGCCCCTCTCCTCTCATTTTTCAATCTTTCCTGAATGGGATGCAAATACAATAATGTTCTAGTTCTGGCCCACTACCTGCAAATAGACTTGGCAAACTTTGAATTCTCTATCTTTTTTTATACAGTAGAGTCTCAGAATTACGGATACCTCGGGAATGGAGGTTGTTTGTAACTCTGAAATGTTCTATAATACTGATGAAGACATTATGGACTTCAGCCATGGGGGAGTTGGGACTGCAGCCGGAGGGTGGGGTGGGGTCACAGTTCCAGGTAGGGGGGGTCAGGGCTTCTGACCCTAGGGGCCACTGGGGCTTTGGGCGGGGGACTCCAGGCTTTTGCCCCACGAGAGCACCAGGGATCAGGGCTTTAGACCTGGGGGGGAGTGCTGAGGCTTGGGACTTCAGCCTCATGACTCTACTCCTGGCTTCATCTTCGCAGGGGGGTGCTGGGGCTTGGGGCTCCTCACCGCTCTGCTCCCTGTTTCAGCTGGGGGTAGGGATGCACTGGGGCTCTCGCTATGCGGGGGGGCCCTGGGGCGAGAAACTGGTGCTCCTCTCGTAGCTAAAGCACTAATCCCTGGTGAGTCCTGTGGGGCTGAAGCCAAGAACAGAGCCATGGGGCTGAATCCGCGAGCCCTGGCGACCCTCATGGGGATGAAGCCAGGAATGGAGTCACGAGGCTGAAGCCCTGAGCTCCAGCGCTCCCCCAGGTCTAAAGCCCAAGAGTCAGAAGCCCCGTGCCCCCTTCACCTAGAGCCCTAACCGCCCCCTCACCCTGTGGCTGCAGCCCCAACCCGCCATGGCTGAAGCCATGAGCCCCAGGGTTAAAGCCCCTTGGCAGTACGGTGTTTGCTTTTTGTTTTTTGTCTCTGCTGCTGCCTGATGGATGACTTCTGTTTTCACATGGTGTCCAGTTGACCGGTAAGTCCATAACTCTGGTGTTCGTATCTTTGAGGTTCTACTGTATGTTTGTATAGTGGTTGCCTAACACAGTGGAGCTCAGACTATTTGAGGCCTTTAGGTGCTATCACAAAATAAATGTTAAATTTAGTGGCAAAAAACTGTTAACAGAGTGAAGCTTGCTTGGAGGTGGGTCATCTCCTTGCAGAATGCTAAGTTCAGTAAAACTTGAACAACCGAAAACCAGGAAACACACAGTTAAGGTTGCCCATGCAACCTTAACTCTGCCCTTTTTCAGCACAGTCCCAGTACACCCACCTTTTGTCTGCCCATGCCCTGTTGCTGAAAAGTTCAAGCTCTTCATCTTCTTTTATATCCCACTCACTCTGACCCACAGGATTCCATTGAACACTGTTAAAGGACAAAAAGAAAAAAAAGGTTGCCCGTGCCACCTTCCCTCTGCCCTCTTCAAGTAATGCCTCAATATGCACATAGCACCCACTCACACTGGCCCTGGGCACTGTATGATTCAGGAGGTTCCAGATCCTGGCATACACTCTCACACAGCCAGTTTCCCAGAAGGAATGACACATGTGTACAGTTTAAGAAACACTTCACTTGAAGACAGTAGAGGGAAGATGGCGTGAGCAACTTACATAACATAAGAACGGCCATACTGAGTCAGACCAAAGGTCCAGGTAGCCCAGTATCCTGTCTTCTGACAGTGGCCAATGCCAGGTGCCCCAGAGGAAATGAACAGAACAGGTATCATCAAGTGATCCATCCCCTGTCGCCCATTCCCAGCTTCTGGCAAACAGAGGCTAGGGGACACCATCCTGGCTAATAGCCATTAGACCTATCCTCCTCCATGAACTTATCTAGTTCTTTTTTGAAGCCTGTTACAGTCTTGGCTTTCACAACATCCTCTGGCAAAGAGTTTCACAGACTGACTGTGCGTTGTGTAAAGAAATACTTCCTTTTCTTTGTTTTAAACCTGCTGCCTATTCATTTCATTTGGTGACCCCTAGTTCTTGTGTTATGAGAAGGAGTAAATAACACTTCCTTATTTACTTTCTCCACACCACTCATGATTTTATAGACCTCAATCATATCCCCCCTTAGTCATCTCTTTTCCAAGCTGAAGAGTCCCAGTCTTATTAATCTCTCCTCATATGGAAGCTGTTCCATATCCCTAATCATTTTTCAGAGTAGTAGCCATGTTAGTCTGTATTCGCAAAAAGAAAAGGAGTACTTGTGGCACCTTAGAGACTAACAAATTTATTTGAGCATAAGCTTTCGTGAGCTACAGCTCACTTCATCGGATGCATTGGTTGGAAAATACAGTGGGGAGATTTTTATACACACTCAGAGAACATGAAACAATGGGTTGTATCATACACACTGTAAGGAGAGTGATCACTTAAGATGAGCTATTACCAGCAGGAGTGGGGGGAAGAAGGAAGAAAACCTTTTGTGGTGATAATCAAGGTAGGCCATTTCCAGCAGTTGACAAGAACGTCTGATGAACAGTGAGGGGTGGGGGTGGGGGGGAAATAACATGGGGAAATAGTTTTACTTTGTGTAATGACCCATCCACTCCCAGTCTCTATTCAAGCCTAAATTAATTGTATCCATTTTGCAAATTAATTCCAATTCAGCAGTCTGGCGTTGGAGTCTGTTTTTGAAGTTTTTTTTTTTTAAGAATAGCCACTCTCAGGTCTGTAATCGAGTGACCAGAGAGATTGAAGTGTTCTCCGACTGGTTTTTGAATGTTATAATTCTTGATGTCTGATTTGTGTCCATTTATTCTTTTACGTAGAGACTGTCCAGTTTGACCTATGTACATGGCAGAGGGGCATTGCTGGCACATGATGGCATATATCACATTGGTAGATGCGCAGGTGAACGAGCCTCTGATAGTGTTGTGATGGGCTGATGTGATGAGCCCCTATGATGGTGTCCCCTAAATAGATATGTGGACAGAGCCGGCAACGGGCTTTGTTGCAAGGATAGGTTCCTGGGTTAGTGGTTCTGTTGTGTGGTGTGTGGTTGCTGGTAAGTATTTCCTTCAGATTGGGGGGCTGTCTGTAAGCAAGGACTGGCCTGTCTCCCAGGATCTGTGAGAGTGATGAGTCGTCCTTCAGGATAGGTTGTAGATCCTTGATGATGCGTTGGAGAGTTTTTAGTTGGGGGCTGAAGGTGATGGCTAATGGCGTTCTGTTATTATCTTTGTTGGGCCTGTCCTGTAGTAGGTGACTTTTGGGTACTCTTCTGGCTCTGTCAATCTGTTTCTTCACTTCAGCAGGTGAGTATTGTAGTTGTAAGAAAGCTTGATAGAGATCTTGTAGGTGTTTGTCTCTGTCTGAGGGGTTGGAGCAAATGCGGTTATATCGTAGAGCTTGGCTGTAGACAATGGATCGTGTGGTGTGATCTGGATGAAAGCTAGAGGCATGTAGGTAGGAATAGCAGTCAGTAGGTTTCCGATATAGGGTGATGTTTATGTGACCATTGCTTATTAGCACCATAGTGTCCAGGAAGTGGATCTCTTGTGTGGACTGGTGCAGGCTGAGGTTGATGGTGGGATGGAAATTATTGAAATCATGGTGGAATTCCTCAAGGGCTTCTTTTCCATGGGTCCAGATGATGAAGATGTCATCAATGTAGTGCAAGTAGAGTAGGGGCATTAGGGGACGAGAGCTGAGGAAGCGTTGTTCTAAGTCAGCCATAAAAATGTTGGCATACTGTGGGGCCATGCGGGTATTCATGTTCTCTGTGTGTGTATATAAATCTCCCCACTGTATTTTCCACCGAATGCATCCGATGAAGTGAGCTGTAGCTCACGAATGCATATGCTCAAATAAATTTGTTAGTCTCTAAGGTGCCACAAGTACTCCTTTTCTTTTTCCTATTATTTTTGTTTCCCTTTTCTGAACCTTTTCCAAATCCACTATATCTTTTTTGACATGGGGCGACCACATCTGCACACAATATTGAAGATGTGGATGTACCATGGATTTATTTAGAGGAAATATGATATTTTCTGTCTTATTATCTATCCCTTTCTTAATGATTCTGTTCACTTTTTTGACTTCTCCACCATCACCTTTTTTGTGTGCTGTGGGTGAGAATGAATGGGTTGTAAAAGAACACAAAGGGTTGCTCAGACTCACAGATGGAAGCAGGGCTGGGGAATTTTGAGGGGAGACTGGGTGAGGAAAGTGGTCAGTGGAAACATGTGACTAAAAGAACCAGGCAGAGGAAAAGATGGGCTAGTGAAGGAGAAATAGAGCTTAGGAATAGGTTTGCAGAGTTGGAAAATGAAGAAGGGGCTCAGCAGGTACTTGTTGAAGGTGGAAGGGTAAGGAAGAAGAGAAGAGAGGCTAGTCCTATAGGAAAAGCAGAAGAGTCAAGGGAGACTACACCAAATATGAGCCCCAGGAGGATACAGGATGGGTTGAAGAAGATTATAAGGGAAAATAGGAATGGAAAGAACTTGCAGCCAGAGGGAACAGGGGAGAGACTGGAGAATAGCACAGTCACCAGGAAAAGGCAGGTCTATGTGATCGGGGACTCTTTATTGAGAAGAATAGACAGGCCTGTAATTAGAGCTGATCCTGAGAGTAGAAGGGTGTGCTGTCTTCCGGGTGCTAAGATACGGGATGTAGACCTGAGGTTGAAAAAGATCCTAAAGGGAGCGGGAAAGAATCCCCTAATTATCCTTCATGTGGGAACAAATGATACGGCTAGATTCTCGCTGGAAAGTATTAAGGGAGACTATGCTAGGCTGGGGAAGACGCTTAAGGAAATTGAGGCTCAGGTGATCTTTAGCAGGATCCTTCCTGTTCCTAGAGAAGGGCAACAAAGATGTGACAAGATTATGACTGTCAACAGATGGCTTAGGCAGTGGTGCTATAAGGAGGGCTTTGGGATGTATGGCCACTGGGAGGCATTCACGGACAGAGGACAGTTCTCTCGGGATGGACTTCATCTGAGTAGGGAAGGAAATAGACTTCTAGGATCGAGGCTGGCACAACTGATAAAGAGAGCTTTAAACTAGGAATTAGGGGGAGATGGATGGGAGATGTCCAGGAAATCTCCACGCCACATTTTAGCATTGAGAGGGAAGAAGACGAAGTAAGAAAGGATACAGCCGTGGGTAGGAGAATGTATATAAGGAGCGAGGGCGGTGTGGATACTAGTCTAATAGGTTATACTGGCTGTAGAATGACTGTGCCTAATAGGGTACAAAATGTGAGTGAGGCCAAACAGCAAAAATTAAGATGTTTATACACCAATGCGAGGAGCCTAGGTAACAAAATGGAGGAACTAGAGCTACTGGTGCAGGAAGTGAAACCAGATATTATAGGGATAACAGAAACATGGTGGAATAGTAGTCATGACTGGATTACAGGTATTGAAGGGTATGTGCTGTTTAGGAAAGACAGAAACAAAGGTAAAGGGGGTGGAGTAGCATTGTATATCAATGATGAGGTAGAATGTAAAGAAATAAGAAGCGACGCAATGGATAAGACAGAGTCCATCTGGGCAAAAATTACATTGGGGAAGAAAACTAGTAAAGCCTCTCCTACGATAGTGCTTGGGGTGTGCTATAGACCTCCGGGATCTAATTTGGATATGGATAGAGCCCTTTTTAATGTCTTTAATAAAGTAAATACTAATGGAAACTGCGTGATCATGGGAGACTTTAACTTCCCAGATATAGACTGGAGGACCAGTGCCAGTAATAATAATAGGGCTTAGATTTTCCTAGATGCAATAGCTGATGGATTCCTTCATCAAGTAGTTGCTGAACCGACTAGAGGGGATGCCATTTTAGATTTACTTTTGGTGAGTAGCGAGGACCTCATAGAAGAAATGGTTGTAGGGGACAATCTTGGCTCAAGTGATCATGAGTTAATTCAGTTCAAACTAAATGGAAGGATTAACAAAAATAAATCTGCAACTAGGGTTTTTGATTTCAAAAGGGCTGACTTTCAAAAATTAAGGAAATTAGTTAGGGAAGTGGATTGGACTAAAGAACTTATGGATCTAAAGGTAGTGGAGGCCTGGGATTACTTTAAATCAAAACTGCAGAAGCTATCGGAAGCCTGTATCCCAAGAAAGGGGAAAAAATTCATAGGAAGGAGTTGTAGACCAAGCTGGATGAGCAAGCATCTCAGAGAGGTGATTAAGAAGAAGCAGAAAGCATACAGGGAGTGGAAGACAGGAGGGATCAGCAAGGAAAGCTCCTAAATGAGGTCAGAACATGTAGGGATAAAATGAGACAGGCTAAAAGTCGAGTAGAGTTGGACCTTGCAAAGGGAATTAAAACCAATAGTAAAAGGTTCTATAGCCATATAAATAAGAAGAAAACTAAGAAAGAAGAAGTGGGGCCGCTTAACACTGAGGATGGAGTGGAGGTTAAAGATAATCTAGGCATGGCCCAATATCTAAACAAATACTTTGCCTCAGTCTTTAATAAGGCTAAAGAGAATCTTGGGAATAATGGTAGCATGACAAATGGGAATGAGGATATAGAGGTAGATATTACCATATCTGAGGTAGAAGCAAAACTGAAACAGCTTAATGGGACTAAATCGGGGGGCCCAGATAATATTCATCCAAGAATATTAAAGGAATTGGCACCTGAAATTGCAAGCCCATTAGCAAGAATTTTTAATGAATCTGTAAACTCAGGAGTAGTACCGAATGATTGGAGAATTGCTAATATAATTCCTATTTTTAAGAAAGGAAAAAAAAGTGATCTGGGTAACTACAGGCCAGTTAGTTTGACATCTGTAGTATGCAAGGTCCTGGAAAAAAATTTTGAAGGAGAAATTAGTTAAGGACATTGAAGTCAATGGTAAATGGGACAAAATACAACATGGTTTTACAAAAGGTAGATCGTGCCAAACCAATCTAATCTCCTTTTTTGAAAAAGTAACAGATTTTTTAGATAAAGGAAACGCAGTGGATCTAATTTACCTAGATTTCAGTAAGGCATTTGATACCGTGCCACATGGGGAATTATTAGTTAAATTGGAGAAGATGGGATCAATATGAACATCAAAAGGTGGATAAGGAATTGGTTAAAGGGGAGACTGCAACGGGTCCTACTGAAAGGCGAACTGTCAGGTTGGAGGGAGGTTACGAGTGGAGTCCCTCACGGATCGGTTTTGGGACCAATCTTATTTAATCTTTTTATTACTGACCTTGGCACAAAAAGTGGGAGTGTGCTAATAAAGTTTGCAGATGATACAAAGCTGGGAGGTATTGCCAATTCGGAGAAGGATTGGGATATTATACAGGAGGATCTGGATGACCTTGTAAACTGGACTAATAGGATGAAATTTAATAGTGAGAAGTGTAAGGTTATGCATTTAGGGATTAATAATAAGAATTTTAGTTATAAGTTGGGGACACATCAGTTAGAAGTAACGGAAGAGGAGAAGGACCTTGGAGTATTGGTTGATCATAGGATGACTATGAGCCGCCAATGTGATATGGCTGTGAAAAAAGCTAATGCAGTTTTGGGATGCATCAGGAGAGGCATTTCCAGTAGGGATAAGGAGGTTTTAGTACCGTTATACAAGGCACTGGTGAGACCTCACCTAGAATACTGTGTGCAGTTCTGGTCTCCCATGTTTAAAAAGGATGAATTCAAGCTGGAGCAGGTACAGAGAAGGGCTACTAGGATGATCCGAGGAATGGAAAACTTGTCTTATGAAAGGAGACTTAAGGAGCTTGGCTTGCTTAGCCTAACTAAAAGAAGGTTGAGGGGAGATATGATTGCTCTCTCTAAATATATCAGAGGGATAAATACAGGAGAGGGAGAGGAATTATTTCAGCTCAGCACCAATGTGGACACAAGAACAAATGGGTATAAACTGGCCACCAGGAAGTTTAGACTTGAAATCAGACGAAGGTTTTTAACCATCTGAGGAGTGAAGTTTTGGAATAGCCTTCCAAGGGAAGCAGTGGGGGCAAAAGATCTATCTGGTTTTAAGATTCTACTTGATAAGTTTATGGAGGAGATGGTATGATGGGATAATGGGATTTTGGTAAGTAATTGATCTTTAAATATTCAGGGTAAATAGGCCAAATCCCCTGAGATGGCATATTAGATGGATGGGATCTGAGTTACCCAGGAAAGAATTTTCTGTAGTATGTGGCTGGTGAATCTTGCCCATATGCTCAGGGTTTAGCTGATTGCCATATTTGGGGTTGGGAAGGAATTTTCCTCCAGGGCAGATTGGAGAGGCCCTGGAGGTTTTTTGCCTTCCTCTGTAGCATGGGGCATGGTTGACTTGAGGGAGGCTTCTCTGCTCCTTGAAGTCTTTAAACCATGATTTAAGGACTTCAATAGCTCAGACATGGGTGAGGTTTTTCATAGGAGTGGGTGGGTGAGATTCTGTGGCCTGCGCTGTGCAGGAGGTTGGACTAGATGATCAGAATGGTCCCTTCTGACCTTAGTTTCTATGAATCTATGAATCTATATTTCAAAAACTGTGGGGTTGGCAGAGTAAAGGTGTGTGTATGTTAACGGGATGTATTGAGGATTGCTGAAAGAGAGCAGAGTTAAGGTTGCACAGGTAACCTTAACTGTGCATATCCTCATGTTCAGATGTTTGAGTTTTGCTTGACTCAGCAGTCTGCAAGGGGACGACCTACCACCAACCAGTCTTAATTCTGCATTAATTTTTTTTTGTCATTGAATTTCCTAGGTCTTCACACAGGAATACACTGTTAGTAGTCATTTATGCAGTTGTTTATATTGTGTCCCACAGTTAGCATACTGAGCCAGCTCCCCCCAACCCTACCCTGCACATACATCAACTGTGCCCACCAGCTGTGCTTCAGTACACCTCCCAAGCTATGCCCCTGACCCATTCAGTGTGTTTCCCCGCCTCCCCACTACTGTAGCTGGGCCTCTGCACCACAATTAGGGAATGCATCACCCTGAACTCTTCACACTCTGGTATACAAATGTTTCTATTGCCTCTCTTCTCCTATAACCCAACACATGTGCAGTGCCTGGAGCAAAGTGGAATAGTGTTCGTTTGCAGGGGGATTGGGGTTCACTGGCAGAGCTCAGGGTACACAGTGGGTTGGGGTGCACTGGCAGAGCTGGGGATGCAGGGAGGGTTGGGGCGCACTGGCAGAGCTGTGGGAACAGGAGGTTGGACTGCACTGGCAGAGCTGGGAGTGCAGAAAGCATTGGGGTATACTGGCAGAGCTGAGGGTTCAGAGGGTTTGGGGTGCACTAGCAGAGCTTGGGTTGCATGGGGGTTGGGGTGCACTGGCAGAGTTGGGAGTATGGGGGTTGGGGTGCACTGGCAGAGCTGGAGGTGCAGGAAGTTGGAGTCCACTGGAAGAGCTGGGGATGCAGGGAGAGTTGGGGTGGACTGGCAGAGCTGAGGGTGCAGGGGTTTGGGATGCACTGGCAGAGCTGAAGGTGCAGGGGATTGGGGTTCACTGGCAGAGCTGAGGGTACAGAGGTTGGGGTGACCTGGCAGAGCTGGGAGTGCAGGGGGGTTGGGGTGCACTGGCAGAGCTGAGGGTACGGGGGTTGGGGTGACCTGGCAGAGCTGGGAGTGCAGGGGGTTGGGGTGCACTGGCAGAGCTGAGCATGCAGGGGGGTTGGGGTGAACTGGCAGAGCTGGGAGTGCAGGGGGTTGGGGTGCACTGGCAGAGTTGTGGGTCTGCAGGTTGGGGTGTACTGGCAGAGCTGAGGTTTCAGGGGGTTGGGGTGCACTGGCAGAGCTGGGATTGCAGGGGGGTTGGGGTGCACTGGCAGAGCTGAGGGTTCAGAGGGTTTGGGGTGCACTAGCAGAGCTTGGGTTGCATGGGGGTTGGCATGCACTGGCAGAGCTGAGCGTTGCCATGCCTCCCACACCTGAGTCCATAATCTTTCTTGCCTGCCCTACCTTATATCCCTGTTCATGCCCCGCCCCATAACCTCCCTCCCCTCGCTGCAGCCCCAACTCCCTCTGCTCCTCCTTCCCAACTCCTCCCTCCCCTAACAGCCCTCCCTTCCCTGTAAGCAGTCACATGTCTGCTTCCTCCCCCCACCCAAAGACTGGTTCAATTTCCACAAAATAAAATTGCCAGCCATGATCCACAAATTCCTGCCACCTCCAGCCATTCAATCCAAAACTCTGTCTTACGTGGGGGGCTCTGATTAATTTACCCATAATTCCCTTAATGGAAGGGTGAGTTCACAGCCATCCAGAGGGCTGGGATTCATCCAGGCATTAATACTTCCCTGGTTAGCATTACGAGGCAGCAAAAGGGAACTATTGGGAAGGGGGTGGGGAATGACTGTAACTCAGGAACCCCTTAGTTAAATGAGCCCAAATTAGGATCACTATTGCTACCCTATGCCCTGTGAGGCACACTAGATTTCAAAGCGAGCTGAATAAGTGTTTGGAGTTTAGCATACTTACAAGATTTGAGCTTTAAAACATATAAAACAGCAGTAATGGAAACCCTTTAGCTTTTTCCCTGTTTTTGGGAAAGTGCACATAAAAATGGATGTTTTATAAAATACTGTTCTCACTTTGGGTTCCCCAAAGATTTAGTGGTAGGTTCCATGTGCTATCTTGGGTAAAACTCAACAGATTGAGACTGTTTTGACCTGCAACATAGCAATAGTTTGATCTTTAGCTCTGGGCAAAAAAAAAAAAACCCACCTGGAAACTTTTTAAAAAATTGTTATTTTTTTCCCTGCCCCAAACCGCTCCAAATTTGAGTCACTAACCCTACCCTCTCCTGAGGCACAACGAACCTTAAAGAAATCCAATTAAGCAAGTTGATTTTAGAGGACTTTAAAAGGTTGCCCTTTAAACAGACACATCATTAACTCTAGTGGCACTGCTGCACCACTGTAATAATTTCTCAGATCCCAGGCAGGTATGTGCAATAAACTTAAAGATAAATAGGATGCCTGTGAAAGCATTCAGGTGCCTCTGTACAAAGGAGCCATTTGCATATAAATCTATCTGTATCACTAGTGGTGGGTGGACTTCAAAAGGGTTCGGATGGCTAAATATCCAGAAGTTTGGGGTGTTTTATCCAAATCACACTGAATCTTTTTATCCAAGCTCACATTTCTCCAGAGATATCCAGGTGACCTCCCTTCACTTCACAGCCCTAGGGTTGCCTTCAGACTGCCAAAATGTGCATCCCATGCACTGCACTTCGTGGCCTCAGCTTCCACTCCCCCATCAGGGTGAAGATCCATGGAGTGAATCCACTGTAGCCACCTCTTCTGTGCTTTTCACACTGAAGTGACATTTATTAAGCTTTCCCCTGCATTGCATTCCAGAGGGACTGTCTGAGATCTTGCATACTATTGAGATCAAGGGTGAAATTTTTAGTCCTCTGAAAGACTTAGAAAGCTAACTTCAATTTTCAGAAGTGACTTGAGAACTTAAGAGCCTAATCCTCATTGAAAGTTCATGGGATTTGGGCACCTTAGGCACTGGAGAAAATTGTACTCTAAGAGGCACAATATACAAACTGGATGGGAACAACAGGGCTGGGGCCAAGACCAGATTCTGTAGGAGCCTTCAGCGGGAATGGAATAGAGGACTTTATCCCTTGTTGGAAAGAAGGATCATGGTCAGAGTTGCAGTGGGAGAGAGGTGGGGAAATGTTGTAGAAAGGACCAAAAGTTCAGGCTGGTTCTTAGTTTGCCCAGACTTGTTTTCCTATCTCAGAAATCTTCCCATGGTGGAAGTCACATGTATCTCTGCCATTTCTGGAGAGACCCTCACCCAGAGGTGCCGGAATAGGGGAGGCCAGGGGGCCATGGCCACATCACTTTTTAAAGTGGGAGGGCTATGCTCTCCCACCTTTTTCTTGCATTAAAGGTGAATGACAGGGGGAGGGGGTGGAATGGGGTGGAGCTTGGGGAAAGCGGCGGGGCAGGGGTGGGGTCTCAGGGGAAGAGAAAGGATGGGGCCTCAGGAGGAAGGGGTGGAGCAGGGGGTGGGGCCAAGGTTCTGGCACTGTTGCCCCCCACTTCTAGGGAGCTTCTGGCACTCCTGCCCTCATCCCCCTGCCAGTAGGACATCTATGGACATACTTTATGTAGACTCCAAGTGTCTGAAAATACACTGTGATACAGTGACATCTGCATGGGAGTCAGGCATTGCACCACTGGCCTAACCAAACTGGCACATGACACTATCTTGATTTGACTTCACCACAGACTCTGCTGCTCCTGACAGCAGCATTTTGGAGGCCATGGCTACACTACAGAACTTACAGTGGTGCAGCTGCACCGATGCACCTGCGCCATTGTAGTGCTGCTAGTGCAGACACTCTAGGTCAACAGGAGAGAGCTCTCCCATTGCTAATTATTCCAAGCCTCATGAGCGGTGGTAGCTATGGCAGCAGGAGAAACTCTCCCGCTGACATAGCACTGTCCACACCGGCGCTTAGGTCGGTGTAACTTATGTCACTTGGGGGGGGCGGTGGCTTATTCACACCCCTGAGCAACATAACTTATACTGACGTAAGCTGTAGCGTAGCCATAGCAAACGTCTAGTGTCATCATGTTCAAACATGCCATGATATTCCTCCCTATAGCCCCACTTTCAGAAGAGGTTGTGTGACTGTGAATTGACTCCTCTGGGAACCTGAGACAATGATACAGTAATATAGGTGGGATTTCCTTACCCATTGAAAGTTACCAGGAAGTGGAGATTTTCCAGCCAGGGGTTAGTAGCAGCATTTGCAAATTATTAGCAATAGTAAAATAGCATTAGAAATAGTAAAAATATTCTAACCGATAATGAATAGGAAGCTCAGTCTGTTTAGTTGATCGAAGAGAAGATTGAAATCGACTTGATTACAGTGTATAAGGAGCAAATATTGGGTACTAAAGGGCTCATTGAGCTAGCACAGAAAGCTAGAACAGGAAGTTCAAGCCAAACACATTCCAGATAGAAACAAGCCATGCATTTCTAACAGAGGGTGATCAGCCCTGGAACAAACTACCAAGGGAAGCGGCAAATATTCCATCTCTTGAAGTCTTCAAATCAAGACCAGCCTGGACTGTCAAACCCAAGTTAATGGGCTCAGTACAGGGGTATCAGGGTGGCCTGTATTACGCAGGTCAGACTAGATGATTTATTGGGCCGTTCTGGCCTAAAAATCTATGAATAATATTTTGCACATCTATACTGGCTTTAGTCTGAGGTTCACAAAGCATGTTACAAACACTGATCTGCCTAGCTTCCTAGCAGAGTCTGAATGTAGGAGGTGAGACTCTCAGCTGCCCCAGAGCTCCACACAGTGCATTCAGGAGTGAGTGGGACAAGGTTGGCTGTAAGCTGTCTTTGGATGCCCTGTTAGAGGGGAGTCCTCCAGCTCAGAGGTGTCTGCATTCTGCCTTCTGGGTAATCAGTGAAGTACAGATGGGGAATCATGCAGCCCTAGACTGCACAGCCCTCCCTCACACAGATGGGGAACCTAGTCTGGGCCCCTCCTCATGCAGTAGCACATGCTGGTGTGTTTGTGTTTCCAACAAGGGAGGGAAATGTTACAATCAAAAAGAAAAAAACAACATCCTCTCCATTTCTAAAGTGTTCAGAGAACATTCCGCTTTTTAAGCCCCCCCCCTTCAAAACAGGTAAATGTAGGACTAAAGCAATTTGACAGTGTTCCTTTAAACAAGTAAACATAAGAAGTTGAAACACAGCCCTTTTCTTTTCTTGTTATTGCCACTGAATTATTTGCATATCCATAGTGTATCCGCTAAGCATTCACTTGGCAAGAAAAAACAATTCTATTCTACCCCTGAGCAATAGTACAGAATTAATCTGTCAACATGTGTTTGAACTATAAAGCTTTGATCATGCTAAACGTTGCATTTGGTTAAAAAAATAAACAATTCCTCCCCTCTCCCCCATAATTTATCTGTAGACAGGTAGAAAGTACTAGTATGAATTTGGCAGAGGGAAGATGTCTGTTTTCTATGGAGAATGGAGCTGTCAGTAATTCAGGCAGCATTATATAAAAACTAGCATGCCCCTCTGCAGCTAGTACGTCACATTCATCCCTGGTGTAACTTCAGTGAAGTCAGCAAAGTTATGCTGAAGAGGAATTTGGTGTCTAATTCCCTTTTCCTATGTGAGCCAAAAATGCGGATGCTACTATGATTATGACAGTAGGTCTATCCATGAATCACAGAAAAATTATACATAAGAACTAAAGTGCTGACCATAATCTAATCATCCTTGAAGTCAGGTTGAATGCAGACATTTAAAAATATATCAAGACGACTGAAACTTTGATGGGGCATATATAATGGAATAGGAGAGAAACAGGAAACAGCCCCAATCTCAAGCTTCCAACTTTCCTCCCTTAAATTAAATGTATCTCTTGGTCTCTGATCTGTTGGCTGATAGGGATCTAGCAGTCACTGTAGGGCCAACAATTCTTTTCAATCTAATGAGTATTAGGATCTCCCCAGGATGAGAATCCGGGGCAAACTATTCCGGGTGGGGGGTTGACAATGGGAGGCTCTAAAGTAGTGATACTCAGACCTCAGTGGTTCAGGAGCCAAATTAGCGATCAACATTACCCAAAAGAGCCACAGTCATGTGACTTCATTGGTTCATTTACTATTATATCTATATCTATATTATTGTCACTGCAAAATGACTGACCAAGTATCATTATTTTATCAACTCCAATTGGTTAGTAATATAGTAAAACCATCCTGATTGGTTAATAATTAAATCACACAGTGTTTTAATATCATGTACCGCAAAGAACCACGGGAGACATATTAAAGAGCCACTTGCAGCTCCCAAGCCTCAGTCTGAGTATTGTAGCTGCAGAGTGTATAATATACAAAGACTGCTGCCAGCTGGAGCCCAGCTGACTGAATAGGAGGCAACCCTGGCCATTGTGATGTCACCAAAGGGTAGGCAGCCTGTGCCAGGAGAGGGAGTTGGGTGATGAGAGAGCTCATTTGGGGTCAGAGAGAGAGAGGTCTGTGGGCTAGACAGAGGGATCGGGGAGTCAGGGACAGGTAAGGACAGTGTGGGGGAATTACCTAGTTAGGCTAGGAGAAAGGATGGAGAAGGAGAATGAGGAAGAAAGGAGCCTTCATTGGTTTTGGAGAAGCATTTGAATTGTTCAGGGTTAAACCTCCAAACTCCAACTTTTGAGGTTCATTCCTATGGGTCAAGTTAAAAGAACCTTCCGACGAAGCAACTTTTCCATCCCTTTGGACTGGCCTTGCCAACAACATGCTACATGCATCAGTGCTAAACGTCGTGGTTCCAGTGCCTCCCATGTGTAACTCTGCCCCGCAACACTGAACCCCAATAACTAGACACACTGAGGGATCTTGTCCAGGCATTTCACTGGTTTGCAGCTGCCTGAGCCACAAAGCGAAATCTCTACCCTCTTACACCACTGTAATGACCGGAGTGGAGTTCCTCTGGATTTGCAATTGTGTAACTGATGGCTGAATATGGCCCTATGCTTGCAGATCATCCTGGTGCAGTACTAGTGACTGTGGGAGTCATGAGACCCCAGCAACTGGACAGACTCTCAGGGACTTGTTCCAGTGCAGCTTTATTGTCTATCCCTTACCATGGAAAACCATTGAGAATGCTCTCTCCATAACCCCAATACAACAGGTTCCCCTGGCAGAGTGCTGGAGCTTCCTGCAGTGCCTCTGGGGAGTAACAGCATTAGGTGGAGTAGGACACTTGCCATTCACCACTTCCAAATAGCTCTATCAACCTGTGGTACTTGCTGCCAGTCTGTGTACGTAGTGACAGTAATGCTAGTCTCTGAGAAGGTTGCTCGGTAGTACAGAGCTTGCCTACCCCTCTTGTCAGGTGGCAGCTGGTGAAGGTGATTAGCAGTGGGCAGGTGAGTAGGAAGGTGACAGGCCTAAAATGAAAGGATGGGTTTGCTGACACCTGGCTGCCTGAAGATTAGAAAAGAACAGAATATTGATATAAAGGAAGCCTGATTAAACAAAGCAGAGATTAAATGCAGGAACTGTACATAAAGCTTTTAACTTTATTTTTCCATTCATCACTATGCACTTTTATTTCTAACCATAGCCTCGAGGATGCTGCCAGATTTGTTCTGTGATTTGTCCCCTTTTCCTCCTCCAGATGTCCAAATGGATTCTTCGGACAGAGATGTTTGGAAAAACTGCCTTTGCGATTGTACATGCCAGATCCTAAGCAAAGTATGTTTGAAGACAAAAAATGCACCACACTACTTAAATCTCCTGGGCACAGCGCAGCACTGGACTTAGAGTGGTCTAGCCAGGGGTGTGTTTTGATAGAATGTTTGGGTTAGGGAAACAGGTAAGGGATCAGGCTGAAAGCAAATCATAGGAATCATGGAAGGGATCTGAGGTGGCATCAGGAGGGGCCGCATTTCAGTCCACTTCGATATCATTTTGCTATCTTGTTTCTCTCTTTCTGGTTTTCTTTCTTTTGTTAGGTGTCCGATCGAATTCACTGGGGATCGGTGTGAGCACTTCGCAATGGTCAGCTTCTCCAGTATGTCTCTTTCTACTTCTCTTTCTCCCTGATTATTGTAGCACTGTGTGACATCTTTAAAGCAGGTTCTTCCATTCCTTAGGGCCCCGTTCTCCTCTTTTTGTGCCCGCGTAGCTCTGGCTGACATTAATGGGAGCTAAGCGAGTGCTGCTAAGAGGAAAATGAAAGCCCTCGCTGTCTCACAATCATTTTGAATGGTTCTTGCTTTCACTTGTAATTGAACGTAATGTAGGTTTTTACAGTTTGCTCTTTTCATGCAAAATCCAAATAGGCAAAGATTTTCAAGTGTGCTGTGGAGAACAGGTTGAGTGATAAGAAACCTCTATTAACATTATTATCACATGAGGAACTGCTTTGCACAATACACAGGAATCCTTTACTGAACTTTGAAAGTGGGATCTGTGAGTTTCTCTGTACCAATTTGGGAATGATAGGTAGAGTTGGGCTGAAGACCACCAATTATTTCAGAAGAATGGCCATACTGGGTCAGACCAGTGGTCCATCTAGCCCAGTATCCTGTCTTCTGACAGTGGCCAATGCCAGGTGCTTCAGAGGGAATGAACAGAACAGGGCAATTTATTGAGTGACACATCCCCTGTCATCCAGTCTGAGCTCCTGGCAGTCAGAGGTTTAGGGACACCCAAAGCATGGGGTTGTGTCCCTGACCATCTTGGCTAATAGCCATTGATGGACCTACCCTCCAGGAATTTATCTAATTCTTTTTTTGAACCCAGTTATACCTTTGGCCTTCACAATATTTCCTTGCATTTTCTCAGAGACTAGGCTGTGTTTAGTTTTCCAGCAGCTAAGCAAAACTTCACTCACTGTGAAATTGATATTACCCATTGCAAGCTTTGAGTCAAACCCTGACGTCTTTTCTAAGGGCTGGATTATGGCTGTTCCTTTCAGAAGTTCTGGGTGGTGCACCTCCTGAAGGGGTGTAGCCATAGATATCCCTCTCTGAGACAGAGTTCCTCCCACATCTCCCCATGGAATATGGCAAGACAGTGCCTGATTTAGATGACTGAGTTCTTCCTTTTTACTAGGTCCCTGTTTAGACAAACTCCCTTTGTATCCATGTCAGCAGGAGTTTGTAGTGGGAGTGTAAAACTCAGGGCAAAATTCTGATCTTGGTGTAAATCAGGAATAAGACCATTGAAGCCATTGGACTTGCTGTGGATTTACACCAGTGTAACTAAGAATCCAGCCCCAGTTAAGGACATCAGACATTGGCCTTTTTAAATGGCCAATTATGCAACCTTTACACGGAGTAGTATATATGTGAGTAGCCCCCTTGACTTCAGTGGGCCTGCTCATGTGAGTAAGTACTATGCAGAGTGAACAAAAGTTGCAGAATCAGGCCATTTAATTAGCAGCATACAGTCAGTTAAACAAAATGTGCAAGCATTTGTTGTATCCAGTCACAAAGTGTGTGCTCACTATGCGATCCTTACTACCTGGCTTACAGCTGTGTTCCAAGTTCTGGTAGGTCAGCCAGTCTTTCAGAATTTGTGCATTTTTGAGATTTGTGAACATGGGCTGGGAGCTTCTAAAATGTTTGCCCAGATATTTCTCCTTAGCTTTTATCATTGTTTCGCTGCTTTGCAAAATGTACACTCCGTGCAATATAAGGATTTACGGCATTGCAGAGGATGTATTTTTAAAACTTGCTCAGTTCATCCGGCTATTATTTGCCCCTAATTTTCATCAAAGGAAAGCCTTATAGCTAAAGAACACCAGATCCTTATAAGTGAAACTATACAAAGGGGTCACCATTGAGATGTCATTATTTGCCAACAGACACCACATACCCAGTGGTATCTAAGATCTGTCCTTACAAATTCCTAGAACACCCCTGTTTCTCCTTCTACTTATAATAGTAGATATCAGTAGTAACTATGTAGTAACAGCTGGGAAATGTTAACTTTATAATAATTTCTACTGCATGCACAAACAAGATGCAATGGTCTTTGTCAATGAGGATATGGCTAGAGGTGAGTGAAAATTGGATTTCTGTTCCATGGAAAATTTTGCTACTTTAACATTTTGTTTTTTTCCCAAATTGGAACGCAAAGTTTAAATATCAACTTTTTGCTCAGAACAAAACATTCCAAACAAATTAAATTTGGAAATAGCACAATGTTTTCTTTCAGTATTTTTGATCAAAATAATAATAATTTTGATATTTCTGAATCAGAACGTTTTGTGAACTGACTCAAAATATTTCATTTTGTGCTAGTTCAACATTAAACTGCATTTCCCAATAGTAGCACATTGACATGTGGGAGTTATAGGTCAAGTAGGACACCTCTATTCTCTCCTATGGGCTCCCTGGCCAGACCACATTTACTATGATGCACCCACAGCTATGTGACTCCCATGATGCACCATATCACTTGGTCAGAAGAGAGACTGTAGTGCATCATGGTTTGGTCAGGGAGAGGCATCATAATTTTTGCAAAGAAGTTTTGCCATTTTCTTGCAATAAAAATAGCTTTTTTGTGAAAACAATGAGTTCTTATCAGTGAGAAGTGCCTTTTGTTTTGTCGGAACATTCATGGGAAGAACAAACTATGCTTTGATTTTTTTGCAAGACTATAAAAATGCGATTTTTTCATTGTTGGTGAGAATTTTTTGTTATATTCATGGTTTAAAATGACACTGTCAACTTTAAAATCACATATTACAATCTAACCCATTTCTTGACTGACATCAGTTAATCACCCACTGATTATTAAATGTCCAGGTTACCTTTCACTAATTATTTGTTTATTTTTTACATTTGTCTCAGCTTCAATAATAATAATCAGAGAAGTGAGGTTCACCTTTATTTATAGCTGGTTTCATTTCCAGGTTTGCAGTGCTGCAATGTTTGGATTACAGGCATGGCAGAGGAATATGTATTTGGTTTCAAATTTTTCCAAATGGAAGATTTAAAGGAAAAAAATAACATTTCTCTTGGGTTTTTTGTTTGTTTGTTTTTAACAAAATCTATATATGGGGCCCAATAAAAGTTAGCACCACGCCTTTAATTATCTTTCCAGTTCATGCTATGCATGTGATGACAGATCAAAAACTGAAACAGATTCAGATGGGTCCAGGAAAAATTTCCAGGGAAAATAAAAGAAACATGCCTTGTGATTCATATTCCGAGCACATTGTCAATGAGTAATAAATCATTAAATAAAATAATGAATCATTATGACCACTCTAATGTTTTATTAAATGCTTACTAGTTTTTTTAGATGCTCGTATCCTGATTGGAGCCTCTGTGCGCTAGTGCAATATAAATATTAAATAATCATTGATGCGGATGGCAAGGCATAACCCAAAGGCTGAGGCTGATTCTTTGCAAACTGATATACATTCAGGACACTAACCTGACATAATGATTAGACCCTTCTGCTGCATCTCGGCCAGATACTGAGGAGGATGTACCTAGGGTTCCATCAGGCCAGATGTAGAGTGCTTCCTGAGAGTGACTGCATCCTGGCTGGGCTAAACCCTGGAGTCCATACTCTGTATTTACTCAGACCTTGCTCAGGTAAAACTCCCATTGACCTAAGTAGATGCAGGATCATACTATCTATTTGCTAGATAGCACTGGAGGTTTGTTCTTCTCTGGTAGAACAGAAGAATCTGTTCCAGACACTATGATATGGAGAAGCTGAAATAATTGGATGATTTCTCCCCCCATAAAAAGATTTTCCGCTTTGCTCTTTTGATCATGTGATTCAGTGGCTATTGCGAATCCCTAGTGCTAATTTTTGTCCTTCTGCAGTACCTCCAGAAGCTGTTGTCATGAGAAATTGTAATGATATTTACTGCTATGTGACAATACAGTTAAAATATTGAAATTCAGTTTTTCTGTGGATCATGCTTATACTATTTCAGTTTTTCATCTGCTGGTGGGGGGATTTTTTCCAGGTCAGTACAGAGAAACTCACTGAAATTAGCACTATTGGAAGAAATCTGAAGATTCTTAACTCTGTTTTGATTTAGCCCTTATGCTGGTGAATGGCAACTGATGTCAGCTGGTGTTTGCCTGAGTAAAATTTGAGTTAGGATTTCCAGATTTGTCCACAGAAGGTTACACTGAATACTGCATTTAGTTATTTTTTGTTGCAATGCAAAAATAATCAGAAATGTGTGGAAATACTGGAATGAAAGCAAAAAGTATGAATAATAGTTATCTATTTAACAGAACGGTGGTCCTTGGAGATGTTTTGTCCATGTGGCTCCCACATGTGGTGTTATGCATGCGCCCTATAAGCAGCAAACATGGGAGCTACAAGGACAAATACTCAAATTAGAACTGTTGTTTTACTTTATTTATTATAGCACCTTTCATGCAGGGTGCCACAAAACATCTTTAGAGACATTTGCAAAAACAAAGGGTTAAAATGGCAGAGGAAGAAATGACAGATTTATTGCGATTAAAAGATATCTAAGATATATATCAAAGGATAAATAAAATAAATAAGGTCCTGATCCTGCACTGGATGGACACATTAGGATCCCTGTGACCATGAAGAGCTCTGTTGATTTCCCTGGGCTCTGCACAGGTTCAGGCATCCAACCCTGTGAAATATATTGTAAGATCAGGACCTGAACACCTAAAGTTGATCATGTTTAAACAAGTGGGATAGAAGTGTTTGCTGTATAGATACCAACAGGACTGTGACCTACATTAGAAAGACATTTAAATCAGTTTTAATTTAAATTGAAGGAGAATAAACAATTAATTTTAAATGCATACTGAATATAATTAAATATATAAAAG
This sequence comes from Dermochelys coriacea, assembly GCF_009764565.3. Lineage (NCBI taxonomy): Eukaryota > Metazoa > Chordata > Testudines > Dermochelyidae > Dermochelys > Dermochelys coriacea. The sequence continues at coordinate 36,460,433 of NC_050075.1, read as the reverse complement.
AGAGATGTACCTTTGATATTTTAGAGTCCTATTAAATTAAAAGAAATAGTCTAGGCTTATCTCCATTGTTTATGACTCATCAAATCACTTTGTGAAAGTATTTTTCATTTCACATTCTTCATGTTTATGTGTAATTATGTCTCTGAACAATTATAATTACAGTGTATATAATAAAAGTAGTATATATACAGCAATATGGATATTATAATCATCATATAGATTGCAAGCCAAGAATGTTGAAACATAAAGCAATAATCATATCTTCTGCCAGCTTCTAAAAGTCATATTGCATAGCTGTGATGTAATCAGAGGACTGTGAGGGTCACAGTGTGAAATATGACCTCAAGTGTAAAACCTCAGTAAAACAGAATGACTTTGGCAGCATTTTAACCAATAAAAACGTAATGTGCAAATGAAGAAAAGTTAGCTTTCCTGATTGGCTGAGTTGACTTTAATGTCACAGTCTTACCACCTATTATGCCTGCTCTCTCCCCATCCCATTGTTCATAACAATAGCTAAATCAAACTGTAAGTTTAAAAGAATTACACTATTTGTGTTCCATGTTTGTAATTTTTCGGTGTTTCTTTATTAAGCCCATGCTGTATCCTGAGGTGCCAACAGGCTTCGTCTCATGCATATCAGCATCCTTTTATATCTTTGCATAGTCTGATAGTGCAGTTATCTCCCCCCACCCCCTTTAGCCCCTTGACTATATATGGTAGAGTGACTGGACTGGAAGTTTACAGTATAGAACTATCATGTCTGTAGCCTGAAAAAGTGATGAATGTTGCGGCATGGTGACTTGGTGTTACCCACAAAGTCTCTTTTGCAACGTAAGGGACAATAGTTTCCCGTTGAAAATTTAAAACTCCAGTGTGTGGCCCAAATTCTGCACTCAGGTATAATTATACACCTCCCATTGACACTAGTAAGAGTTGTTGGTCTGTATTTGTTCCCAAACATGGGCCTTGTCCAAAGGCCTTTGAGTCAATTGAAGTTTTTCCACTGAATTCAATGGCCTTTGGATGAATCCCCATATACTTGCATAGGAATATGTTAAAACAGTTTTAAAACCTTTGTTTTAAGCATAGTACAGTTTCAGTTATACTCTGCTCAGGTGCCCAACCCTACCTCAGATCACAGGACTCAGTAATAGCAGCAGCTTGCTTGGATTCTTGAGCTTATAGAGGAGTGAAATTTTGTCTGTTTATTTTGTTCACATCCACTTCAAAATGTTTCTTTCGCATAAAACATTATTAGGCACCACACGGTTACACTACATATACATCAAAATATTTTTATTTAGATTTCCACCATCTTTTGCTTCTGTTTTCCTGCAGTATGACTGTGTAGCCTGAAATGCAGCAAAAGAGCTAGGTCAAGACTCAACAACGTAATTTGCTAACAAAACGTTACAGCTGCATAGCACTGACTGCACAATCCCTACTCCATAAAACCATTCCATTGTTTCTGATATGCGTTGTTACCATATAATCCTGTTCCTTAAGGAGCCACGGCTTTGGATGTACTGATGATCTTTCCTGGCTGAGGAAGCCTCTTAAAGCCATAGCTGCAGCAGCTATTGTCTCTTGGGTAGAGTCTTCTCTCTCTTTTCCTGACTGAGCTGTCACAGCACACTTAGCCAGATCTCATGGTTTTCAGTTTTATTAGCATCACTAACGGACATCACAATGTCCAACCCCAGGTTCCAGTTCCATTAGTTGCGCAGATTGTTATAAACTTTCTCAAGACATCTGGCCAGCACAGCGGGACCTAGCCATGTGATGATGTGAAGTGATATAGGGACAAAGCACAATCAGGTGGTCAGTGATCTCAGCTTGTAGGTGGACCTTTAGCAAGCTGTTTCCACTGGGAGCCTGTACTTCATAAGGCTTTTATCAGCCTTTTCACTTACATTATAGCACAAAATCCCATATGCGTCTGGAAGTCCACACTGCACTTACTTCTCTATAACCTTGGGAGGCAGGTGTCTGGGAAAACCTGAGAGTGCTAAGTCCACAGAACATGGCATCTTAATAGGCCTTCATGTGCTAAGGTCATGGGAGTCATAGATTTTGAGATGAATTCTCAGGTGCAAGTGACAGAATCATTTTCAGGTTTAGTCTGACACTTCATTCATTGAAATTCATTGAAAAAAGCCTGATATTCTGTGATATCTTGAACAGTGGGCCATCGTCTTCTTGTTGGCATTAAGGTGACTACATGTTCCTCAGCCTAGGCTGGGACAAAACCCATTAAGTCAAAACGTGATGCCACTGTGGCTTCCCAAAATTTAAAACAAAATTGCTTCCCAAAAGGAAGACTGAGTTATTCTAACCAATCCCATCATCTCCTAACCACTCAGGTTATACTTCTCTTCCTCTTGAGTGCTTTACTGTTCGGGGAATCTCCAGCAAAACTGAATTAATCTTGATGATATTCTTGCAGCTGCAGGTATGTTGCTGTTAAATAAATATTAGCAATAAAATGGTCAGAGATTCTCCAGTACTGAATACGTCACAAGTTCAGGGTAACTGCACCTGTATTTCCCTCTTCATAGTCTACTCCAGGAGCGTCCAGTCAGGTCTCCAGCCATCACCTGTCTCTGGGCCTGGACCCTTGTCCACTCCCTTATGACTGGGGGTTTTAAGGCTGCCTAGCTCCCTGCTTTACACTGTGATATCTCCAGTCTGCCAGTGCCTATGCATTGCTTTCTCTCTGAGGGCTATGACCAGCATATTGCCAGCAGTTACAAATTACCACCCAGCTCTTTCTAAGCAAGCACATTTATTCTTAAGGTTAAAGCATTACAGAGAATACATAATAAAAACAATAAACAGACTTAAACACACACATACCTTACCAGAAGCCACCTGCCAGTCTTATGTGGCCCTCATAGGTCAGTCTTTCCAACCCTTCCACAACGGTTGTGGCCCCTCTTGGACAGAAGCACCTGCCCATTTTTTGGATCAGAAAAAAATCCTGTGTCAATTCAAACTCAGCCTTTTAGATTTAGTGACTCACCGGAATCGCCCCCCCACTGTTTTTAATTCCTGGAGGAGCTGAGGTGACCGTCCCACATGGAATAGAATGCAATCTTACATCAACCGTTCTGACATTTAATAAATGGTCCCCAAAGATACTGCATGGGGTTGCAATATCTCTCTCAGAACATTTACTGGATTTTATTTGGGAAGTCCAAGTTTTCCTGGGTTGGATTCTCATCTCCCAGGGAAACCCTAAGAGTTGTGATTTCTGCATTTGTGGTCAGGTCTTAGGCTTCTCTCAGTCACCCTGGTGGAATGAGGGAGTTACTGTATTGAAGTCAAGGAGTAATGATAGTAAAACCTGTGTAAGGGAGAAGAAAATCAGGTCTTGTCTTTCCTTAGTGAAGGAGCTAAACCCCTAGTGGTCCTTCCCAAAAGACTGCACTGTTTAATACTCAATCTAGAGTTAAAGGTAGCAGCAAAACTCTTCAAAATACTTGACAAATTTCCCTCCAGTTACGCTTCAACAATAAATGTCTCAGACACATGAGGGACTATTTTGTTTCCATCTTCAGCAATACATCTGCTTGGATGTGATGTTGTTACCATGATGACTACGCTTGACCTGGGGAATTTTATCAGTGGATCTCATGAAAGCACCCATGCTGGGACTTGGGGACAGTTTTTACCTTTGTTTCTCTGCACATGACTATGCTTGTGTCACCAGGGCTGGTACCAAAACCACCGCTCTTGCAAAGATGACTTTCTGAAGAATCTTAGGGCTAGTTTACACTAGAAGTGCTACAGTTGCACTGATGCACCTGCACTTCTGTAGTGTGTCTGGTGAAGACACTCTGTGCCAACGGGAGAGAGCTCTCCTGTCTGCATAATAAAACCTCTTCTGTGAGAGGTGGTAGCTATGTCACTGAAAGCTGCTCTTCCGCCAACATAGCGCTGTCCACACTGGTGCTTAGGTCATTGTAACTTAGTCATTCGGGGGGGGGGGTTATTCACACCCCTGAGCAACATTAGTTATACCAACGTAAGTGGTGGTGTGTACAACCAAGTCTTTAGTAACAATATTGGTCGCCATTTCTTGAGATCATATCTGTCCTCCTCCATTTTATTCAACAATATCCTAAGGGACTGGGAGAGCCTTCTTTTTCAACCGTCTGCTGAAAAGATTGCCAGAGCTCCGCTCAACAGGTCCCCAAGGGTTTGTAAAACACAGAGATAATTCCCTTACACCCTGGTGAACTGGAGATATTGAAAAAAATGGTGCTATAAACAACACCCCTTCCAGCGAAGACAGTTCAGGGATCAGCATGTTAACTCAAATGTCTATATTTAAATTTTATCCAGCTGAGGTTTGTGGAATAGTTTAGAATTTTGTCACACAGTGTAGAATTCTGCTAGGTCCATTTATGATTTTTTTCTTCTGAGTCCTGAAAGTTCACCTCAAGTTTACTATTCACTCTTTTCCGGAAAGAAATAACACCAGTCTGGTGGAGAACCCAGGGTCTTGTTCATCCTGCTGTTGATTTTTCTAAGTGTGTATTCTGCTTTATTTTCTGCTTGATGATGATATTAAAGTTGACGTCTATGACGTAAAATGGAGCTAACTTACACTAATTTCTGATTTAACCTAGTATAGTCCCCATTTTTCTTCCAGATTTTGTACTTAGCTTCTTTTAAAAATTTAATCTTGAGAAATCAGTTGGTGTCTTCCCACCAGTCTGCAGAGAAATCATACAGCAGCATCTTCTAATCCTTAGAGAGAGAATAAACTTTGCCCTGAATTTTGTAGTCCCATAAGAGCTCATTATTCAGGCCCTTTTTCTAAGTGGAGAGAGATGTATTTATTGCACAGTGCTCAGTATAGTGACATAGAAACATGGAATGCAAGAGATTTACTTGAGCAGTCAATGTTGTGAAGTTAGTGTATATCCCAGCAATTTTGCTTTTGGTGGAACTTTAATGAAAATGTATCCTGGATTTCTAGGGGTATATGAGCTATATGCGTCTGTTAGGTTCTGCTTAATGTGAATATTTGAAGCATGGCCATCATATGTGAAGGTATGTAACTGAACGTTGCTGTCCAAGTTTCTCTTTCTGTAGTTGAAATCACTTCTGAAGATGTGAACTCTAAAAAGTATTATTGAGACCTTGTCTGAACCATGTGTTGAAGACAGTTTTGCCCTTTCTGTTATAGCAGCAAAATCATTTTTATCTTAAGGTGAGAAGGGGCGAAGGATAACCCAGTTCTTACTGCAATGGACAACAGCTGGTCATTTCCCTATTGTAGACAGGGCTAGATAAGACATTATACATTCAAAGGTTTCAGAATGGTAGCCATGTTAGTCTGCATCAGCAAAAAGAACGAGGAGTACTTGTGGCACCTTAAGGTATTTTCCACTCCATGCATCTGATGAAGTGAGTTTTAGCCTACAAAATCTTATGCCCAAATAAATTTGTTAGTCTCTAAGGTGCCACAAATATTCCTCGTTCTTTTTATACATTCAAAGAATGCTTTGCTTTCTGGTGGCAGATGTGGGGATAGACATTTATTAATCTAAGAAGGTCCCCTTGGGATCCACATTTTCTATCAACCCTTTACCTGGACACTCACTGGTTATGTGTACAATAAACTCATCAACATGCTTCCTGCACCATCATAAGGTTCCTTTCCATATACAAGATAGGATCGCTTCCTCACCAGTCACTCTTTCCTGGGAAAACTGCCTTCCTAGAAATCTTCTGATTCTGAAGCAATTTCCACCTGCAACCCTGGTGTCAGACACCACATACCCATTACATGTCTAGATGAATTTCTCAGCCTTGTGCAGTTGCTCCAGAACGTCGGAATGTCTACCATCATTGACCTGGAAACAAGCTGGATACAGCATTGCGTATTCTCACACTCGCTCTGCTAATTGGCATCTAATCTTCCCCAAAGCTCTCCTCCTCTTCAGCTGATTAGTACTATCTTCCAGAAATAGGGCCATCCAGATTTATCAGTGGAGATTGATATTGTTTGTAGGATGATCAGTCGTAATAATATATACCGTAGATTTAATAGCAACTTCCAGTTAATGGCAACATATTGCCAGGACCCATTCCTTTGAGTAAGCACAGCTGAGTGCTTCGACTGTGTGATATGGCTTCCAAACATGTGAACCTAGCTACTGATAAAGTTTGGGTCCTGGAGGGCCTACGTGAGCCTGGTGCTAAGCAAGTGAGAGTAGCTGAGTGGTTTGGTGTCTCATAGTCTGTTGTCTCACGTATTCAGAACAGCCAGAACACCTCACAGGAGCACAGCAAACTGAGGCCATAAGTGCCAATGTGAGGGAAAGGAGTCAGATGCTGGTGAAGGCCTATGGCTCCAGTTTCAGCAGAAGGTTGGCCAAGATGCTTGACTCTCTGGGATGATGCTGAAACAGAAAGCAAGTCAGCTGGCGACAGAGCAAGGGAAGGAACAGGGAGCTACAGCTACAAGCCTGATACATGTGCTGCTTAATTGACAATTGCCTGGCTCATTCAGCTAATGTAGAGGTGTCGCACGTCGTGTTAAAATTCTTGCCTCTGAACACAACCTCAGTCATGCAGCCAATGAACATGTGTCACTAAAAATGTCAAAGGTCATTGCTGTGCTTGTCTTAATGCACAAGTTATTGCCTCTCTGGATACCGACCCACACCTGCGAGTGGTGGATGTTGCCAAAAAACCCAGATCTGATTAACTTCATCTTGCTACAGAGTCAGAAGCCTCTGTTCTCCCCAGACTGTTCTAAACTACTTCAGAAAGGGAGGGTTTTCACCAACTGAAAATGGTGGACATTGATGTGCTGGCCAGTGCTTCTGTTCCTGAAAACCCAACCAAAGGGGAATTGGAGGCCATTGTTGAGTCTGACAGTCATCTGGAGATAAAAGCGGAGCTTTCTTATGCTAAACTCCTGGAGACAGCAGTGGCTGGAAAGCCCCACCAGGCTGATGAGGCACCAGAGGATAGTGTCTCTGATGATGAACCCAAAGAGCATTCCCCCACAGAGCAGCTACATGCCGGGGACATTTTTGGCAGGATATGCCAGAGTCGTGGCTTTGAGAACGGTTCTGAGGCTGCATGCAAACCTGAGAAAGGTTTGTAGGTGGAGGTGGCAACATGTAGAATGCAGAGAACATTGGACAAATTTTGTTCTTAAAAACATTTTTACTTGTATAATTTTTTGTATTTGTTATAAAATCTTTTGCTGCTTTAATTTGTGTGACACGTAAGGAACACTCAGTACAGTACTGTTCAGCATACAGAGATATTGTACTGCAGGTGTTTGCTACATTTTCTCTGGGGGTTTTTAAAAGGGTTTGCTTCATACAGTACTGTAGAGTAGTGTTCCACTTTACAGTATTTCTTGTGACATACAGCAAACTGAAATTTCCTAAATTTGCTCTAAGCATTGTGGTACATCAGATGTCCATTACTGTGTGCCATGTTTGGTTTTCTTCATACTGAAAATGAATAAACAGTTTCACAACTAGTGTACTGTACAATGCATCATTGCTCTGGGCTCATTTTTCTATGTATCCCCCCTGAAAAAAAGTTGCTTATTGGCAACTTCCAGATAATTGCAGCTTTTAACTGGGAACCGAGAGGTTGCTATTAAGCAGAATCCATTGTGTGTCTTAGGGCCCAGTCTATCCCCTTCTGAAATCAAGGAGATTCCTACCCAAAGTGAGGGGTCTTCATGTTAACAGCACTGTAAATATATGTTTGATCCTCTCAGAATAGATATAATTTGGACTCATGCTCTGTGCTGGTTTTATGCATTTGAGGCAAAATTCACTCCCATGCACTACATAAGTCCTCAATATAGGGCTTTAGTGGGTCTTCAGTGGTACATACACCTGAATTTCATCCTTTCTATGCACACCACTTAATTTATTCAACAATGTATTTCCTATGTGATAACCAGGATATAGGGAGAAGAGTAAAAGGCAGAACATTTACTTCTGTTTGGTACAGATCTGGATTACAGGAAATATGTTCTCATAAAAAGAACAAACTTGTATATCCTTTTCCTTTCTCTTTTACCTCCTCTGTCTCTTATTCATCTGAATTCAACAACAACATTGTAACACTTTAAATTCCACAGTCATCATGCATCTACGCTTTGGTGATATGATAACTGCTGCCATTTAATTGTAGGGTAATTACTGTGGCATGTTGTGGCTGGGTAATTACAGGGAGTTAGTGGTTTATCATAATGACAGGGTTATTTCTCAGTCTTGAACTACAGTGCAGGTTATACATTGGGACCTACTAAGGTTAATTACATAGTAATCACAGGAGCCTGCTAATACACTGCCATTTGCAGGATATTTCAGTACCAACAAAAACCTGCTATTTTTTTTTATTAATAAGATACTGAGCAAGCTAAATTGCTATGCAATTAATGAAAAGTTATGGGCAAATTGCACTCTGGGATTTGAAGTATTACCCATCATTCCATTCTCTTCAGTGCATCATCTCCTTTCCTCATGTTTCTATGGGGAGAGTGTGGATTGTTCTCCAGACTTTTTGGAGCAAAGTTGAACCCTTATGAAATGAGAATTGACTTTATTATCAAGAATTTTATGTGCTTGCCCTCAGATTTTTTCCATCTGGTTTTCTTTCTCAGACCTGTTGGGCTGTGGAGGCCAGTTCCACTCAGCTGCTTTGAACCCAAAGCTGCTTTGAAGAGGATAGTTTATGAGAGCACTGACCACCTGACCTTTGCTTTTAGGCACTCGGGGGGCTAGGAGAGCTACGGCAAAGATACCTTCCCAGAAATCTACAATTCCGTGATGGCCATCTTGTCTTGAATTGTTAGTCACATGGAGATGCTTGCCTGACATTTTTAAAGCAAAATGTGACCAGAAAATCAACAGGGATTATATAACCATAGGTCTGCCATTCTTATACCCACCCCAGATGCAGAGAAAATACACAGCAAAGTTCAATTGTGATGTCACAATAGACAAAGTAAGTGCTTCCAACAGTAGTTTTAGTTAAAGGAATAATCTCTCACTTTAAAAACATATACTTGAAAATCAACAGGGATTGTATAACCATAAGTCTGCCATTCTTATACCCACCCCAGCTGCAGAGAAAATACACAGCAAAGCTCAACTGTGATGTCACAATAGACAAAGAAAGTGCTTCCAACAGTAGTTTTAGTTAAAGGAATAATCTCTCAATTTAAAAACATATACTCTGAACAAATGCCTTTCCTTATCCAAGGTATTCCTAATGACACCACAAGACAGTGATAGCACTTACAATCAAATTAATTCTTTGCTATTTGTATGTTTTATATCCCATGGGTGAAATTCATCCCTGGGTAGGAGGCCAGCACAAGGCATATGTGTTACTTAATTCCCAGGAGTGAAGTGCTGACTCAATGATGAATATTTCTGTACTATGGCATTCAGGGCTTCTCTACACTGGCAATTTACAACGCTGCAACTTTCTCACCCAGCGGTGTGAAAAAACACACCCGAGTGCAGCAAGTTTCAGCGCTGTAAAGTGCCAGTGTAGACAGTGCACTTCTAAACCTGCTTGTCATACAAAATCTGTCCAATGTACCTTGGGATCAGCATGTGATGGGCATGGAATTGTCCTCACGTTGGCTTTGGTTGGAAGTGCAGATCAGGGCCATGCATCATCTTCCAGCTGTTTGATTCAGTAAGGTTTGCTCTTTTTTGGAACACGTTCACTTGCATCCCATATTTCATGGTTGTTTCCTCCAATTTTTCTGCTCTGGAGCATCGTAGAAGGTAGACACATACATTTTAAATGCTAGCATTCCTTCTTCACATCTGTTCACTGCCCTTTCCCATTGTGGCTCCAATGTGCGGGAGAGGCCCAACCCATTCACACTTGGTTCAGATCATTACTTACCAGCGCCATCATCTCCCATGTATTTCAGCACTGCTCAGGCTAGTGTATTCGCTGTCTGACACAGCTGCAGCAATATAAGCTTGTGTAGAGCTTGCTTCCTGTTTCCAGTGACTCCATGGGAACAGAAGCAGACCCTTAGTGTTGTGTATTGTGATGCTAGAGTAGTAAGAGAAGACACACTGTCTGATAGTAAAATCACTGGCCTGGGATTGAAGAGAACTGGCCTCTGTTTTTGGGTGTGACATTGACTTGCTGTGTGACCTTTGGCAAGTCACTTAGACCAAAATTTGCAAACTTGGGTGTCTAAAGGCATGCACCTAAATCTATAGTTGGCCACCTAAATATAAGTGGTTTGACTTGAAGAGGTGTTTAGTATCTCTGAAAATGAGGTATTTCGGTTCCAAATATTGACTGAGGTACCTAAGTTTAAGAACTCAACTGTGAAAATTTTGGTCTTCACCTTTTCGAGCTTCAATTTTTCCTTCTATAAAATAAGGGGTTGTGAGGCTTAATTCCTTAAAGTAACTCCTTTAAACTGTGTGTTTGCAAGATGAGGTGGGAACGAATGTCCTGCAGATTGAAAAATGGCTGCAAGTGGACTGTAATGCCCAAAGCCCCAGCTGAGGAGGGGTGTTAAACCCCTCTGTTGCGACCAAAAGAAGAGAAAAGGAGAGGGATTTAAAAACTCAAAACCTTTAGTTCCCTAACATGCCACAGGGGGAGCTGTTTGCACATACACCCCTTCCACCCCCCCTCAAATTGTCCCCAACTGTGCATATACAGTTTGTATTGTCTTCCATGGGAGGCTGGTTCACTGGGTACCTTGTTCTCTCCTCACAGCCCTCTTACAGTCCACCCAGCTCTGGAGTAGATTAGGGAAATTACTTAGAGAAGTCATCATTTTGCAATAGAACGGTGCTTCTTGAAGTCACTTTCTCAGCACAAGGGAATATTGCTTTTCTGATCAATCTGCATGGAATTACACCAGGCATGAATTGAGTCTCAGTGGTGGGATTTTTCAAGAGTCTAGGAGAGTTAGGTTCCCAACTGCCATTGAATTTCAGTGACAGTTGGTTTCTAGGGGCCAGATTTTCAAAGGCACTTAGATGCCTAAAGATGCTGGATTGTACAAAAGCATCCAAGTGAGGTACATGTCTAAGTCCTAGTGCTTAGGCCTTTTGGAAAAAACACCTATCTGATCTTTAGGCACCTAAATATCTTTAAGATCCCAGCCCTCATGTGCCCATATGCTTTATTAAGTCCTGTATTGGTGCTGCTGCTTCAGTGACCTTCTGTGAGGAGGTTTAGCTTGTAGAGTGATTTGATTTTGGCCAATAGCAGAACTGGAGCAGTAAGAGCAGCAGCCAACTTGGATGCATTAAACTGAAAAAACTTCCCTCAGTTTTTACACTGTCTGTCCCTCTGTATATATATCAACCTTTTACTTTCATTCTGAACGTTGTTGGGCAGCTCAGGGTTGAAATTATTTTTATTTTAACATCAACTTTTCCCTGTTGTTGTATTTCCTGCAATGTGATCGACACAAAAAAGTATGAGAGCCAGGAAATGTGTCCCAATATCCTTTACCGAATATGAAATTAGTTCAGATGTCTCAGATACAAGGTTTTTGCCATAAATGAGCAGTACCTTCAGTCGCCCTCTCTGAGATTGTGTTAACATATGCTTAGCTGGTGAATGCATATTGGTGCGGAACACTGTTGACCATGGGCCAGTAGAAAGGTAATGATATAAAGATACTTTAGATCAGCTGATTCTATCTCAGCTAACTGGACTGCGTTTGATTATCCAAGGATGTAATAGCTGTGCATTTGTATAGTACTTATCGCAAAAACATAGCTATGTGAATGCCTAGTTAATGTTAAACATTTAAATTGAAAAAAGCCAGGAAATGTTTGTTTGGTAGCAATATTAACGCAAGCACATATAGTAGGCCCCAGTGAAAATGTACTTATGGCTCATGGTATTAATTCACCAGTATAAATTCTAAGTATGGAGAATGCCAAAAACACTGCAGAAGTATGAAATACCAGAATACAGTAGATGCTGTTTTTTTAATGATGACTACTGTGTTTGGTATAATAAATTAGGTATTAAAGCCAGAATTTTCAGAAAGGTTCAGTCACCACAATTAGGACCAGATTTTCAAAAGAGCTCCAAACCCAACATCTGGCTATAATTGTCACCATGGGATCTTCTGAGTGCTGAGTACTTTTGAAAATATGGCTCCAACTGTGGATGCTCAGCCAATGAAAATCTGGCAGTGCGTCCTTTTGAATAACCTGGGCCTATGTACCCTAAGTAGTTATCAGAATGATTGTATGTGTAATATAGGCAAATTATTGGTATTATGAGAATTATGCATTTCCTATGTTTAAATATACAAGCTTAATGCTACCTTAACAGATATATATATATAAAAATTTATCCAAGGGCTAAAATGCAAAGTGCCTAAGTGACTAAGCCCCAGATATTTAAAGACATTTAGACATCTATGGATGCCAATAGGTGCCTAATGGGATTTATTGACTTGTTTAAGTAGGTTAGATGCCTAAATCTTATTGATATCAAAAAGATTTGAGTGCCTAACATGCTTAAGAACTCTTGAAATCCCACTAGGTGCATAGGTGCATCTTTAGATGTCTAAATACCTTTGAAAATCTGGCTCTTAGTCTCACATGCACGGACTTTCCAAGGTGCCCAGTGGTGCTTGACCCCCTTGCTTTGCCTCACACCTTTCCCCTACTCACCCCACCCCACTCCTTTCTGCAAGGCCCCGCCCCTACTCTGCCTCTCCCTGCCCCCACCCCAGCCCTTCTCCCAAGCCCTTGCCCCCACTCCGCTTCTTTGTGCCCCCGCTCCACCTCCACCCCATCTCTTCCTGCCCTGTTCCACCTCCTCCCCTGAGCACGCCGCACCCTCGCTCCTCCCCCAAATGACACACCATAAAATATAAATATGTATATATAACTTGGGTGGGTGGGTGTGTACACCACATATGTGGAGGTGTTACCCATGGGATAAATAGCAGAACCACATGATAAATTGCAAAGCCATAAGGTAAATATTTTTCATGCACATTGTTGCACTTCAATTGCTCTGTGCCTGCTAATTCTTTTTTCAGGTGCATATTGTAACATTCTGAACCCCTGAGCAACTTCAAACATAGACCTCTTTTATTTAAAAGAATTCCACCTGCCCTTGAAATGTTCCCTCCTTTGCTATGGTATTTCTTTGCAGATGTACACCTGTCTGAGGCCAAGGACGGGGGAAATTCCACATTTAAGAAAGTAGGGAATGATTCCCAGGCAGTTTAATTTAATTATAGGTGGCACAGGTAATGATGCCTGTAGTTAAAGTTGCTTATAACTTGCTATTATAACACCTTGTTTTCAGTTGCTTATATCTTTACCACACTGAAACATGAAGCCATTTATATACATATAAAGAGCTGGCTGAGAAATAAAAATAGTTCACAAAAATTTCAAGAACTTCCAAGATGGTTTCATTCCTTTACTTTTTGAAACAGGTTGATTTTCATTTTGTGAAATTTTCTACTGAAATTTCTTAAATCAACATATATCAATTTACAAATAGAAAATTTTTGTTTTTTAAACATACCACTGTCGGACTAAACTGACCAATAGTAACTGACAATGAAGAAAACCCCTGGCACAAAACCAAAACCTCAAGATCTAACCCAGTAAATGAAAGTGGATACACAAAACCTGAAATGACAAGTGAAAACTTTTGAGATAAAAAATTTTTAGCTAAAATTTCTGTAAACTGGGGAAATACTGTGAAAATATTTAAAATCACATCCATCTGAAGCTGCTCAGACATTTGGAATGTTAGAATAAGTCAAGTGGGGAGATGAATTACTGGGCAAGCAACTGAGCTATACAACGGTGCATTTATCAGATGGCTCCATAACTTAGCACATTACCTTCATATATATATATTTTAAAAAATCAATTGACAAGATAAAAACTGAAATAAAGTAAATCTAGAGCCAGGGTTTACATGATAAACAAAAGGTTCAGAAGAATACGTTAGTTGGGTCTGTTTTTCTCCTGCCCTTCCACCTTGTGTTGTCATTTATACCCATGCAAAGTAGTTGTGAAATGCTACCAGATGGCAGTGTTTTGCACTCTTTTTTCCGGGTATGAATGGTGACTCAAAATGCAAAGCAGGGAAGAATCAGGCTCTGTGGTAAGGAAATGGCAAAATACTCAAAAATGGAGTATAAAAGAGGAACCTGCTTTAGATGAGACTATTACTGTAGACCATAAGAGGTAGTGCTAATCCCTCAAAGTTCAGTACAGTTGCAGAGAAAAACTTGTCTTTCTCTACCACAAAAGTGGTTACTGTGGAAATTGGAACATAATAACATTCATATCCACAAATTAGGAATGGTCATGTTTTGTGTATGGTGGCCTCTGTTTTATATGCAATGATGTATATACAGGGTCTGAATGTTCATGCAGGCAAAACTGCTGTTAATGCATATAGGTGTTTTCCTGTATAATGCTGCACCATCAGCACCCGTTGGGTGTGATGATATACAAAAATTCTCAGCTATGTTGAATATTTTCAGCTTAACTGCATTGTTGGTCCATTAAGTAAACTGTATTTCTCTCAGCAATAGCTCTCCAACATAAATTGCTTCCTTATTTTTAACTAATTTGAAGTTTCAATTATATACGATCAGATTTTTGTTTAATTCAGCACTACTCCTGTTTTTTCTAATGAAAGCAAGGTCACAGTGTATGTCAAAGGTGGAAAAGTATAAACATCAAAGAAACTTTGAGAACAATTCTGATTTTTAGATTCACAGGGATTGTTGTCTTGCACAAGCAGCTACATATTTGCATAATTAATTACATATAGTACATACACAATGAACTACACCCTTGTAAGAACTGCTATAGCCAATAGACGTGCACAGTCAACATGCATGTGAGTGGATTTTAAAAGCTGTGCTGCAGGATGCACCTGTGTATCTGAGATCAGATTTCAGACTATGTGCACAGAAGTCTCCTAATTAATTAAGGATAATAGATTGTATCTTTTTGCTTGGTACTGTCTGAAGGCCTGCACATCCAGAACGGCTTGTGAAATTGACTAGAGCCTACTCCGGGCGTGCAAGTACAGGAGATCATTTTACGAGATCCTTGCAGCAGCTATGTATTCTGGCCTTTCTGGTGTCAGGATATGTCTCTCAACTGTGTATGTTTATTCCAACTAAAAGCTGAATTCCATCTCAGGTACTAACAGACATGTCTCATCTCTAGAGAATTCATGATTAACTACCATTACTATCTCTTTGAACATTTCTTTACATGGAGCAATACCTCTTGTGGGAATTAAAAACATATTAATGCAAACATTGTGTTCCTAGTTACTGCTACTGAGACAATGAATAGGAAAAGCTAACCTGCTTTAACCACGCAGTGTGTATATATTTTGTATATTTAGAAATCTCTGACAGACCTGTTTTTCTTTTTTTCTTTCTCTTCCTTGTCCTCTTTCTGCATTGGCAGAGCATCTTGGATTTGAATTAAAGGGTATGGAACAATCATTCATTTGTTAATCAGAAGCCATTAAGAGCTGCCCACAGTCCTTAACAGTATGGCTTTAATGGGATGATTAAAAAATCAGCTGTTCTGCTCTTTTTACTGGCACCCAGAAAGATATTTGGATAAAAAAAACAAATGTAAACCTATAAAAACACACATGTATTTGTAACAGCACGTTTTTCTTTGTCATGACAAGAAGCACTATGTGCAAGGCATTACTAGAATATTAAATTGCTATATGTCTCCTCACTGCGAATGTTTTTTCTGTATTTAACTTGAAGAGCTGGGGTTTGTGTAAGTTTGAAAGGAAACCAGAAAATGTAGCTTGGTAATGGACAAATATTCTGGCAACAGAAAGTCTAGAATTTTGGCCACTGGGGAACAAGAAGGGTTTGATTCTGCAGTCGTTCTGCGTGTAGATCTCCCACTGAAATCAAGGAGAGTGCAATGGGGGATTGGGTTAGAGTTGTGCTTTTCTCACAAAACATGTGCGTAGTTTGAAAGAAGTTGGTTTCAAGAGGTAAATCAATTAAAGTCATCTGAAATATTCTGGAAGCGTAGTGAAGTCAATTGGGGAGTGTCTTTCCATTGACTTCACTGGGCATTGATCCAGCTCAAGGAATATAGGCTAACATTTTCAAAAGCACTTTAGGCCCAGACCCTCAAAGGTATTAAAGGATCTGAGTCTTAGGGACTTAGACGCTTTTGAAAATTTTACCATTTGATAATTTTAGGAACAGGAAAATTTAACCATTTGGCTAAACACATGGCTCCTTTCTAGGTGATCATAATCCCACTTTTTTGTCCTGCATCCCCCTTAACTCTCTCTCCAGAAGTACAGTGCAGGGGTCTCTTGAGTTCACATTTTGTGCTGCAGTCATCTTCCCTTGTACTGCGTCCCCTCTCATTTGTTTTCTGTGTGTGGCATAGTTCTGGAGGAGTTCTCTGTTTACTCTCTAATTTTTACATTGCCATTTGGTTTTAAAACACTTACTCAGTGTGCAAAACCATAAAGAGCCAAGGCACACTGTCCTTATTCAGGGCTAAGCCATGTTTCTGCATTGAAGGAGCTGGCGTAAAAATGGATGGCATCATATTGCCTCAAGTTCTTACTCTGTCAGAACTCCCAGTGCAGTTTTGGTTGGTTAAGACAGCAGGATTTGGCCTGGTGACTATTCTGATGCCTCTTGGCAAACCTCTCTCACATTCCTCCAGGGGCCATATTCTTCTCACAGTTGCACCCATGTAAGCACTTTGGCTTCACTGGGCTTATGCGTGGGCAACTGAGAGCAGAATTTGGTTTAAATTTCCAGTAAAAGCTACCTCCATTCTGTAAACATTTCCTTTATCGCTTCCTGCAGATCCCTGAGACTTGCTGTTGCCTTGTGTTGCATCGTTTCTAAGTGAATGCCTTCCTTTGTGCAATGTGGTGCCCAGCTGTGCACACAGAGATCCACAGAGGATCTGATAAGTGCCCTGAACTGTTTTTCCCTCTGCTTATATATCTTTAGTCCAGATTCAGTGCAGCCAGAGAGATATGTTAGCTCAGTATAGCACAGAATAGACCTATGTGGTTAAGACACTTTAATTCCATTTGATGGGCTCACTGGGACATGAGCCATTCACCTCTAGGGTCCGGGGACTAAAGTCTTCTCTCAGCTATCCAGTGCAAGTCACTAGACACTAGCAAAATGAGAGTGGGCTTTGTCTCCTGGGGACCCAAATCCTTTCTTCCCCAGGGTCCAGTCCTGGGTGCTCCCAACTCCCACTGGTTTGAGTGGAAATGGTGGGGCTGTGTATCTTGCAAGAGAGGGTCAGCACCCATTAAGATTGGGCTCCCAGTGCAAAGGGGATTGGTGGTTTCAGCACATCCCCCAATGGATATTTGTCCACATTTCCAAACTGCCACAACATTGGGCAGAATTCGGCACAGGTAGTAGCCTCTGTTCCAAAGTAGCCCAAAAGCAACCTGCCAGGACTGATTCACATTCTCCCAGCAGGCAGTTCTGTGCTACAGAAAGTGAGTTGATTTTGGAGAAGGAATTATAGAGAAACTGGTGCTGCTATTACAAATACACTTTTAAATAACATTTAGAATTGAGGATTTTTGACATCCCTTTTTAGTTTACTTCTGTCTTGTTTTCTTTGTCCATTCCAAGTGTCATTATTAGGCAATAAACATTACTGTGTTGGATCTTCAGCTGTCTTCTCTAGTTCATCCATTCTTCACTGTCCATGTGTTTGCTGTAGTACCCATGGCTGGAACTGTGACTGTGTTTGAATTACTTGACATTAAATGATTTATCCATAATGTCATTGTTTTAGAATGATGATGAGGACTATTATTTATTATTCGTATGGCATCATAGGTGTGCATGGCACTTTAGAGACAAAAATTGACTGGCCCTACCACAAAGATCTTGTAATATAAATTAAACATAAAATTGTTGTATATTTTTACATTATTTTCTTTCTGTCACTGTCCCAGTGAGCTTATGTAACATGAAGGGATTATGTTATCAGCCATCAATTTAATGAGACTTCATGGAACCAACCTACATTATTTTCAACAGTCATGCATTGAATTGTGCTGCACAGTGAGGGTGGGATTTGATCCAGGGGAAAAAGGGTTGCAGTATAGATGAAAGCTGTGGGAAAAAAACTAACTCATTTCGTAGTTTTGCCTCTCCCATCACCATCCCTCCTTTTTTCCGTTAAATAAAAGGCAGGGTTTGTATCTGAAAAAATTAACGTTTTTGCAGCAAAATAGTGAATAGTGAAAATTCTCTATGAAAATATCATTTCACCTGGTTTCAAGGTAGAATCGGATCATTTCCCCCTTCCTCCCCTCCTGCTATGAACAAATATGTTCACCCAGCAGAAAAAAAATCTTAAACAGATTCATCCACAAGCAATAAAAATCACATCTAGCTGCTTTGGCAAATTTGTATTAAATCTCTCAAAACCCAGGCTCGGCCTTTGCACATGCAATACTTCACATCAGTGATCAAATGGAGAACAGATTGCTTGCTGTTTGTATGGAATTCATAACACCAACTGTGAAAAAGAAAAGGAGTACTTGTGGCACCTTAGAGACTAACAAATTTATTAGAGCATAAGTTTTCGTGAGCTACAGCTCACTTCGAAAGCTTATGCTCTAATAAATTTGTTAGTCTCTAAGGTGCCACAAGTACTCCTTTTCTTTTTGTGAATACAGACTAACATGGCTGCTACTCTGAAACCTGTGAAAAAGAGACTGTCAGAACTTTCTGAGCTGTTACCAAATAGAGTTAACTTTACACTAAGATCCACAAAAGTATCTTGTTAAGGCAGCCATAATTTTTTAGAACTGACTAAAATCTAAATGAATTTGCTGTTTATATATTCCAGGAAAAAATGTTTTTTTCAAAATTAAATGCTAAAAATGTGATTACGTCAACTAAAATTGGTTCACAAAATCCACTGAAGGGAGGTTTATATTGCATTTCTGAGATTGGGGCAGCCGGTCCTGACAGCTCAAAAGAGTAATGTTTCCTATTTGTGAGGTGAGCAATGCCTGAGGCTGTAGAGCACTGCTCACCTCAGCAAAATAAAATCATGCTTCTTGCCTATTTTAGCTGTCCCTGTTGTTTTTGTGCTGGTGCCACCAGTTGTGACAGTATAGTAGCTCCTCCTTCACCATTAGTCACACTGGAGTTATAGACACTGACAATGAAAATCTCTCAATCTTTGGTCCCCTCCAGTCAGGTCATGGCCCCTCTTGTATTTCTCAAGTTCGATGACTTCCCAAGGTGGAATGTACATTTTCATTAATGATTCCAACTACAACATGATTGAACTGGAGAACTTGGAACATTTGATCGAGTGAAAGGGGCTATACTGATGAAATCCAGGCATGTAAAGGTGCGGCTTTCCCTTTCCATGCTTCTACCAGAACAGAATATGCACAGCATTCCCCATCAGGCAAAAATACAGAGAAGGGGAAAGCAAAAAAGCTGAGCTAAACATCCCAATCCAAATGTGAGTTCTTCCCAAAAGAGGACATATGATTTGACGTAATGGGGAGGCCAGAGAACATCAGATCAGACCGCATGCTCCAACAACAAATCGTCTGTATGAGTGTGCATCACAACTGAAAAAAAATCACCTTTGTGCAAAGAGTCAGCATAAGACCTCAGCACCATTTAGGTCCCACCTTAACCCCTTAGAGCTAGTGAAGAAGGTTTGGGCTGGCCTTCTGCATGGGGTAAATTTTATCCCAGTTGAGGAGGAACTTGATTAATTGCTTCTCAGAGGACACACTACCCTAACCCAGTATTGGCCAAGGAAAGCACATGGAGGCACCAAAGCTTGGGAGATTCTTGATGTCATCGTCTCTAATGAATGTTGAAGGAAGATGCCTGCAGTGGTGGAACTAGGATGTAGAAAGGACAGAATAGGTAAGAAATTCTCTATTCCTGTCACCTGTAATAGTGACTGTGCTAAAAGTCTCCTCTCTTGCCTTCAGTGTGAATATCTGTGTATGCTGCATTCATTCCCTTCCCAGAACCCGTGTTCAGTTCAGCGGAAGCTTGACATGCAGGACATGTACAGCCTGTGTCACAGAGGTTCACAGTGCAGAGTGGACTGAATGGAGATTTCCCCCCCCCCCCCGTTTTTGGATCACTGCTTTAGAACGAATGTTCATAGTGTGCAAAATGAAATATTTCTGATTTACTTTTGCACATTGATAAAAAGAAACAAAACTAGGTGGATTTTGACACTCTCTGGCTTCTCAAGTAACTACTGCTGTTTTTCTCCTGTTTAGACCCTCAGAAAAAGAATCATTTTTCTGTATTAGATACTTCCAAAAGTGGTGGGCTAAGACAGGCTCAAATCCCAAATTATTTTCTCTTAGCTTTTTATAAAATACTTTTTATCCTAATACCAGGGCATGACTCTAGCATTCCTAGCACCTGGTGCCATTCTTACTTTCCTTCTGGTTTTACCTCCTATACCTTTGCAGTTCCTGGGGAATACCAGATATAGTGTATCATAGAATCATAGAATATCAGGGTTGGAAGGGACCTCAGGAGGTCATCTAGTCCAACCCCCTGCTCAAAGCAGGACCAATCCCCAACTAAATCATCCCAACCAGGACTTTGTCAAGCCTGACCTTAAAAACTTCTAAGGAAGGAGATTCCACCACCTCCCTAGGTAACACATTCCAGTGCTTCACCACCCTCCTAGTGAAAAAGTTTTTCCTAATATCCAACCTAAACCTCCCCCACTACAACTTGAGACCATTACTCCTTGTTCTGTCATCTGCTACCACTGAGAACAGTCTAGATCCATCCTCTTTGGAACCCCCTTTCAGGTAATTGAAAGCAGCTATCAAATCCCCCCTCATTCTTCTCTTCCGCAAACTAAACAATCCCAGTTCCCTCAGCCTCTCCTCATAAGTCATGTGTTCCAATCCCCTAATCATTTTTGTTGACCTCTGCTGGACTTTTTCCAATTTTTCCACAGCCTTCTTGTAGTGTGGGGCCCAAAACTGGACACAGTACTCCAGATGAGGCCTCACCAATGTCGAATAGAGAGGAACGATCACGTCCCTCGATCTGCTGGCAATGCCTCTACTTATACATCCCAAAATGCCATTGGCCTTCTTGGCAACAACGGCATACTGTTGACTCGTATCCAGCTTCTCATCCACTGTAACCCCTATGTCCTTTTCTGCAGAACTGCTGCCGAGCCATTCGGTTCCTAGTCTGTAGCGGTGCATGAGATTCTTCTGTCCTAAGTGCAGGACTCTGCACTTGTCCTTGTTGAACATCATCAGATTTCTTTTAGCCCAATCCTCTAATTTGTCTAGGGCCCTCTGAATCCTATCCCTTCCCTCCAGTGTATCTATCTCTCCTCCCAGTTTAGTGTCATCTGCAAACTTGCTGAGGGTGCAAACTTGCTGAGGGTGTAGTGAGGACACTTAGTGTCTCCTGGTTGAACATTCCACCCTAGCAACTTCAGCAGGGTTTTTCTTGCCTAATTTCTATGAGAAAATGTTCTAGAGAATGCTAATTAAGGGACAAACCCCAACAACCTGGAATGCTGTATAAATAATACATGCCACTGGGGCATATTGACTTATTCATGGTACAAGTCTTTTTTTGGTTCTTCCTCCCATCGGGTTCACAAGATGATATAATGGACCAAACTCTTGTCTCAGTTACGCAGTTAGAAATCCAGTTACTCCATTGATTTCAGTGGATCTGCACCCATGTAACTGAGGGCAGAGCTTGGCCTACTGTATTCATACAAGAAGAATAAATGCCCCTAGCCATGTGATTGGTTGAGGATATTTGGGTTGAACTGATTTGAGGCACTCTGAATCTTAGCTTTTCCCCTGACTCCATTCTGAACAGTTTTACGGACCTGATCAGATTGGATAAATTACTTCTCTCTAAGAGTGTACTGTTAATCTGTTGCAAGTGACTGATTTTATTGGTGCTGAAGTCTTCCATTACAAATAACTATGTATCTCTCCTGCTTGTTACAGCCATATGTTAATAGAAACAATAGATCACTGGAGAAGTTCAGTTTAATTTCACAAGTGTATATGAGTTGTACAGTGTGATTGAGACCATGCAGTGTCCCATGATACAACTCATTCCTCGAACACAATTGCCAAGAGGATTAACATCTGTGTTACTGTTTGGGTAGAAAAATTAATTAGATTACTTCCCAGGATTTCATTTAAAAAATCCACTGCTGTTATTGATTTCTGGATTTTCAATACTCTGTCCCCTCCCTGTCCCCTCCCTGTCTTCCAACAGCCCAACCACCTCTCCACCCAACCTTTGATTATTTAAAAATTTTTCCTTTCAGCACCTGTGTGCTTTTGTGTATCAGATGTTGTGGTTTCTGGAATAACTCTAGGACCCAGAGCATGCAGTTGTTGCAAGAAAAAAAGCAATCTGCAGTCCAGCAGAGAGAGTAGAGATATGCTGGACCTTGTGATGGGACCATCAAAGGATCAGTGTATATATATGTGAAAATGGGTGTGACAATCGGGTCCAGACACCCCAAAGGGAGAACAGAGGTTCTGAACCCCAAAGAATAAGCAATGGAATCAACTGGTTGTATCTGATGTTACTGTGTATAAAAATGTATTGTGTCAGGTCTTTTATGAAAGCCTATAATTTTCTGGCTGTATTCTGTAATATCTGTATCCCACCAGGTCTCTGTTGTGTGTGGAGTGTATGTGGCAAAGTGAACTGAAAGCTGGGGGCTGGTTTCACTCCATTGGGGGTGATGAACTAGAGGGGGAAAATCCAAGTTTTGGGTAGTTAAGAACTTGGGGGAGACAGATTTGGGGGGACTTGGCACTGGAAGGGCTGTTGAGGTCACCCTGCCAGGGGTTACTAGGCTGGTGGAAGCCAAGGTGAAAACTTACACTCATAGGCTGGCTACTGGTGTCAGAGCTCTGAGCCATGGCAGCCTAGCATTAGGCCCCCCAGGTTACAGGGCAGGTGGTGACAGAACTCCTTACTGGTCTGGGTGGTGCCCAAAACATTGCAGTGGCATAGCTGGCAGGATTTGAACCTGTGTGGAGAATCTCCCAGCAGCCAGCCTACAAGCATAAGGGTGACCTCAACATCCCCTTCCGGTCCCAAGTCCCGCCAAACCCATCTCAGGTTACTCAGAAAACAAACATAAAGGCACAATCTCAGGCTCTACATGTCTGTAATAGCTAAATTCCCTTTTCTAATACAAGTTACCTATTGCCACTGAACAGTTTTCAAACATGCTCTCTGTCCAAGATATGTACTTCACTTCGATGCTGGTCCTCAGTTTTTGGGTGTCCTTCACTTCAAAAGCCCTCTCTTTTAAGGGTTTGCAGTTTTTTTTGTCTTTCTCTCAGACTGTGGTGATTCATGGAAGGGAAATTCCTTCTTTCCTAGGCAGGGTCTACATTAAAAAATTAAGTGGACCCAGCTATGTAGCTCAGAGATGTGAAAAATCCACACCCCAAGCTACGTAGTTAAACTGACCTAGCCCCCAGTGTAGACAGCGGTAGGTCAATGCAAGAATTCTTCCATCGACCTAGCTACCATATCTTGGGGAGGTGGGTTAGCTACAGTGACTGGAGAACCCCTCCCATTATTGCTAGGGTGACCAGATAGCAAGTGTGAAAAATCAGGATGTGGGTGGGAGGTAATAGGTGCCTATATAAGACAAACCCCCAAATATCGGGAATGTCCCTATAAAATTGGGACATCTGGTCACCCTCGTCATTGCAGGGGGTAGTTACACTGAAGCAGTACAGCTGTCCCACTGTAGTGGTTTAAGTGTAGACTTAGCCTCAGTTTTCCAAGACTGGGGTTTGGTGTTTTTTTTAATTTCAAGTTGTCTCAGTGTTTTCCCTTCATGCTAATGGTCCACCATTGTCTCTTCCTGGCTGTACAATGAATGGGTACTTGAAGTAAGTTCTGTAAACAACTGGTTTAGGAGGAGCCTGTCCCTTTTGTGTGCTTGAAATTGTAGTTCTGGTCATGAGCATACTAGTCTAGATACATAATTACATACATTTCTAATCCCATTCTGTCTATGTATCTCCTAAGGACCATCAAGTTAGAACATGACAGGCTTTAATAAAAGACCTGACTTGGCATATTCGTATACACAATACATTGTATACAACCAGTTGGTTCAGTTGCTTATTCTTTGGGGGTCAGACCCTCTGTTCTCCCCGTGGAGTGTCTGGACCCTGATTGTCTCAGTGCGTATGGTCAGGGTCCTGTTTATTGGATTACCAAGGCACCTGGGGAATCTTCTGGAAAGGAAAGAGAAGAGTTATGGGGCTATTGGAGATCATGGACTAGAGGTCACAGAGCTGTTACAGGGGAGGAGAGGGGACAATGATAAGTTTGCTGGGGTGCAGAAAGGAGGCATTACTGGACAGAAGGAGGAAGCCAAGAGGAGAGGAGAGAATGGTAGGAGATCTCAATGTGTTTGGGGAGGTTTGGGATAATCATCCAAGCCTTTGGGTGCTTATCAGAACTTGACCATGGAACACTTTGAGATCTGCTGATGACTAGTCTTAGTCTACATTGGTTGGATTCTGCTGCTATTTGTGTGTTCAGAACACATTATTCCCACTGGAGTACATTTTTAATTAGTATATTTTTCTAATCTTTGCAGAAGCTGAAGAGCTCTATCAGAAGAGAGTTTTAACCATCACTGGGATCTGTGTTGCATTGCTTGTGGTTGGAATAGTATGTGTGGTCGCTTACTGTAAAACCAAGTGAGTACCAGCAAACAAGTCAAATCTAACAGCAATATTCAAGCTTTGGGTTCATGCTTCTAGATATGGCACTTACTGACCTAAGATAATACTCAAAGGAGATGTTGTACTGTGCTTCTCACTTACACCAGAGAAAATGCAAGGTCTAATAGGGCAGATGAGTGGAAATCAAAACTCTCTCTATGCCTGACCCTGAGTAGAGCTCATAGATGTACCAGATTGCACAGACATTCTGCATTTCAGCTGAATCAACCCCATTTTGCTAAGTCAGACAATGTCCTGTGGATGAGAGAACAAGACTCCCTGTAGCATTGGGAAAAATCCATTATGCTGGAACCTAGGTGACCATGACTTCTGGTCTCATCTCCGCTGATGATTGGTTATATTTCAGTGAATTTCATGACAATTACTGTTGAGCAAGGCTTCATAAGCTTTCCTAGAAGACAATCAAATATAATTCCCTTCATTTTACAAATAAGTTAACTGAGAGGTTACATGAGGTCATTGCAGGCAAAACTGGGAATAGAACACAGGTCTCTAATATGCAAACCCAAGTCTCATTCGAAACCACACTGCCTTGCCTAATTAATATGCCAGATCTATGTGCCTGGCTGGCCTTCTCTAACCAACCATCGCTCTAACCACTAGCCACACTTCTCTCCCAGAGCCAGCAACAGAACCCAGCATTCCTGATTCCCAGCATTCTGCTGCTGTCTAGAAAATGGCTGTACAACCTGTTAGCAAAGTATGTGTTCACCTAGGTCCCCCTTCAGTTGCTGCTCCTCACAGAAGATAACAGTCGCTCCTTTAGCTCAGGTGTAGAGGTCTGAGGGTCCTGGGATCAGACCTCATTGACAGCCCACATAGTGAGTTCTCTTGGTTGCACGCAGCTGAAAGTTGAAACTAGAGGCTGAAAGCTGAACCTAGACAAATTTAGACTGGAAGTGAGGTGTAAAAGGTTACCAGTGAGGGTAATGAACCATTGGAACAATTGACCAAGTGTCATGGGGTATTCTCCATCATTGTCAATTTTTAAATCCAGAATGGATATTTTTATAAAAGATCTGCTCTAGGAATTATTTTGGGGAAGTTCTCTGGCCTGTCTTATGTAGACAGTTGGACTAAGATGACCACCATTCTGGAATCTACAAAACTGTGAATTTTCTTTTTAAAAACTACTAGTTTATTTAATTCACAGAGGGAGGAAACATCTTTAAAAATGGGTTTCACCATTATAACCTGTCTGTTATGATGCGACGTGCAACAAAACCCAGATGTTCCACATTGTGACCATTTGTCACACATTGGCTTGTATCGCATAGTGGTAGGCTCAAAGGCTGAGAGTTATCACTTTGACTCTGATTTGCTGTGAGGTCGCCATAAGGAACTCATGTAACTTCTCCGTACCTTAGTTTTTTGCCATCTGAAAATGGGGATAATAATACCTCTCTGCCACGCAGGAGGTGAGGCTTAATCTGTTTGAAAGTCTCAGCCAAAAGGACAAAACAATCTTATTATTAATACAGATATTCACTTGGTTACTGAAGGTTTCAAACACACGTCTCTCATTTGCCCAGGTAGAAATAATGGAACAAACCCTGAAGTCCTAAGTCAGTTTTCACGGCATCTACGCTGTGGAAAAGCTCCTACCCCCATGAACGTGCATGGGTGAGAGGGAAATGGGAACATGTCCCTGCTGATCTGTTGCACCGGCTGGGTTAGCCGGGCCTGGGGAGTGGGGGAATCAGCTGTGCCCAGACATGCATCCTGATGATCTTCCTGGGTTGGTGCATCCCCATACCATGCCTTACTGTGGGCCGTGCCTTACAGGCATATGTGGCTCTAGCCCTCTGTAAAGGCTTCAGAAGTTAGCTCAGGGGTGTTATACTTAGAATTTTGACCATGTTTCTCCCAGCTGTAGTGTTGGCCCAGGATATGCAGTGGAAACAAGCTACTGCGACTCAGGCAGCACAAAGAGAACCCCACTCTCAGCTATGGGCAGAGTCTATCCCTGCCCAGGTCTGTAAGGAGTTTTGGCTCCTAATCTGATTTTAGTGGAAGTTAGGAGCCTAAATACCTTTGAGGATCTGGACCTGAGAATAAGGCAAAGGTATCCATCTGCTGAATCTCCAGGAGCAAAGTGCAGGTCTCTCCCCAGCAATCTCATGCCAGGGGTGACAGCTTGTCAGAACATTCTTTTCCACACATCTGGGTTCACAGCAGTATTGTGGCTATCTGCTTGAAATTCTTTTCAGTACAGAGCACAGCGCCAACCCATTTCACTCTGGGGGCCGGAGGAAGAATGGGGGCAGGGGATTGAGTATTTTGCTTTTATACTAGTTTATCCCACAGTATTTCCTCTATTAGTTTCTGCTAAATGGATGCTAGAAGGTGGAGGCTCTGTTCCGAAACCATGCTGCAGGGGTTAACCCAGGCAAGCAGACATCTGCCTTCTATAGACCAGCACCTGGTCACTGTACATCCAGTATCGCCTTGCTGTGGAACAGCCACCAGCCACCAGTCACCACCTTACTGACTCATCAGACACTTCCACAACGCTCGTTCTTCTAGACCTTGTCTACACGGGCAAAAACAGGACCCATCGATCACCAGCACTGGAGCTCCAGGGGTGAGAGATTGAGTGTAGATAGGAGACAGTAAGTTCCTGATCCGCCCTGTCTTCATCTCCGTTTCTACCGTACTGCCATTGGTGGAACTGCATCAGAAGACACCCAGAGTGAATTCCAGGTCCTGTTTTTGGCAGCATAAATGCAACCTGCTCACCTGGAGAGACAGCGCTCAGTCCATATCTAAGCATGGGCTTCTCATGTTGGCCTTGTCTTCACTGACAACATTGCCCTCCATTAGTGGGAGCAATGGGAGGAGCATCAGCAAAGGCAGACCACGTGCATTTTTGCGAGCAAGTCATCTAGTAAGCCTAGATGATATGATGGATTAAAACTTCAGTGGCTTTCAGTGCCGGTATCTATAGTATAGTATATGTAGTATAGTGTTTCCACTATTGCTTCCGCTAGAGGAAGCTGCGCAGCGCAGACAGCCCCGGAGTGCTTAGATTTGTAATTGGGACCAAGCTGCAAAGTTTGATCCAAACTTCTGACTTCAGAACAGCCATTTTGGTTTGCACCTATCGCTGTTTAAATGCTTCGGAAAACCTCATACATTGCAGAAAGATCCTAATATTGTGGAATGTCATCTTGTGCTCATGATTTTCCATTGCCCTGAGCTACAGCATGCTGAAAGTGTCTCCGAGACATGAATTCGAAGCATGGCCTTGTCCTCCTTATTGTCTGACACCCCTACAGGGCTTTGGGTGTGAAGAGTCCAAGGAGATATTAGAATTCTAAGTAAACCCTATGAATCCATTTCTCCTTTGTGCATTTTTAGAAAACAACGAAAACAAATGCATAACCATTTACGGCAAAATATGTGTCCCGCCCATCCGAACCGGAGTCTTGCCAACGGCCCCAGTCACCCCCAGCTGGATCCGGAGGAAATTCAGATGGCTGATGTAAGTGGTTTTTATATAAGGCAGTGCAGAAGTGTATTAAATGCCTTTTTTCAGCCAGTGATTTCGTTTAGATGTAATATTAAGAATTTGATGTTAAAAGCTGAAATTGAATGGAAATTTGTTTTTTAAAAATGGAAAACCACTTGGCCTGGGGTTAGGACAGAAATGTATGAACTAATCATATGTAATTCTCTGCCACTCTGTGAAATGCTCCTGGTATTTCCTGCTCATTGACAATATCCCAGAATGCAACATTCTGGACCACTACAAATACCATGGACTACATGGCTGGTGAGGGTGAGGCTGTTATCTTGAAGAGCCATAGGTGTGCATGGCACTTTAGGTAGGGCCTTATTCTGCCCCTGTTGCTTCTAATCATTAGCACTTTGCTCAAGGTAGTAAGTCCCATTGGGATGCTCAGACGCCACACTGATGGGCACAATTTAAGACCATAGGCTCTGATCCAGCAAAGCACTTAAGCACATGCTCAGTTTAATGTGTATGGGTAAGTTCCCTTAAATTCAATGGGACTATGAATGTGATTATGTTGATTTGGGGCATTTGGAAAAAAATGAAAGTGGGAGGAAACCAGATCCATGATGAGTAAAGACACAGGACGGGATTCTTTCCTGTGCCAGAGCTCCAGCGTTTCCTAACTTTTGCTGGCTCCTAGAGATAGATATAATGGGTCCCTTGTCAGCTGCACATGTGCCAAGCACAGACAGAGGAGTCGGGAGCTAGGTAGATAGACAGGCATGAATACAGACAGAAAGAGAATCTGAAAAAAGCAGCAATAGTGCCTTCCCAGGCTGCGGCCCCATACAAAACCTTGCAAAATCTATTTATGCTGTGAGTAGGAATAATCCATGCAAGAGCTGTGGTTGACCATTGCCAGGTCAGGGACCATATTGGTATACATATATAGACTAAGCACCATGTCTCCAAGACCCTCAACATTCATCAACACCCTTTCATAGTTCCCACATTGCAGCCTCTCCTTGATATATTGAAGAACCCAGAACAGAGCCACAGAACAGCCACTACTTTTTAACCTTCTGGGCAGCTGCTGTTCTTCTCAGCTCTTTAAACTGGACACAGATGCATGTGATCATGTACTTGTTACATGCTTTGATATGTAGACTCATAAACATTAAGTTCAGAAGGGACCATCATGATCAGGGGTTCTCAACCTTTTTCTTTCTGAGGCCCACCCCAACATGCTATAAAAACTCCACAGCCCTCCTGTGCCACAACTGTTTTTCTGCATATAAAAGCCAGGGCCAGTGTTAGGGGGGTAGCAAGCAGGGCAATTGCCTGGGACCCCATACCACAGGTGGCCCTCAAAACTAAGTTGCTCAGGCTTCTGCTTCAACCCCAGGTGGCAGAGCTCAGGGCCCGTGACTTCAGTCCCATGCAGTGGGGCTTTGGCTTTCTGCCGTGGGTCCCAGCAAGTCTAATGCTGGCCCTGCCTGGCGGATCCCCTGAAACCTGCTCACAGGCCCCCAGGGGGTCCCAGATCTCTGCTTGAGAACCACTGATCATGAAAATCTAGTCTGACCACCTGCATATCACAGGCCCCAGATCCTTGCCCATCCACTCCTGTGATAGACCCCTAAGTTCGGGCTAAGTTACTGAAGTCCACAAATCAAGTTACCGAGAATCCACCATCTTCACTAGTTTAAACCTGCAAGTGACCCATGCCCCAGGATGCAGAGGAAGGCAAAACCCCTCCCCGCCCCGAGTCAATCAATGAGCAGTTGCCTGATGTTTGGGACTCTCTTTATTACAGTATATTTCTAAAAACGTTTCTGCCACTGACCATGTGATACGGAGGGAAACAGAGACGACGTTTTCAGGAAGTCATTCCTGCTCCCCATCTCACCATTGCTCCACAGCCACTCCAACTTCAAGCCAGAGGTGAGTGTGCCATCCCCCAACCCCCCCCACACACACATCCATCCTATTCCCCTCAAGAATATCTCAAGAGTGTAGTAAGAAAACCATTTCTTAAATCAGAGCAAATACCAAATGTTTTTCTTTTCACCTGCTTGTTCACTGCTCGTGAGTGTTTGCAATATTCTGTCACTTAGAGTGACACAGAGAAAATAGAAAAGGAGTACTTGTGGCACCTTAGAGACTAACAAATTTATTAGAGCATAAGCTTTCGTGAGCTACAGCTCACTTCATCGGATGCATTTGGTGGAAAAAAAAACCACAGAGAAAATAGATACACGAGAGAAAAACACTGAAGATTATTCTACATGTAGTTTGATTTTGTGATACTTTTAGAGAAAATTCTTTTTAGCTGTGGGGTTTGGAACATATATAACTCAGATAATCAGCATACATTGGACTTTGGGTAAAATTTTCAAAAGTACTGAAGGAAAAAAATTTTCAGAAGCTCCTAAGTTCCATTTACAAAAAGAATGTAGGGCCAGATTTTTAAAGGTATTTAGGTGCATAAAGCAAAATAGGCTTTTCTAAAGTGCACATTAGGTGCTCGCCTATCTCCATCATTATGCACCTAAATACCTGTAAAAGTCTGGCCCTTAAGTTCATAAGTCACTTTTGAAGATGGGATATAGGCTTTTAAAACACTTAGTCACTTTTGAAAACTTTACCCTTTATCTCATTTGCATACTGCTATCCTCTTTCTAAAATACTTTAGGAAGTACTAGAGCTGCAAAATTTGGATTCAGATCCAAGTTTTGAAGAACCCAAATTTCAGAGGTATTCAGGGGGCATTTACAAAATACAGATCTGGATACAGATTCAAATCTGAGGAGCTCAGCATTGTCAAGAGTGTTTGGATTCTGGGGTTTGGTTTGTGGCTCTCTCTTGTGGTTTCCATTTTTAAATGTCAGAATTCTGACCTATGATCTCAAACTATGAACTATAGCCTTCTGGTGACCCTGTCATGGCAAATGTGCCTTTTCTCCACTAGCCGCAAATGTACTTTGTATGTCTGCACATTGATAGTTGCTCCTGAAGATGACGGCTCTGAAGCATTTAGAGCTAAACTTTGAACATGGAAAACTATGTTGTATCTTCACAATCTACACAAACAGGAAGTTGTACACAGAACAGTTAAGTGTATCTACACATTCATTAATCCATGAAGCACACACAGATGTGTATTTTGCACAGGCAGTTGCCTGCATATTTTATATATACTAATGCATATTTCACTCATGTTTAGAAATATTCTCCTATACATACCTGTGATGTATAAGAAGAGAGGGTTATAAATATTGTTAAACATTTAGGTCTAAACTTTCAAAATTGGGGTCCGATTTAGCAGGTGCAATTTTGCATCAATAAAAACTTGTTCATGCAAATTGTTGCAGGCAAAAAAATGCTGGTGCAGATGCTTATGTTTGCACTTTGCACCTACAGATATGGAGGTCATTCTGAGGCTGGCTTGAAAATATGGGTCTCAATATCTTGTGCGATGTTAGGTCATCAGTGAAATAGCAATAGTTCTTGTTAATAGGACAGGGTCAAGGTGGAAGAAACAGCGCATCCATGAAGCAGAGCCTTTTACCTTTTTGAAGGGCATTTCCAATTATAAATTAATCTTTTCCATTTTTATAGTGTCCAGGAAAACCCTGGATTGCATCTTCAAATGCCCTGGAGCAGGGCTAAGAGTAGATGGACCCTTCCTCTTTGTGAATTCTCTGTTTCTTCCCCTTTGATGGTTCCAGTGAATACGGTGCTTATGCCAGTAACTGAAATCGGTTCTTTGAAGGTGCACTCAACATTAAAACATGATTGTAAGATGACGCTCTGAGGTTCATATTTATGTCTCATTGGTCAATTGCACCAGACCAGATGTGTTCATCTGCAAGGCAAAAGATGTCAGGTCTGATTCTGATCTCACTAACACCAGTTGTCCACCAGTGTAACTTTAGTGTTTGGTAGATGTTGATGAATCCTTTGCATTCCAAGTGTTCAGAGAAAAAGGACCAGAAGGCAAAATGTTGTCTTTTTTAGAAAACATTCTCTTACATAAGTTACTCTAGCAGTGTGGCTATTCTATTATTCAGTCCTCAAAACTTGGTGATTTAGACCTAATATTTTTCAGCTATTGTGCATTCATGAGTTGCATACACAAATTACATAATAGACATATGCAATCCTGAGTTGTGTGTGCAAAAGTATGTGTGTATGCGCAACCCCAATTTACATGGTCTCATTACATGTTTTTCACTCATTTCACAATGGTTAGGCCTTCTGACGGACAGATACCTATTGGGATTTACAAAGTGCCTAACTCCCATCAAAAGTCAGTGGGAGTTAGGTGCCCAACTCACTTAGGCATTTGTAAATCCCACAAGGCACCAAAATACTGTCGTGAATTGGTGCTTGATCTCTAAAACTCTGTCTTTCTGAGTAAACTGCTGTGAGCAAATGTTCTTGAAGACACACCCAGAGCAGATGAGTTGAATGTGAAGCTGCCATTTCACTCCTCCTCTTTTCTAACCAGAACACCATTTGAAGTTGTAAATGCAGTTGATGGTTGCAGCTGAGGGTAGGCCTGGTTTTAACCATAATTAACAAGTTCTTTGGATCAGGACTGTTTTCCTGCTCCGGCATCCCTGTGAACCCCAGCACCTAATTCTCTGCTGGCATAACTTCATTGACTCCAATTGCCTGATCTGCACTTGCCATAAGGCAGTCAGGCATCTGTTTGTCCTCCCGTGTGCCCACAAGCGGTTGCACCTGAATTCATTGTGGACAAAACAAGTGAAGGCCAAGTTTTGCAAATTGCGCCCCCCCTCCCAGTTAAACACATTGCTTTTAAAGAGAGAAGCAAAGTGGATACAGTGTGTGGATTTCTAATCTTCCTTCAGAATGGCTCCAAGCCACAGACTGCCTGAAGGAACAGGTGTGGTGTAGCAGGACATGGCAGAAATTCTCTCTGACTGTTGTTGATCTGTGGTTTGCTCTGCAGGCAGGAAAGCCACACATGGAGCTTGGACCGGACAGAGAGCCTGACTTCTGATTCTCAGTCTGGTATGATGCTGTCTTCAGTGGGAACCAGTAAATGCAACAGCCCTGCCTGTGTTGAGGCCCGCACCCGGCGAGAAGCTGCATATTGCGTTGATGATTCGAGAAAACCCACGATGCAATACAGGGATTCGGTGGATTCACTGCGAGACTCGCCACACAGTGAGAGGTCAGCGCTCTCTGCTTTGTGCCATCAGCTCTGGGGTAGATGACTCTGTTATGGGTTACTAGGGTTCACTGGTTGAAGTGAAGGACACTAGAGAGGGGCATCCAGACCAGATCCATGTTGGACATAAGATACCGCACCAGAGCAGATACAAAGGTATCCTGTCTTTGAGAATGGCCAACAGCAAAAGCTTCAGACACAGATGCAAAAAAAACCTCTCGCAATTGACTGCCCATGGTGGAAATTTCTCCCTACCACCAAGCAGTTCATGTTGCTGTATGGTATGCCCTGAAGCATCAGAGCTTTTCTCTCTTATACATTGTAAGTGTAAATAAGAGCAAAAGTTTGACAGCGTAAGGGTGACTTCTGGGGACAGGGAGGGACGTAGATCTTCTCTCAGTCCATGGCTGAAGACTCCAAGCTTGCTGACCACCTGTGGCACGGGGATTAGAATTCCTCTCCCAAAAGAGAAGCTCCTATCTTGTGAGCTACAGAAGCTGCTCCAATAGCTTAGTACAAAGAACCTGCAGCCGTGAGCAGCTCTGACACATTCCAGCCAGTAAAGAGCAGCACTACATGTATGCATCAGCCCCTATTGTACGTGGCCTAGGGATGGAAAAATAGCTGATGATCCAGGCAGGGAACTAATCTAAGTGACGATGAAGTAGAGAGGAGGGGTTGGATTCATGGAGGATTGGGTTGTTTTTAATGGTGAGAGAGGACTGTGGATTTGAAAGCCTTCACCCTGGCTGGCTCACTACTAGCTGGGCTTGTTACATCAGCTCTCTTCTGGGAAAGGTGATAGATTTTATTTCCTTTTCGGGAGGAGGAAGCGATTTCCCCCAGCCCGTTCCCCAAATGCTGCTGCAGCAGTATAACGGGGCTGGCCATGGGAGAATGCCCCCAGGATAGGCAATGCATCAGGTTGCCACAGA